>NW_020945437.1:21919533-21951016 GCF_900497805.2 Vombatus ursinus
AGATAGATAGATAGATAGATAGATAGATAGATAGATAGATAGATAGATAGAGGGCACAGAGTGAGTTGAAGATGAAGGGGTGATATATGGAGAATAAAATTAAGGGGTGACAGAGGATTATACTGGGAGAAAGGGAGAGATAGAATGGGGCAAATTATCTCACATAAAACCGACAAGAAAAGGCTTTTACAGTGGAGGGGAACCAGGGGAAGGTGAGAGGGAATGAGTGAATCTTATTCTCATCAGATTTGACTTAAGGAAGGAATGACATACACACTCAATTGGGTATGGAAATCTATCTTACCCTACAAGAAAATGGGGGGGGAAGGGGACAAGAGAGCAGGGGGATGATAGAGGGGAGGGCAGATTGGGGGAGGGGGTAATCAGAAGCAAACACTTCTAAGGAGGGACAGGGTCAAAAGAGAGAATAGAATAAAGGGGGGGATAGGATGAAGGGAAATATACTTAGTTTTTCACAACATGATTACTATGGAAGTGTTTTGCATGACTACACATGTATAACCTGTATTGAGTCACTTGCCTTCTCAATGAGGGTGGGTGGAGAGGGAGGAAGGGAGAAAATTTGGAAACCAAAGTTTTAAAAACAAATGTTAAAAAAATTGTTTTCACATGTAACTGGGAAATAAGATATACAGGAAATGGGGTATAGAAATCTATCCTGCCCTACAGGAAAGTTGAAGGGGAAGGAGTTAAGATAAGGGGGGGAGATAGAAGGGAGGGCAGATTAAGGGAAGAAGTATTTAGAATGCATGGCATCTTGGGGTGGGGAGAGGAATGAGATGGGGAGAAAATTTGGAACTCAAAATCTTGTGGAAGTGAATGTTGAAAACTAAAAATAAATAAATTAATAAAAAAAAAGAAAATTATGAAAAGAGAATTGACAGCTTGGTAAAAGACACGTGCGTGCACGCGCGTGCACACACACACACACTCTCACACACACACACACAATACTGAATAAAATGACACTTTAAAAAACAGAGTTAGCCAAATAAAAAAGGCACAAAATCTCAGTGAAAAAAAAATAATTCCTTGAAAATATAATTGTGCAAGTGGAAGCTTATGACTCCAGGAGACATCAAGAAACAACAAAACAAAGTTAATTTTTAAAAATAGAAGAATATGACATATCTCATCAAAAAAACAACTGACCTGGAAAATAGATTGAGGAGAGATAATTTAAAAATTATTGGATTACCTGAAAGCCATGATCAAAGAAAGAGCCTAGACATCATGTTTCAAGAAATTATCATGAAAACTGCCCTGATGTCTTAGATCCAGAGGGCAAAATGGAAATTGAAAAAAAAAATCTACCAATCACCTCCTGAAAGAGATCCCCAAATGAAAACTCCCAGGATTATAACCAAATTCCAGGGCACCCATGTCAAGGAGAAAATACTGCAAGCAGCCAGAAAGAAATAACTCAAATATTGTGGAACCACAGTCAGAAGATTTAGCAACTTCCACTTTAAAGGAGCAGAAAAATTAGAATATGATATTCTGGAAAGCAAAGGAACTAGAGTTATAACAAAGAGTCATCTACCTACCCAACAAAATTGAGTATAATCCTTCAGGGGGGAAAATGGATATTTAATGAAACAAAGGACTTCTAAACATTCCTGATGAAAAGACCAGAGCTGAATATAAAATGTGACATTCAAACACAAGACTCAGGAGAAGTATAAAAAGATAAACATGAAAGACTTGTCATGAAGGTCTCAATAAAGTTAAACTGTTTACATTCCTATATGGGAAGATGATACATTTAACTCCTAAGAACTTTGTCATTAGTAGGACAGTTAGAAAAAGTTTACATAAACAGAGAGTATGGATATGAGTTGATTATATTGGAATGATCTCCAAAGCAACCGAAGGGGTGAGAAAGAGGGATGCACCAGAAGAAGGGGAAAGGAATAGGTACAATTGGTAAAATTTTCTCACATAAAAGAGGTTTGCAAGGAAGAACTTTTACAGTGGGGGAGAAAATGGGGGGTAGTGGTGGACGATGTTTGAACCTCACTCTCATTGGAATTGGTTTAAAAAGGAAGTATACACACACATACACACACACTTAGTTGTGTACAGAAATGTAACTTACACAATAGAGAAATAGGAGAGGAGGGGGATAAGAGAAAGAGGGGAAATAATAAAAGGGAAGGTGAATTAAGGGAGGCAATAGTTAGAAGCAAAATAGATTTTTGAGGAGGGTTGGGATAAAAGGAGAGAGAAGAAGAAATGGAAGAAAATGGGATAGAGAGAAATACATAATTAGTAATCATAATTGTGAATGGGCTAAGTTCACCCATAAAACAGAAGCAGATAAGCAGAATAGATTAGAAACCACAATCCAACAATATGTTGTTTACAAGAGACACACTTGAAACAGAAAGACATACAGAGTTAAAATAAATGGCTAGAGCAGAATCTAAAATGCTTCAGCGGAACTAAAAAAAAAAAAAAGCAGTAGTAGCAATCACGATCTCAACAAAGCAAAAGCAAAACCAGACCTACTTAAAAGGGATAATCAGGGAAACTACATTTTGCTAAAAGGTACCAGATGATGAAGCAATATAAAAAAATGTTTACAACAAATTTCCCTCATAAAGTCCTCATTTCTCAAGTATACACTGAGTGTAGAAGTGATTCAAATTTATAAAAATAAGAGCCATTCCTCAATTACAAATGGTCAAAGGATATAAGTAGGCAGTTTTCAGAAGAAGAAATCAAAGTATCTCACAGTCATGTGAAAAAATGTTCTAAATCACTACTGTTAAAAGAAAGGAAAATTTAAACAACTCTGAAGTACCACCTCACACCTATCAGAAATAACAAATACTGGAGGGGTGAAGGAAAAACAGATACACTAATGGACTGCTGGTGGCATAGTGAACTGGTCCAACCACTCTGGAGAACAATTTGGGACTAGGCCCAAAGGGCTATAAAGCTGATCTTGGGAGCAGAAGACCCAATTTTGACCTTTGTCAAGCCATTTCCCTTCCTCTTAGCCCTAATTTCCTCATCTGTGAAATGAAAAAAATAATCTAACCAGACCTCTTAAAATCTTTTCTAGCTTTAAATCCTATGCAATTAAAGTAAATGAAACCCCATTTCTTGATAAATACCTATAGATGAGCTATCTTAGCGATCACAACATCCTTTCTCCAGTTAGTATAAATAGGGAAGATTTTTTAGGCCCATTGTGAACCCACTTCTCCTTGGGCTTAGGAAAGAGGAGCCCTTTTGGGCTAAAAAATTATATCCTAGAACACACAGTCACCTCCCCCTTCTCCTCTCCAATTGTACCCCCCCTTTACCCTGCTCCCTACCTCCCCCTTACTCCCGATTCTCCCCTCAGCCTCAGGCTTGATGGCTGCAGACTGCATTAGCCTCAACAAGATTAGCCCAATTGATACTGGGAGTAAGGAGGCTCCTCTGCCCTGAGACAAAGGCTCCAGAGGGTGGGTCCAGCCCAGGCCCTTTGCCCAGGAGAATGATGGCAGTGGATTACTCCCGGGCTCAAAGGGCACGCTGATTTATTTCTTGGACTGACATATTCTGCAGAGGCCCTACACCTTCTTCCTGCTTCACGTTCAGCACAGTGAGCAACGCATGTAAGTGTGTCTATTGGTATGGTGGGAGGGAGAGACGTGACAATTCCCATGGTAGAGCTGAGTGTATCAACTTTTGACACAATGGTAATCCTTTCCCTCCTGCTTCTTGCTTTTCTCATGTCCTTTTATATCCATTGGGCATTTTATCTTTAGTGAGGCAGACTGGGAAGAGATCAGAGAAACTAAGGGCTATGAAGAACACAAGCTAGTCTAGATTAGACTGTGATTGAAAGGAGAATACCCTCTGCAGGACTGGGCCATGGACTTGGAATCAATATGCTTAGGTCTTGGGTTTCTGGCTTAGGAAGGAAGTTCCCCCAGCTCTCTTCCCTTTCTGAGGACAATTCCAATGATAATGATAATACTAACAATTACAGTACCGTGACATCATAAAAACTCACATATAGCTTTTGAGGTTTTGTAAACATCCTGTGAGGAAGGTAGTATAAGAGTCATTAAGTCCATTTTATAGATGAGGAAACTGAGGGACAGAAAGGTTTAGTAATTCACATAAGATAATACCACTATTGAGTGTTGGAGCTTGGATTAATAATGATGATTATGATGATGATGATAATAATAATAATAATAATAATAATAATAAAATGATAGAGACAATTAGGCAGTGAAATAGACAGAGTACTGGATGTGAAGTTAGAAAAATATGAGTTCAAATCCAGACTCAGACATTTACTAGCTGTGTGACCCTGAATAAGTCACTTAACTTTTCTCAGTCTCAGTTTCCTCAACTGTAAAATGGGGGTTAATAATAGCACCTACCTCCCAGGGTTGTTGTGAGGCTCATTGTAAAATATTTCACAAATCTTAAAATGCATTATAAATATTAGGAATCATAATGATGATGATGATGATAATGAAGATGATAATAATTTGGTAGAGCCACCCAAAATGGAAGACTGTGAATATAATTCAGGAATTGAGGATAAATTTAATGAAATATGGAGAGGCTTATCCCCAAAGGGTTGCCTCATGGGGTGATAATTGTTTTTAAAGTTACAACAACTCATGAAACATCCCACTATGACTTAGAAGGTCTATGACAAATATTTGTAAAGGAAGTACCCATACCTATACATATAGATAGAGATAGAGTTGTCTCTATCTATCTATCTATCTCAACAGCAACAGTAACAACCACCTTTGCCATTTGTATACCCTCCTTTTCCAGAATTCAGTCTTATGGCAAACAGAAACAACCAAAGACTTGGTATGGAGCAAACAAAACCTTCGAGTAGCCAAAAGGGGTTGTCATAAATAGTGCCCATGCACTGAAGATCATGACCTCAGTGACTCTCCCCCACGCATACAATGTCTTTTCATACTTATTTTATACTCAATTTTGACAAAGCTTGATAAAATTCAGTGTGTAGTGACAAGAGCATAATGTATTTTAAGTGAGAGGACTTGATAATGATCTTGGCTTTCCTACTCACTATTTGGGTGACCAGGGCTACGATGCCTCATTGGCAAAGTGAGGGGGTTGGGGCAGTTTATCTCTAAGGTCCCTTCTAGCCCTGATATTCCATGTTCTAAGTGCCTTTATAGGTCTGAAACCCTATATTCCTAATTCCAATGCTTTCCCTCTGTTAATTATTTCCTATTTATCTTGTATGTAGCTTGCTTTGCATATATTTATTTGCATTTTGTCTGCCTCTTTAGACTGTAGGCTCTTTGAGAGCAGCAACTATCTTTCATCTCTTTTTGTACCTCCAGTACTTAGCACTATAACACAGTGCCCAGCACATTGTTGTTGTTCCGTCCGACTCTTTGTGACCCCATTTGGGGTTTTCATGGCAAAGATACTGGAATGGTTTGCCATTTCCTTCTCTGGTTCATTTTACTAATGAGGAAACTAAGGCAAACAGGATTAAATGACTTGCTCAGGGTCACACAGCTAGTGTCTGAGGCCAGATTTGAAGTCAGGAAGGTGCATCTTCCTGACTCCAGGCCTGGTGTTCTATCCACTTGTCCTGCCTAGCATGTAGTAGGTGCTTAATAAATGTTTACTTATTGATTAATTGATTATATGGTCTCTCACATCACTAATATTCTATCAACTAGTTGGCATTTGTAAAGCACTTTAAACACATGGTAGATACAAATGTAAAGGCAGAAGAGACCTCAGAGGTTGCTGAGATTTATGAAGCATTTTATATAGATGGCATTTCATTTGATTCTCTTGACAACTCTGTGAGGTGGATTGGCACAGATGTAACTATTCCCATTTTACAGTTGAGGAAACTGAAGCTCAGAGAGGTTGAGTGATTTGACCATGTTCATATGGCCTGTAGATGTCAAAGGCAAGATTCAAACTCATGCTCACTTGACTCTAAATCCAGGACTATCTCCACTATGTGACATTGCTTTATAGTCAATGGACCAAGATCCCTTCTGCCTCTAAATCCTGTGGTTCATAGCCAGTTCCCTTGCTTACAAAATGTGTGACCCTGAGCCAATTACACAGCTGCTTTGAGCCTCAGTTTCCTCATCTGTAAAATAGGCACAGTAATGCCTACACAACATACCTTAGATGATGATTATGAAGAAAATTTTAAAGCTTGAAAGCACTTTTCTAACTACAATCCCATGATATAGATGATATGAGTATTATTATCCCGTTTACAAAGGAGGAAACAAGTCTTTGAGGGGTAAAGTGATCACCCAGCTAGATCTAAGCATCTAAGGCTAGATTTGAACGCAGGACTTTTGACTTCAAGTCTAGGGCCTTTTCACAACATGCCATGTTGCTGAAGAAAAGGGAACAGCTATTATCTTTGTTGTTATCTGATTCCTCAGCTTACAACAGATTAGAAAAAATAGATTAAAAGAGTTTAGTGGATGGCATCACTGTCAGCACACACTAAAAGTGAAGTCAGCCTAAGATTAAAAAAAAAACAACCTTACAAAGAGCAGGGAGGGATTCATAAAGACCTGGAGCCTGGGATCATTCATTGTACGGTCAACCAGCCTCACATACCTCATTACGACATTACTGGCTTCCCACCTGGTGTACCAATTGACTTTTTTCTTGATAATTAATTTATTTATAGTTTTCAATATTCGCTTCCATAATATTTTAAGTTTTACGTTTTCTCTCCTTCTCACTCTTCTCCCCCTCCCAAGACAGCATGCAATCTTATATAGGCTCTACTTATACTTTCATATTAAGCATATTTTCCCATTAGTCATGATGTAAAAAACAATTAGAACTAATGGGAGGAACCATGAGAAAGAAGCAATAAAACAAAACAACAAAGGAAAAGAAGAGCAAATAGTATGCTTCCATCTTCATTCAGACTCTGTGATTCTTTCTCTGGATGTGGATAGCAATTTCCATTGTGAATCTTTTGGAATTGTCTTAGATTCTTGCATTGCTGTGAAGAGGCAAGTCTATCAAGGTCAGTCATCCCACAATGTGGTTGTTACTATGTACAATGTTCTCTGGTTCTGTTCATTTCATTGCATCAATTCATGTAAGTCTTTCCAGGTTGTTTTGAAGTCTGCCTGCTCATCATTTCTTATAGCACAATAGTATTCCATTACATTCATATACCACAACTTGTTCAGCCATTCCCCAGTTGATGGGCATCCCCTCAACTTCAAGTTTTTTGCCACCACAGAAACTGCTGCTATAAATATTTTTGCACATGTGGGCCCTTTTCCCATTTTTATGATCTCTTTGGGATACAAACCTAGAAGTAGTATTGCTGGGTCAAAGGGTATGCACAATTTTATAGCCCTTTGGGCATAGTTCCAAATTACTCTCCAAAACGGTTGGATCATTTCACAACTCCACCAATTGATGTTTATAATGATGATAATGATATGGTTAATGATAATATTGCGAATAGCTCACATTTATATAGTTTATGGAGCATATTATCTTATTGGATTGAGTATCTTACTGGATTCCATTCATTTATAAGCACAGTCCCAGGTGCTGGTGATAGATAAAGAAGAAAAAGAAAATTTCTGCCCTCAAAGAGCTTACATTGTATGGAGTGGGAGGAGGGTTTTGCCAAGAATAATAAGAATATATGTAAGTAAATATAAAATTTATGTGACTAAAAAAGCCTTTATTAAGTGATTACTATCTGCCAAGCACTGGGGACACAAATACAAAAATCAAAAATACTTTCAAGGAGTTTATATTCTAATGGAGGAGACGCCCTTCAAAGCAGAGTGACCAGGGAGAAATATTTTGGCTAGAAAATCATGGGGATTGTGAGTGTGATTGTGGGGGAGTAGATTGATGATTGACACACTCTGTCCAGGAACCATGATAATGATTGATGGAACCATAACTGGGAGTGTGGGGAAAAGGAAGATAGAGAAGTGGACAGGAAAGGAAGATTGCAGAAGAGGAAGAAAGTGGCTGTCAAGGAGGAAGAAGACCAGGACATTGAGAGAGAGTGAATATTACGTAGGAGGAGGGCACTAGTTACTGGAGGAATCAGGATATGCCTCATATCATGCAGGAAGTGATGCTTCAGCTGAGTCTTGAGAAAATCTGGGGATTCTATAAGACAGAGGTGATGAGGAAGGGCATTCCAGGCATGGAAGACAGCCTCCTATTCAAGGGCACAAGTTGATGAAATGTTATGTACTGAACATAGCAAGTAGGCCATTTTGGCTGGAACATAGAGTGTGTGCAACAATCCAGGAAAGTTAGGCCAGAGCTCTATTCTGAAGAAATTTAAATACCAAATAGAAGAATTTGTATTGTATCTTAGAAGTAGTTGGATGCCATTGGAACTTCTTCAAGGGGAAGTAGTGACTACTTGTCAAGGAATTTGTCAGAGGAGTGACACGCTTAGACTTGTATGGTGGCCATGTGGAGAATGGACTGGAGAGGTCAGAGACTTGAGGCAGAGCGAACAGTTAGGAGGCAATTGCCATAGTCCAGATGAGAGAGGATGAGGGCCTGAACTAGAGTAATGGCTTTATGAGTACAAAAAAGACAACAGATAAGAGATGTGTTGTAGAGACAGAATTGATAAGACTTAGCAACTGATTGTATATGGAGAGTGAGAGACTTGAGGATGAATCCAGAGTTGCAAGCTTGGGTTACTAAGCAGTTGGAGCCCTCAACAGAAATAGAGAAGTTAGGGAGATGTGAGGGTTTGGGGAAATGCCAGTGCATTATGTTTTGGATATGTTGAGCTCAAGACAGCTACGTACAGAATCTTCAGTTAGAAATGTTCAAGGGGCATTTGGTGATCTGGGATGAAAACTTAGGAAAGAGACTAGAATTGGATATATAGACTTGGTAGTTATTTGCAGAGAGATAATAGTTAAACCTATTGGAGCTGATGAGATCACTGAGAGAGGATGTAGAGAGAGGAGAAGCTTGGATAGAGAGAGTCCTTGGATATACCCACACATAAGGAATGGGACACAGATGATGATCTGTTGAAGAAAACTAAGAAAGGATGGGAAGGCTGATGGGAGAACCAGGAGATAGCAGTCTCAGAAAAAAACACAGAAGGGAGAGTACCTAGGGAGGAGGGAGTAGCCAGCAATGCTGAATGCTGCAGAATGGACAAGAAGGCAGAGGACTGAGAAGATGAGCTCGGATAGAGTACTTCAATTGAATGATAAGGTTCCAAGTTGAGTTGCAAGGGTTGGAGAAGTGAGAGGAAAGGAAGTGGTGGTAATTATTTTTTGGGAGTTTGGCTGAGAAAAGGAGAAATGTATGTTGATAGCTTGGGAGAATGATAGGGTCAAGTGGAGCTTTTTTTGTTTGTTTGTTTGTTTTTAAGGATAAGGGAGATGGCACATACTTAGTAGCAATTAGAAAGCTGACCAGAAGGTCCTTAAAATAACTCTATGAGGTAGGCAGGGAAGGTATCACCCTCATTTTATGGAAGGGGAAACTGAGGCTTAGAGAATATAAGTGACCTCATGACAACACAGCTAGTAAGTGTCTGAGGTGGGATTTAATCCCATGCTACATGATTCTAAATCTTTTGCTCTTCCTTCTACATTACAGGGCCTCATATGATAATAATAATAATTAATATTTATATAGCGCTTACTATGTGCCAGGTACAAAGCTAAATGCTTTATAATTATTATCTCATTTGATCCTTACAACAACCCTGGGAGGGAAGTGCCATTATTATCCCCAACTTACAGATGAAGTAACTGAGGCACACAGAGGGTCACACAACTAAGTAAACGTCTGAGACTGAATCTGAACTAGAGTCTTCTTGACTCTAGGCCTAGGACTCTATCTGCTGTGCCACCTAGGTACCGTAATGATGGCACTGAGGGCCAAGAAAAGGTTAAGTCTGGTAGCTTCTTTTTCAGAAGGCTACATGTTATATTTTTAAAATAAATTTGATTGATATCTCTTATTTTTCCATTGCCTAAAATTCCCCCTGTAGCCCTCTCCCTCTCTCAGAGACAGCCGTCTTATATAACAAAAAATTTTTTTAAGAAAAAGAGTAAATTAAGAAAAAAATCAGCAAAATCAAGCAATACATAAAAAAATCTAACAACAGAAGCCATGTTCCACATCAATGGACCTCCATCTTTGCAAAGGAGTAGGAGGGAGATGTTTTCTTATATCTTTTGCTTGGAGGGTGTACTTGTTCTTCATAATTTCCTGACATTCATTGTCCTTTGTCATCTGTGATTTCTTTTTGTGGAAGATCTCCATCCCAAATGGTTAAAATTTGTTTAAAAATGAGAATAAATGGGCAAACTTTGGTTACCTGGGAATTCAACCATTTGGAAATACCTTGTGCTCTGACAGTGGCAGATCAAGGCAACAACCTTCATTCCTGGATTTAGCAATTTTCACTAAATCTCAGAGTTGGAAGGGAGGCCATCCCATCCGACCTGTCCTTGCACATCAATCCCCTCTACAATTTCCCGACAATGGCCACCCAGCCTTTGCTTGAAGTCCTCCAGTGAGGGGAAGCCTACCACCTCCAGAGGTAGACTGCTCCCCTTAGGACATCTCCAATTACTAGGAAGTTGCTCCTTTCTTCAATTCCCACCCCTTGCTCCTGGTTCTGCCCTGTGGGGCCAAGCAGAACAAGTCTAATCCTCCTTCAAAGCATTTCCAATGACATGAGCTCCATTGATCCTTCTAATAGAGCAAGGAGCCTAGGTTTTATTGGCCCCATTATACAGATGGGAACTTCCACTGACTCCTCCAATGCCTCATCATGGGATGGAAGCAAAGCTGGAGTCTGGAAAGTGCTGCCCACAGAGTACAAGTTCTAGCAGATCCTACCAAGCTGGAAAGCCTTCAAGCACAGACCAGATGCCTGTCATCCCGGAGCCAGCTTATGGAAATTCCAAAGGTTCTCTTCACTAAAGGGCTGATGACCAGAGGATGAATTTTTTTTTTTTTTTTTTTTTTTAGCTAAAGCAACTCATGAAACCAAGATGCATCTAAGCCATCATCTGCTTTGATGCTGGGAGGGAATCACACTGATGAAAAGTTGGATCTTATGGATTTCTTAAGGGCACAATGAAGCAAATATAAACTTCTTGAGTGTAGAGGCTATAGTTTGTGAACCCCTTTGTTTCCTGCTGCTTATAGAGGGCCTTGCATATAGTAGGTACTCAATAAACCTCTGCTGGAGGACAGATCAAATAGATATTTGTGGAATAAGGATGATGATGAAATGGAGGCCTCAAAAAGCAAAGTACCCTACCCAAGATCACAGAGTGAGTTAGTTGCAGAGCTGAGACAAGAACCCAGGTCTTCTGACTCCCAGGCCAGCGCTCTGACCACTTCTGCATGCTGCCTTTTATCGCCTACTGACATTTCAGGGGTGATTAGGGATACAAAACCAAGACCAGTGCATGCCGGACCAATGGGAGAGTAGACTGGGCTGAGAGAAATCCTTGAGCTGGCTTCTCCTCTCAGCCTTCTCGATTGTCCATCCTTCTTGCCTGGGCTATAACAAACCACATCATGTCCTTGATTAGGAACTCACCGCCTCCAAGATGTCTTCTCAGGTTTAAAGGCTCTTCCCCCTTCTCACCTCCATGCTGTGGATTAAAAGCAAGTAGACTTTTTTCTTCCCCAAGAACCAAAGGCTCACCTAGACTGACTGTAAGTGCTCTGGTGGTAAGGACAAACTCATACCTTTTTGTATCCCCTCCGTGCTCAACTAAGTGCCTTGCACAGAACACGTGCTCAGTCAATGTTTGTGGGATTGACTAGAAGCAACCCTGCCCTTAAACTATAATCTACTGTCTGGCATCTTCAGCTTCTTCTCAGGCCTTCTGAGCTCTGGAGCTAGACAAGACTGAAGGAATTGTTTAAGGGGCCTCAAATACAGACTTAGGTTATTATTGAGTGCTCTCAATGTTTTTATGTGAACCTAGTGATTAGAGTGCTGGGCTTGGAGTCAGGGAGATCTAAGTTCAAATCTAGCCTCAGACTTTTAAAAAAAATTTTTTTATTAATTAATTTATTTTTAGTTTTCAACAATCACTTCCATAAGCTTTTGAATTTAAAATTTTCTCTCCCTTCTTCCCCACCTCCCTCTCCAAGACGGTGTGCAATCTGCTACCGGCTCTATATATATATACATTCCTATTAAACATATTTTCATATTAGTCACGCTGTAAAGAAGAATTAGAACCAATAGGAGGAAACAAAACAAAACGGAAGGAAAAAAAGAAGAGCAAACAGTGTGCTTCGATCTGCATTCAAACTAGCCTCAGACTCGTATTAGCTGTGTGACTCTGGACAAGGCAGTTAAATTCTGTCTGCCTCTGTTTCCTCAATTGTAGAATGGGGTTAATAGTAGTACTAACCTCACCAGGTTTTTGTGAGGACCAAATGATTTAATATGTGTAAAATGCTTAGCATAGTGCCAGGCACATTAGGTTCTTAACAAATGCTTGTTCCCTTCCCTTTCTCCTTTCATAGAAAAAATCTTACACATGCCTAAAAATAAGAGAATTTAGCAAGACAAATTAGGCACATTGTGCTCGTCTGTTTTTCCCCTTCTGCTTATAGGAGAACCTCCTGGTGTAGGTTCAGGCTGGACCTCAAGATATGAGCCTAGATTTTGGAGTCCCTGTGAAGTGATTCTGTACCTGCAATTGGTCCCAGGAATTATGCTGCCCTTTGGCCTTTTCCTAGTTCAGAGAACCCTCCAGGTTGACTCGAAGCTAGTGTCCATTCCAAGCCAGACATTCCAGCCAGTCCTCAAACAAGCCTAAATGTTTGAGGCATCTCCAAAGTAACCCTTTGTCCTGTATTTTCTCTAAATTGGAGTAACTGGGGATTTGATTGCATGTTGTAGGGAACTTTATGGACTTAGGCGTACTCACCTCAGCTCCTTCCAGTCTTGACTGAACCTCAGTGATATACCAGAATCAATCTGCCTAAAAAAGAAGGGATATGGGAGCATTTACCTCCTGGATTTCTCCCTTGTGACTGATTCCCAAATAGCTAAGGGGTTGGACATAGAGGTAGCTCAGCTGGTCTTTCTCTGCTCTCTGACAGCTGAAATGGGCTTTCAAAGCTAGAGCCCCATTGATTCTGGATAGTTCCGTGTAATGTAATCATATTCTATGTAATGTTTTATATAAGTTCCATCATTGGCTATTTTTATTCTTCTGGATTTTAGTATCTGGACAGAGTTGGGTGTAAAGGACTAGGAGAAGTCTGAAGGATAAACCAGAGTTAATGGTTAGGTTTTCTACTCCCTACGTCCTCCAGATCTTGGATGAATCTCTACAACCTTATTCTTGAGGCCTTAGAAATGAATAAGGTCTAGGTCAGGGGTGGGGAACCTGTGGCCTCAAGGCCACATGTGGACTTCTAGGTCCTTGGGTGTGGCCTTTTGACTAAGTCCAAGTTTTACAGAAAAAATCTTTTTATTAAGGGGATTTGTTCTGTGAAGTTTGGATTCAGTCAAAGGGCTGCATTTAAGGATCTAGAGGGCCACATGTGTCCTTGGGACCACAGGTTTCCCACTCCTGGTCTAGGTCTAGAGGTAATAGTTTAGTCTCTGGAGGTTCCATTGTGTCCCTTAAATTGGAACTTGGAGTAGTAGAAAAGCTCTACTCAAAGTTTTTGTTTGGTTGATTTCATTATTGTTCTCTCACAAGTTTTGTAAGAGCACTGATATTACAAATGCACTTAACAAGGTTTTTTTTTTATGCTTAATAGGAAAATTGATTCTTTATTAGGTAACCAGAAATTGCTGAAACAGATGAGAAACCATCTACATTTTATCAAACCCTCTATAAGCTTCCAACCTACTGAGTTGACTAGTCACTCAAATATTTCTTAGGGTAACAATGAAATGTGCTATCTTATTCTTCCTTTGCTTTGTCAACCCTGCTCCCCATAGATTTATAGCATTATTAGAATAGTGACTCCATATCATATCAATTTCTAAGAAATCAGTAAATAAATTTAGAGCAACCCACTAAATTGAATCTAGGTGCAGTAGAGAAATGGATTGCAGCATTGCTTAGAAAAAAAATAAATACATTTTCATGGATGCATGCATTGTTTCAAGTACTAACGTATTAGGGGTTCGGTGGCAGCACATTTTGGAGAGGATTATCTGAAGTGGAGGTGTCAAACTCAAGAACCATATGCTAGGCCAGCAACACTCCAGAGTGCTTCCAGAATCAGATTAAAATGTAGTTGGGAAATATTTAACAAGATAAATAAAAATACAATAAAAATAAGTAATGTAAGGGGGTAAGGTACTAGTATTGCTTTACATGTAAATTATGTAATCCTTTAAAAAAAACTTTTTTGTATTTTCCACCTTAATATTGTTCCTTTTTTTAAATTGTCAGCCATAATGTAT
The DNA here is from genome assembly GCF_900497805.2 of Vombatus ursinus. NCBI lineage: Eukaryota > Metazoa > Chordata > Mammalia > Diprotodontia > Vombatidae > Vombatus > Vombatus ursinus. Next base: position 21,933,995 of record NW_020945437.1, read on the forward strand.
GGCCCCTTAAACTCTCTCCCTGCCCCCAACATAGATGTGAAGGAAGACTTTGCAGTCTCCCTGTGAGTTTTATGAGACTGGTTCTAGTACTTGGGGGAGGGGAGAAGCTTTACCTGTACACTGACTTAAGACCAGTTCAAATAAAAGTGTACACATTAAAGGAAAAAAATAGGTAATGTAAATTTATAGTTTTATAACTCCATATGTGACTATATGGATCCATTTCTATTTGAATCTGACAACATTGCTCTAAAGGACCATCTCAGTAAGATTCACAAAAAGGTTCATTAAAGAGCATATACTGAATGAAAACATCAATTTAGTTGATTTGGGAGCTTTGAATGCTGAGCCTTTAGCACTTGGGAATTACCTTTTATTGTTTTATAGAGGATAAAGAAAATGGTTGTCAGAGAAAAGTTAATTCTTACTTTGCCATTAGACTCTATTACCCCATTACTAATTATTTGGGCCACCATTTATCCTAGCCCTTTATTCACCTTTTCTTGTAAGCTAATTCTTGTACAGCGTCTATGAAAAAAAAACCCAATCCATAGTAAAATACAAATAGAAAATTTTTTTGTCTTAGATTCCTCTCTTAATTGGCTTTTGTACTAATGACAGTTGTACTTTTATCTTTCAAAAACTGATATTTCCCCTTAAAGGATCTTTCCTCACCACCAAATATCTCATAATAAGTTTAAAAGTTTAAAAGAATAGGGGAAGGAGGGGGAGGCAGTTAGGTGGCACAGTGGATAGAGCACCAGCCCTGGAGTCAAGAGGACCTGAGTTCAATTCTGGCCTGAGACACTTAAAACTTATTAGCTATGTGACCCTAGGCAAGTCACTTAACCCCATTGCCTAATGCCCCCCCCAAAAAAGAATAGGGAAATAGGAAACCTTAAATGTTCCCAAAATGTGATTGAATCTACCCAAAGTAACTATAGCTTATATCAGCAACAGAAATGATCTGTTTTGGTTCCCCCCATAACCTAATTCCAGGAGAGAAAGCTTTATTTTAATACTTATTTAAATCAGCACTAAAGTAATTTCTAACAGTGGTTTTGTTGAGAAATTTAAATGAATATACTTTTGAATGAATCATCAAATGATAATATCTTCCTGCTCTAGAAATCAAAATGAACCCTGGCCATGTCACTTTCTTTTCTGTATTTGTATGGCTTCCTTAAGCAAGGATGTTTAGTAGAGAGACCTCAAAACCTGCAAGTAAGTGACAAGGAAACCAACTGCACTTTTAAAGGGACATATTGGCAAGTGGCTATGGTTATCTAGAGTTCAAAGGAAGAAAATTTACATGTCATTTGGTTTAGGCCTTTTCCTCTCTTGAGCTTGAAATTACAAGGAAGTGGAATGGTATTGACTCCTAACACTCATAAAGGGAGTGTGCTTTCCATTGTCTGGTCAACCACAGTGATTATTGATCTACGACTCCAAAGGGGAAAAAAAAGCCTTGCATCAATCAATTGTAAGGTGTTAAATGATAGTGATTTTTTTTCTTGGTAGTAACCTTTTAAAATAGAAACACTTAGTATAATGGCTATGTTTAACTAGGAATCACAAGAAAGTACAGTCCAGTGCATAAATAATCATGACTTATCATGAATATTGTGCTTTAAAATGATGACAGTTGTTTTAAACTAAACAAAAGGTTTTCATCTTAAAAGAATTCTTTTTATCTCAATATGTTCATGGGAGAGTTTCAAATGATCTCAATATTTTATTACTTATAGAAAAATGATTCTATTTTTCCTGACCTGTTTTTATATAGGAATAAAAGCTATTTTTGAAAAAAAAATTAAGTAGAGACAGCATAATGTGGTGGGAAGAATCCTGGATTTGGAGTCAGAAGACCTGGATTCAAATCCTAGATCTTCCAATTACTACTTCTATGTATGATCTGGGCAATTCCTAGTCATTTCCTTTTTCTGGGACTCAGTATTACTATCTATAAAACAAAGAGGTTAGAATGGATGACCACTGGGATCAACACAAGCTATAAATCCAATGAACCTATGGTGACAGCCATACCAGTCCAAATCAGTCCAATCTAATGGGTACTTATTATATGCAAGATGCTAGGCTGGGCATTAGGGATATAAACATCCGCTGCCAACTGCCCTGGATAAAGGATCTTACAAGTTGTCAGGGGAGTTTGGTGATTGTTAGTGGTCACTCTGGGACCCAGGGTAGGGGTTGATATTGGGTAACAGGATTCCTAAGGTCTATCCAAGACCAAGCCCATCTCCTCCTGAATCTCTGAAACTTATCCAGAGGTGATGGATCAGTGATAGGGGAACTGCTGAAAGTTGTACTGAAAGTTATAACTATATAGCTAACTCTAACCCTAATCCTAACCCTGCCTAATCCATGGAAGAATGGGAAGAAAAAGTCCAGTGATCTTCTTCAGTAATTCTCAGATCCAGCATAGCCAGAAGCCATGGAGGCTTCCCATTCTTTTGAAGAGTTCTTGCTCCCCAAAGGAGATTATCAGCAGTAGGAAAACCTTAAGGAGACAGGGGGGAGAGATAAGAACATGAGATGCCCCCAATCTGGGAAGTTTGGGGGTAGGAAGGACAGGCATATGAAAGACAGCTCATCACCAAAGACTTGAAGTTCTGGTCATTGATCATTGAAAGGTAGTTTGGGAGAAACCAGGTCCACCCTTCATGACGCAAACCTCACAGGGATACCAGTCCAATTTAATTCAATTCAACAAATATTTCTCAAGCTCTGGAAGACTTATACCCAAAACAAAGTATAGTATTAATATTTTTGCATCTACAGTTAAATGGTGCTATGACTCACATGGCCATATCTAATAAAAACCAGCATTGCGCTTATCTTCAAAAGGCTACCATGGCAACTAAACAGAGGCAAGGAACCTCTTAAACACTTACAGTGAGTTTTTTTTTCAGAGAAGAGCTGCCTGGTTTAGTCTTACTGACTTGTGAGTAGGCTCATGGAATCAGAGCGTGAAAGACCAATGAAATCTTTCAGTCACACAATGTGAGGAATCTGTGCACATCTCTCCCTATATGTAATGTAGCCACCTTATGTATTATATATGATAGGTTTTCTTTACCCTTTTCTTAAGAGTGGGTAACAGACCTGGGCAGCAGATTCCTAGAGCTAGTGGCATGGTTCATAAGCAGGAACTTACTTTCTTCCAGCCCTGTTTGGAACTCTACAACCCTGTGGCTTTCCATCCAGAGATTCCCAACTGGCAAAATGTGATTATTTCCATTATTGTCTGTTGGTGGCTTGCTTCAGTGTCTATCAGTCTGTTTTGTATTTAGGGAAGTAAGGCTTAAAAAGTGGCTAATCTTAAAATTGGTAGATCCTCCACAGTAAAGGGGTATGTGACTACAAATTCACAAGGACCCCTTCCCAGAAATGCTTGACGTCTTGCTCAAGAAACCCTTCTGGTCATTTTGGAATGCTTGACCAAAACGGATCAATGGGTCCCCTGCCTGAGTGACTGAAATCAACATAAGTGGATCTTCAAGAATATGAAATAAGACTGGAGAGGCCTGTGTACCCAGAAAAAAAACCGGGCTCCCTGTTATAGGGTGAAGCTAGAACCAATGAGTTTTGAGGATAAATCCTCCCCTATTCAGGTAAGGTCAATACTGAGTGTCCAATTTGGGAAAAGTTGGGGGAATCTTAGAATGGGGAACAGGGTATGTAAAATATTTCTGTCCCTGGAAAAGCTGGCATTGAAAATGTGTGAATTCTTGCATGAAATGATTTGGCTAAAGCTTTTCAAAAGGATCCATTAGTCTTTAAATTAAGAGTGCACTCAATATATTTCTAGCTGTGTGAATAAATAGAGTTAGCAATGGAAATATTTGTGTTTCCTGTTCAGAAAAAAAAATGTATTCATTACTTAATAAGACTACAGGTATTTTCAAACTTTCTTGCCAGTGACTCTAAAAGTGGAGGAAAAGTATGTGGTTTTGCATGATGATGTTTGTAAATTAAACTTTTTCTGGTACTTAAGAGCCACACCTTACAAGTTCTGTTCTTTAAATTTTCTCCTCTCCAGTTTGGAAAGGAGAAAGTCTTTGCCTTGATCAGAGGAGTTTCTTTTAAAAAGGCAAGTAAAATACTTTTTAAAAAAAGAGTAAGTAATTTAGGTAAAAAGGCAAAATTTGATTTTAAGAGTGGTTTACCAAATCCCTAAGCTTCTGAGTGATTTGGCAGAATTTAATTATCTAGCAAATTAGAAGCAAGCCCACCTAAAAGGAATTAGAATAGACAATGTATTTACAAGTTCTTAAGCAAGAAACCAAATTGGAAATACTTTACATGGAAAAATGAGAAACTGTCAGTAAACCCTGAAGTTTCAGTTCTAACAATCTAGAAGGAATATTTTGCAATAAATTAGAGATGCATAAGAAAATTACACTAATTTGCAAGAGAGATTCAATGAAGAAATGGAAAATAGATATGAAAACAATTTGAAACATGATTTGAAAGCAGACAAGTATAAGGTTAAGAAGTTAACAGCATTAGAAAACAGTACTTAATCAACATACAGAGAAGTGCAATGTGGTGATTCACAAGGATTTGCAAGGCTGGAACTAATGATTTTTCACTCAAAAAGGGACAAGACAAGGTCCTCATCTTTGCCAGCTACCAGGATCTGTAGCTTGAGCCAAAAGGAAAGCCTAGGACTTTCGAATGTGGCCATGCCACTTTAAGGAAGGTTTTAGAGTTCCTTGGCCAAGTGGAGAATAAAGTGATCGATAAACCCATAAAGTTGTTACTGCCACTTGGAGAAATGCTTATTTCTTCCTCTGGGAGGTGATTTAGTTTTGAGATTTTAATAATTTCTCAGCTTAATTCCACAGATTCTGGTACTTTTGAGGATGTGGAAAAGTAGTTGGAATCATGTATCAAGCTTTAAAACTCATCAGTTAAAATTTTTTATTTACATTGGGTTTGATAAATTAATTGGGAACCATTATTATTCACAGCATGGTTGATCTGGGCTCTGAATGGTAACAGATGGTGTTATTATACCTTTGTAGCTTTGAGAACAAAAATGATAATTACTCTATGCTGCTTTCTCCATGGAACCATAATAGAATACCAAAATTGTAGATGAATGGAGTGGCTTTTTCCTATAGGTGATTTGTATTTGCATTCAATTAGATTAATGTCATGTTTTAAATTCATGATACTATTATATGTTGTCATTTATGGTTTTGTTTTGGTTTGTTTGTTTTTGCATTGTAGTTTTAGAAGTCATTATATAAAAGAGCTCTCAGTTTTTGGAATGATACCTGTGGTGTGAAGCAATTGTATCATGAGAAGGATGGATCCTTTTTAATTTGAATTTAATTATTTAGTAGAGACTTTTGTCTGGAAAGTAGAGTCTTCTTCTGGTTAAGGACCATCTTAAATGTTCAGATGGGTATATTCTGGCTTTTCAATGAGTTAATTTGGGTTTGGTCAATAGTACAGCAGACACTGGAAGTTGGAAATATTAAAAGGCACATTCTGAAAAGAAGTCGAATTCTGCAAAGATTAGGAATATTTGGAAGTAATCAATATGTGAAATAGACATGTTTATGTTGTATTAAATGATTAATTTGGTCATTGATGTGTAGAAATCCAAGCCATGTGGCTATAGCCTATTCAAATAACCTTTGGGATTGTTAAACTTATATCAGCTAATTTTCATGATTAGGCAGAATATAGTCCCAGAAAATTAGTTGCCTGCAGATCCCTTTTCATTGATATGAAACTTTTCAATATAGGAAATTCCTGAGTGAATGAAAAGCTATTCATAGATGCTATTTCAGGAAGAAAAAAATTAAATGGAAAACTCAGGCCATAAACAAACTTGGGCATCTTTGTTTTATAGACTATGTGAAGCCTATGCAGAGGGATTTTTCAGAAGTATAATCTAAGGTCATCCTAAGAATGGCCAGGCAATTCAGGAAAAGGAGATTTTGGCTGGCTCCATAGCCAAGATCTGTAGACTTTTCCTTATCTCTCAGGCAGAACAATTATGACTTAATCTTACTTCTTCTTTAGCTTTTTTAATCATTCTAGAAAAATTTCCTTTTGTATAAGGTTTTTTTTAATCTAAAAGTGATACCTATCTTGTTTCAGAGCATCACATAATGCGCTTAAGCAAAAAGTTAGTGCTAATGGGTATTATTAATTAATTGGTTGCTAAAGAAGAAAATTTTGGTTGAAAAATTTTTTAATAGCCTGACATTTGTCAAGTGCATAATATTAGTAAACTAGATCATTACAAAGAAGCAACTAGGTGGTGCAGTGGATGGAACATTGGACTTGGAATCAGGAAGACTGAGTTTAAATTCCACTACGGGAAATTACTAGCTGTATGATTCTAGGCAAGTCACTTAACTTTTTTACCTCAGTTTCCTCCTTTGGGAAATTTGGATAATAATACATCTACTTTACAGAACCATTATGAGGATAAAGTAAGGTGATAAATATATATACATGTATATGTATATATACACATATATGTGTGTGTAAAAGTGATATATAAATGCTAGCTATTAAGGCAAAGAGAGTAGAATAAATGATGGGTCTTTTCCTTTTTGTTATCATTTGTTGTTTGTTTAGTCATTTTCCAGTCATGTCTGACTCTTCATGACACCTTTTGGGGTTTTCCTTGCTATTATACATTTGTTCAAATGTCCAGATAATCAATATATTCTTGTTATAGTCTATTTGGTTTTAGGATGAATTGAGGTTTATTTCCCTTCTAAAATCAACCTCAAAGACGTGTAACCAGATTGCTGTTAACCACCAAATGGTCTACTGAAAGCCAAGATCTTCAATCCTGAGTTCACATATTCTACTGTAAAAGGACTTTTGCTTCTATGGCATTTGAGGGCTAAAGAACAGGGTGATTGTGCTAATATCCTCTCTTCTGTCCAAAAAAAAGACATGCTATTGAAGTGCAAAATGGCTGTGACATGTAATTGTGTACCAGTCATCTCTAGGACAAAAAAAATTATACATTAAATTCTGCTTACTGTCTTTTGGAAGGAATTGTGAAAGATTTAACTAGGAATGTGAGATATATTGCATGGAAAAAACTAGGGGTGAGATAGACTCCCTGTCTGATATGACCAGCTCTAGTAGAAGTGGTGGTAGGAGTAAAGATATTTCACATTGTCTTGGACAATGGTGAAACCCACACACATATGAATTTAGCCCTTATTATCCCCAGAAGGTAGTGCCTGAAAAGAAAGGGTCCCACATCTCCCAGGTTGGGTCCAGCCAGCTTAGGGGAGAACATCTCATTTAAAGAGCGGATATACGGAATGTCTCCAAATGAGAACATTTGAGATTCTGGTGTCCTCTCCACGTTTTAAAGGTCACCAGTGTGTAGTAGAAAGAGAATTTGATTTGGAGTCAAGAGACATGGGTTTGAGCCCCATTTCTGACATCCAAGTCTGATCATGTCACCCCCTATTAAAAAAAACTCCCCATTATCTCTTGGATCAAATATAAAATCCTCTACTTGACTTTCAAATCTTTTATCACCTGACCCCTTCCTTTCTTAACTCCTTACTCCGAATTCTAGTGACTCTGGTTTCCTTGCTTTTTCTTTCTTTTTTTTTTTTTTTAGGCAATTGGAGTTAAGTGACTTGCCCAGGGTCACACAGCTAGTAAGTGTCAAGTGTTTGGTCTGAGGTTGGATTTGGACTCAGGTCCTCCTGACTTCAAGGCCAGTGCTCTATCCACTGTGCCACCTAGCTGCCCCTCCTTGCTTTTTCTTGAACAAGATATTTCATCCTCCATCTCTGAAGATTTTCACTGATTGTCTCCCATACCTGAAATGCTCTATCTCTTCATCTCTGCCTCCTGGCTTCATTCAAGTCCCAGCTATAATCTTACCTTCTACAGAAACTCTTTCTGGATCCTTTTTAATGCTAGCATCTTATAGCTATTATCTCCAATTTATTTTGTATATAGCTTATGTGTACCTAGTTCTTTATGTGTCATCTCTCCCATTAGACTACAAGATCCTTGATGGCAGGGATTGCTTTTTGATTTTCTTTGTATCCACCAGTGCTCAGCACAGTGTCTGGCACATAGTAAAAGTTTAAATAATGCTTGTTGACTTGACTACTAGCTGTTTGGCTATGGACAAATGACTTCTCTCTGAGCTTTGTTACTTCCTCAGTGAAATTGGGATGAATTAATAAAGTATTAATTAATGAATTTGGTGCTTATAATGTGTGAGGCACTATGCTAAATGCTGCGTATGCAAATAGAAAAGCAAGACAGTAATGGGATGGCAATGCTTGCATTACTGACCTACAAAGTGGTTTGTAAACCTTAAAAAACTATAGAAATGTGAATTATTATTATTATCTTTACCAATGTCTTTCTCATGATTCCCAGAGTCTTGTATCTTTTGTCTGTGTTTTGTAAGGGCATTTTGTCTCCATTTTTAGAATGTGGCTCCTTGAGGAAAGGGAGTGCTTTGTTTTTTTCGGTTGAGTCCCTAGCACCTAGGACAGTGCCTAGCACACAAAAAACTTAAATATTTGATTGATTTTTTTGAAGGAAAAAAAAAGAATTGATTGCTACTCTCCTTTTAATCTAAGAGCATTTATTAAATACCTGTTATGTTTCTGGCATTGTGCTGAGCATTGAGGATACAAAAAAAAAGGCAAAAGATAGTCCCATGTTCTCAAGGAGCATTGTCACTGGGGCCACAGACATCTCCCCACCTCCAAAATCAGCTGTAGGTGAGAATGGGTAATGGGGAGGGAGAGGCTGTGGGAGTTATATACCTACACTCAGGATAAAATCCCTGAAGAAGGGCATACAAACCCCCCAGGGTCACCACCAGATCCTGGAAAACAAAAGAATGAAGGTCAGTGGCTTCAGTGCAAAAGTTGGTGAAGATTCCAACAGACAGAATGCCATGAGAGTGGAGGATGGAAGTATAGTTTCAGGTTGAATCCAGTTCAACTTTTCTGCTGAACCAAAGAGATGCCTGTCCTAAGAGAAATAAACACTACTTTCCTCTTCCTCCCCCTCCCAACTCCAGGGACTTCAGAAGCCTTCCAATAGAGATCCCAACAAAGTGATAGAAGTCATGGAAGAAAAATGGAATGAAGAATACCTGGTGAGTTCCACTTCAAGAAAACCTGATTTATGAGACTCTGAACTCAGGAAACATCGGTAAAGAAGTTTTTTTTTTTTTATCTATAAGGATAATAGTAAGAACAGCAGTGTTGGTTTTTATTTGTTTGTCTTTTTTGAGACTGACTCTTCCTATCTCACCCAGGCCAGAAGTACATTAGCTACTCACAAACCCAGTCCCAATACCTATAGGCATGGAAGCTTTCATGTGCTCTGTTTTCAACCTGGATCAGTTCATCTCTTCTTAGGCAGCCTGGCAGTCCTCAACTCCCAGGGGTTCACCGTATTTCTGCCTGACTTATACAGATTCTCCATCAGGTCTAGCCCTTATTCATCTTAGAGCTCTGGAATTCAAGTGACTCACCGGCTTCAGCCTCCCTCAGTAGCAGGGATTATAGGTAGGCATCACCACACCCTGCTACAGATTTATATGGTCACAAAGGTTCTACTCAAAATGTCTCATAGTGATGGGGAGGTGACCCTAATATTCTAGGGGCTGCTGATCCATCTCATAGATGCAAGACAACCCAGTATAAGAACTTTTGAACAAAAACCCTGAGTGAATGCGGACCCATTACTATACCATATTGATAATATATTGTAGAGTCAGTAGACTGTCATTGGAAAGTTAAGAGTTGCCAAAAAGAAGCCCATGAAGAAATCTAATAGCACCTTTATTTTGTTCACTTTGCATTCCCTGCATTACAAAGCCCATCATCCAAATTCCCAGTAAACTAACTGGCATTTGTGTGGAAGATTAAAGTTATGGGCTCTGGGAAAGTTTCTCAAAGTATAGCCAAGGCCATGCGAACAGGCCTCTCACCTTCTGTGGTATACTTTAAATTTGCATTCACCCAGTCAGATTTGTTCAACCTCACCCCTCACCCCAATCAATTACAATACTCAAACATCTCATCCAGAGCTCTAGGAGCAGAGATAACAGATAATAGCTTGTTTTTTCAACCACTCATTGTTCTTTGTCATTCAGTCCTTCTTCAGTCATGTCTGACTCTGTGTGACCCCACTGGGAGTTTTCTTGGCAAAGAGACTGTAGTGGTTTAACATTTCCTTCTCCAGCTCATTCTACAGATAAGGAAATGTAAGTAAACAGGGTTAATTGACTTGCCCAAGGTCACACAGTTAGTAAGTGTGTGAGGTCAAATTTGAACTCAGGAAGATGAGCCTTCCTGACTCTAAACCTGGCACTCTATTTATTATGCTGCCTAGCTGACCTAGTCACTGTTCTACTACCCCTGGAAAGGAAGTGAAACTGATGAAAAATCATTGGAATTCAGATTTAATAACTTTCCTAGATAAAAAGGGAAAGTTGAGGAACTATCTTTGATTCTGACATTTCTACAAACTGATCTGAGCCCAGAGATGGCTGCTCAGATGACTGGTAGATATACAAATCAAGAAGCAGCTAATAAGTATCCTTTGTCTCTAGGCCCAAATGTCCTAACTGCCTGTAATAAAGCTCACAAGGATACTTAAGTTTGTCTTTCTCTCTTCAGTGGCCACTGGCTTATCCCCTGATCTCTCATTTAGAGAGCATTTGCTGCTAAATGGTAGGGAAAGTAGATAGGAATGTCTGATTGCTTCTTCTGCCCTTAAAAGCCCCTCAGGATAACACTAATGAACATGGGTTCCTGAAGGTCATTCAATCAAATTCAACAAATATTTGTTAACAGCTTACACCATGCTAGCGTTATACAAAGACAAAACAAATTTGTTGTGGAAATGGGAAATTCTACTTTGCTTTTGATTATCTCAAAATTCTCTCTGACACAACAGCCCATCTCTTAGGATATTATCCAAGAAATGTTTGATTAAAAAGAAGATGGGTGGGTCTTGTGGCAAGAATGAAAGATAACCTTTGGATTATTTATGAATTTTCATGATATCCTTTTTTCAAAAATTAAAAAAATTAAATTAGTAAACATTTGTTTTCTCTCACTTTTACCTCCCCCCCATTTTAAGAAAAAGAAAAACAAAATCCTTGTGTAATCCCTCTGACTGGAGGGTCATGAGCTCCAAGATCTCTGTTAAAGGGAGGGCTCACCATAGTCTTCTCCCCATTCCCCATCAGCTACAGTTCTTTTGGACTTTTTTGGACCTCTCCATCATGGCCCCACAATACTCACCTCTCCACTTTTCAGCTTCCCTTTGGATATTGTCTTCTCCCAGTAGATTATAAACTCCTTGAGGACTATCTTTGTTTTAGTTTGTATTTGTATCTCCAATGCTTAGCAAAATGCCTGGCACATATTAGGCGCTTAATAAATGTTTATTGGCTATTTTTCACATGACAAATATGCCTAGTCAAGCAAACCCACATTATTCAGGTCCAAAAATGTACATTTCATCTCAAATCTTGAATCCACTACCTTTCTGTCAGGAAGCAGGTGCCATGTTTCACCAACATCCTCTAGAATCTGAGTTGGTCATTGCATTGATCAAAGTTCTTAAGTCTTTCTAGGTTGTTTGTCTTTATGATGTTGTTGCTAATAAATTAATAATTTTCCTAGTTCTCCTCATTTCACTCTACATCAGTTCCCAGATTTCTCTGAGACCATCCCTCCATGGTATCCTCTTACACTTAACAGAAAGGAAGGAAGGCTTGTTGAACGGACTCCCCTCTGATGAATTTATGGAAAGGCATAGGCAAGAACAGAGTAGAATGGGTAGGCATGGGTAGGTTATGATCTACCTCATGGAAGGTAATATCCATATTGATAAGGTCACAGATCCATTTGAGGAATCTCCTCATGATGCTGTGTGGATATAGATCATGAAACACTAATTCATCAGAAACATTACAATTGCAGGTGACTCAAAGGGTAATGGGAGTGTCTCCATATGCTGTGGCATTGGGTCAACAGCAACTTAAAAGTGAGAAGTGATATAAAAAAAATTAACAAGGACGCACGTGACTAAAAAAGATGGGAGATTCGTCATATGAGGAGAGTAAAAGATGGGCAGATAGACAGGGAGAGTTCTGTATTCTATAAAATATTAAAAGAACTTTGGCTTGTTGGGTAGATCCTTAAGGGCTGAGGTTCTTAATCTTTTTTGTGTGTGTTTTATGGACTCCTTTGGAAGTCTAATGCAATCTAATCCAATAAACATTTATTAAACACCTAGTATGTGCCGCATACTGTGCTAAGTTCTGGGGATGATTGGTTGGTTGGTTATTGTCCTTTGCTCTTGAGGAGAACTAAGATGATGTCACTATGTTGGAGTCAAAGTACAGAGTATCCAGTTGTGACTGATCAGACCAATACAAGCCTGGAAGGTTCTATCACAGGTCAGGCATAAGTAGTCCACATGAACACTGAGTGGAGAGGTCTCTAAATTTGCATATCTCACATTTCTTTTGAGCTACTGCAATTTTGCTTTGTTCATAGAGCACAGAGCCTTCTTTGATCTAGGCGCACCCTGCTAGGTGGTCCTGTGCCAGTGTCTCCCATGTCACACAATCAATTCCAAAGTTTTTCAGAGATCATGAGAATGTCTTTGTTTCACTTCTTCTAACTTCCACATCAGTACTTGCCTTTTGTGAGTTCTCTGTGAAATCGTCTTTTAGATAAATGTACATTGGCATTTGAACAACGTGGCTAGTCCACCAGAGTTTTCGGGGATACAATTAATAAAAAGAAAGATAATCCCTGTCCTCAAGGATCTTACAATCCAAAGGGGGAGACAACACAGAACAAGGAGGCAGAAAGTCATGAGGTGAGGGGTAACCCCAGAGGTATCCAGCATGGGCAATTTGTTTTGCGGATTTGAAATTAGGTAAGGTAGCAGACAAAAAGTGGAGTGAACTACAAATACAAGTTTCTGCCCTCTATAAAGGAAGGCATTGGGAGGACTTTCTTCCTTTGTCCTCCAACCTTCCAAAGACAGGGGAGAGGAGGCTGAGGGAGATGGTGTTCATCAAGGTTTGGGTTAGCAGCATAATGGTGAGTTAAAAAGTCATGAGCTTATCCTGGGAGGGGCATCTTGTTCCACAGAGTGGAAACCACGCAAAGCATCAAATGCAAAGTAGAGAGAGATGAGAGTCTAGTTTCTATAAACTTCCCAGAATCATGTTTTTAAAGGCACAAAATAAAATACATAGGATTATAAAGGAAACCAATTATATTAAAATACAGTTATTATATATGTATATACAGGGAAGCCCTAGTTAAATGCATAGAAAGTGAAGATAATAGATTTTCTTTTTAAAATGCAGCCTTATTCATATGGCATTTTTGTGCTTCTGTTGTATCTAGCAATACAGCAACACTCAGTTATCGTCCCCAAATGACCAGCTGAATCTGGGCATAAAGAGGCATTACAAATAGGGATTGAAGGCTGGAAGACTGAAGGATTTGGAGTTGGTGGGTTGAGCTGGATACATTCTAAGGTCTCTTTTAGTAGAGAGAGTGAAATAAGCATTTATATAGCACCTACTATGTGCCCAGCACTATTCTAAGCCCTTTCTTCAAATACTACCTCATTTGACTTTGCCCAGGATTGCGCAGCTAATAAGAGTCTGAGGCTGCATTTGAACTTGTCTTCCTGACTTCTCTTATCCACTGAGCAACTGAGTTGTCTTGATAGGCAAAAAGTCTCTTTTAGCTCTGAGTTGGCCATCTTGCAAAGGGTTTTGCTTACCTAACTTCTTTTCCCATACGTTATTTGGGAAGGGGGTACATCTTTTGCATAAAAAGAGGCATGCGCACCCATTTTGTCAAGTTCTGTGTCCTCAATTCCCTAATGCAGCCTGTTGCCTGAGTCCTTTCAGTCTTGCCTAAATATTTTCTGGCCTCATTGCTTTTGTTCTCATGGTCTACACCTGCTTTTGGGGACCACTAAGGTCCCTGATGCACAAAACAGGACTGCTTTCTCCAGTTTCTTTGGGGGCTGAGAGGCATGATTAAGGACGTGAGATTCCAGCGGGAGGTTCTGGATTTGAGCCAGAGAAAGTGTTGAAAGTTGTTCTCTAGAGGTCTGATAAGCTCAGCTTTTGCTCCTAGCCAGACTGACCGGGTTTGACTGACAGGATTCTTAAAGAGCCAGCTTGGCTTAAACTTCTCCAGGCTGACTAACTGATGGAGCGTAGCCAAGTAAAAACGTCAGCCCTGGAAGGACTCTTAGGGGTCAGCTAGTCCAAGCCCCTCATCTTACACATGAGGAAACTGTGGCTCAGAGAGGGAAAATACATTGTTTAATGCCACACAGCTAAGTAAATAAGACAGCTGGAATCCAAACTCAGGTATTCTCAAATCAAGTACACTTCTTTCTGCTTTGTACATTGCTGTTTCAGTCTAAAAGATTATCATTTAGAACTTTGCTAATTCATACAAACCAGTACGTATATGTATGTATGTGTGTGTGTGCTTGTGTGTGAGTGTGTGTGTAAATATATATATATGTGGGTGGGTATGCTCAAGTGTGTATGTGAATGTGGGTGGATGGGTGTGGGAGGAAGTAATATCAGTAGTTAGGAGGGGTAGAAGCCTTTTATGAATGCATAGAAAGCAAAGCTCACTTATTTCCTTTTTAAAATTTAGTTTTATTAATATTGCTTTTTTGTATTCTATTGCCTACTAAGAAAATGATATTTTAGGTCTAGACTCGGGTAGCAGTCATCCTAGAGTGGACATGATGAATCCGGGTATAACTAAGAAGGGAATTGTAATAGGCATCCCATAAAGACTGACTGCTTAAATAATAAGACTAAACCTCTAAGGCAAGGGTGGGCTAGCCAGCTCTGAACTGCTTTCCAGAGCCTACTGTTAGCATTTACACCTAGGATATCAATAAATGCTACAAATAGGACTTTGATTTGTTGCTTTGTTGATTATCTAGACTTCCGAATGTGATGAAAAAAATGGGAGCAAAAATGGGTTCCATGAATATTTTTTGGATTTATCAGCACACCACTTGCATTTAAGGCAAGAGTTCTGTCTCCACTTATCTCCCTGCACAATTCAATTCAATTCATGTCAGTTCAACTTCATCAAACAAACATTTTTAAAGTGTCTATAGTGTCCAGAGCCCTGGGCTAGAGCATATACAAAGTTTAGATCAGCATGCTTCTGCTGAACTTATAGTTTAGTAAGGGTTAAGATAGCACAATTAACTATAATACACAATATTGTTGTTTGTCATTCATTTTCTAAGAGGACCAGTGGCATCATGGGGTCACGTCTTGACTTGAGCATGAATTGTCTTTAAGTGAGACAGAATTGCACAGTCATCAGCTTCACTCTTTCTGAGTCATCCAGGTCCAGTGACAGGACAAAAGTCAAGACAACCATCGATGATTCAGGATGAAGCGAATGACCTTGGAGTCTTCAATGTCTGACCAAGCTGTAAGTGCTCTGCAGTGCCTGCTTCAGCTGCTTCCATAGCACCCGGAACAAATTGTTTGCGTCCACCTATTACACCGGGGAAAGTCTTCACGTGCTTGGGATACACGTTCCCCTAACTCACCGATGGGTTCGAGGCCCATTGGTTACCCTCAACCTGGCTGTCTGCCAAGATGGTTTTACTGGGGTGCGGCCACTGCACATGCTATAGCTTCACTCTGATAATATACAACATAAAATGATAAATACATACAAAAAGTGCAGGAGTGGGGGAGGAAGAGGAGTATGAAGGGAGAAAGGACATTATTGACTGAGAAGATTAAAGGTTCATGGAGAAGAAGGCATTCCCCTCCCCTGGCACAAGGCAGGGTATACAATAGGTCAATAGATGAGGATTGTTAATTAAATCAATCAACAAAGAGTCATCAGGCATCCCCTACATGCCAGGCTTTTACACTGTGGTGGATATGGGGGAGACAAATACAATATCAAAGGAGTCCCTGACCTCATAAAGGGCATTCTTGATAGTCAACACAGTACAATAAAAAGAATGTTGGGTCTGGATTTTGAGGGCTTGGGTCTGAATTCTGTCTTTGCCACTTGCTGCCTGTGTGACCTTGGGCAACTCATTTAATATCTCTGAACCTCAGTTACATCACCTGTAAAATGAGAGGGTGAACTCAGATGAACTCTAAGGTCACTTTCTACTTTGGATTCACCCTCCACCATGTTCTACTACTAAAACTGTTTGCTTCCCCTGTTCACGGGCTTCCAGGCCCCCTGAGAGAACTCCCCTCTGAGACCTTCTTAGTGCTTAGTGAGTCCTGGGGCTACCATGTCAAGAGAAGGCCCACTTACATTGCTTAGTCTTCTCTTCCAGATTCCTATCTGGCTTTTTCCATTGCCACAACCATCTGCTAGACCTCTGCGCTAGTAGCCTGGCCTCCATTTGGGTGCCCTTCTTCCCTTTCCCCCCTTCATTCCAGCTCTCTTTTATGTTCGGTCTTCCCTTAATGGCTAGGTGACACAGTGGATAAAGTGCAGCGGTCCGAGTCAGGAAGACTCATTTTCCTGAGTTCATATCTGGCCTCAGATACCTATTAGCCGTGTGACCCTGGGCAAGTCACTTAAACCTGTTGGCCTCAGTTCCTCAACTGTGAACATGAGCTAGAGAAGGAAATGGCAAACCACTCCAGTATCTTTGCCAAGAAAACTCCCCAAAGGGAGTCATGACGAGTCAAACACAACTGAAAACAACTGAACAACAGCAATTGGAATGTCAGATCTTTGAGATTGGGGCTATATTGTTTTCTTGTTTCTGTAATCCCAGCATTTAGCACTGTGTCTGGCACCTAAATGTTTAATAAATGCTCCATCCCCCTCTACCTCTCCCCCCTCCTTTTTCCTTTCTCTTCCTCTTCCCCTTCTCCCCATCCTCCTGTCTGTCTATCTATCTATCTATCTATCTATCTATCTATCTATCTATCTATCT
>NW_020945437.1:21951026-22007450 GCF_900497805.2 Vombatus ursinus
TCTATCTATCTATCTATCTATCTATCTATCTATCTATCTATCTATCTATCTATCTATCTATCTATCTATCTGTCTGTCTGTCTGTCTATCAATCTATTGATCTATCAATTGATCTATCTATCTATCTATCTATCTGTCTGTCTGTCTGTCTGTCTATCTATCCATCAATCTATTGGTCGATCAATCTATTGATCTATCAATTGATCTATCTATCTATCTATCTGTCTGTCTGTCTCTCTGTCTGTCTTTCTGTCTGTCTATCTATCTATCTATCAATCTATTGGTCTATCAATCTATTGATCTATCAATTGATCTATCTATCTATCTATCTCTAAGGTCCCAGGTCTTCTGACTTTAAGTTCAATGTTCTTTCTGGCTTTGGCTACCACTGACTTGCTATGTGCCCTTGGTTCTAGATCTGTGATCCTAGGACGCTACTGATCCTTATAACCATTGGTGTTAGCATGAGGGATTGTGCTCAGTCCCAGTGTTACTGTAAGGGAAGGTCAGGGAGAGGTTCTTTTCCTCAGAGTCAGTCCTAGTCAAACACACCAGATTGGGATTGAGTATGCTCACAGCTGTGTCAGACAAACCCTAATTTCCTCAAATCAGTGCTTCTAGTAGCATGTGCCTTCTCGTGAGAGACAAAATTCCCAGGCTTGGGGCTTGTGCATCGTACCCACTGTGTTCCTTCCAGTGTCAGCCCACTCAACTTTAATATCCTCGAGAAAGATTGATTCTTGGTGGGCATGCAGGACTTAGAGTCAAATGACACTCATGTTCAAATCTTACCTCTGACACTAGTTATGTGACTGTGGAGGGAGAGATTTTTCTCTGAACCCCAGTTTTCTCATCTTTAAAATGGGGAAAATGATAAAGATGCCTATAGTATGTCTCTCAGAGGTCTGATGGGAGGATCAATGAGTTAATGTATTTAAAGCACTTTACACTCTTTAAAATGCTACATAAATGCTAGCTGCTGCTGCTGCTACTGTTGCTGCTACTACTACCACTGCTAGTGCTGCTGCCACTACTACTATTACTGCTGCTGCTGCTGCTACTTCTACTTCTACTGCTGCTGCTGCTGCTACTTCTACTTCTACTGCTGCTGGTGCTGCTACTACTACTGCTACTACTGCTATTGCTACTACTACTACTACTACTGCTGCTGCTGCTACAATTACTATACAAATCAGTTTCAGTAACAAATTCCTGATTGTTTAGGGACCCAACTGAAACAGCTTCCAAGAGGGGTCAGGAATGGAGTTGAGTTTTCTGGACCACCATTTAAAATATAAGGATGAATGCTCGCCCATGAAAGCAGGGCCTCTATGAAATCAGCATAACATAGTGAATAGAGAAGATGAACTGGAGCTGAAGGCAGGGAGACCAATTAGGAGGCTATTGAAAGAATCCAGGGAAGAGGAGGTAAGGGCCTGACCTAGAGTGATGGTTGTATGAGTGGAGAAAAGGGGACAGATATATATATATATATGGAAGATATGAAGGTAGAGACTATAAAAATATTGCAACTGATTAGACATATGGGATGAGTGAGAGTCAGTGAGGAAATGAGGATGAAACTGAGGTTGTGAAAGGCAGTGACTGAAAGGATGACAGCACCCTTGACAAGAATAGGGAAGTTTGGAAGATGAATGAGTTGAGTGGGAGATGGGGAGAGAATAATGAGTCTTGTTTGGGACACTTTTGAGCTTGAGATGCCTGGAGAACATACAGTTGGAAATGTCTAATAGGTAGTTGATGATGAGGGATAGGGCTCAGGAGGGAGAGTAGGACTGGTGCATCTGGAAGTCATCAGTATTGAGATGGACAGCATGTGAGTTGATAAAATCACCAAGAAAGAGTAAAGCAAGGGGAAGGAAGGAAGGAAATACTCATTTATTAAGAAGCTACTATATGTCAGGCAATGTACTGAGCCTTTACAAATATTATCTCATTTGGTCCTCACAATAACTCTGTGAGTTAGGTGTGTCAAAATATTTTGGAGATACTCTGTTTCCCAGAATTAAGGCCTAGCAAGCAAGCTGTGTCCTGAGCTTGGCATAACAATAATCCTTTGAGCTCTGGATGATATTACCCTCAGACAAAGTATGTTGGTTGGGCCAGCACCAGGTGTTCGTTGAGGGCTTTAGCTCCTCCTGTTTCACAGGGCCATCTATCATATATTCATAATCCCTGTTCCTTTTCACTGACAGGTACTGTGTTCCTGTTTCCATCACAGAACTCTGGTTCTGTGCCCCGAAGGGTGGTCATGACCCCTTGGACTTGAGACAATACTGTTCCCACAGGGCCCATGGAAACAGTAATCCAACACCTAAAAATGATTATGTCATGGTCCAGCCCAGTATGTATATAAGACCTGCCTTTAGTCCAGCATATTAAGCCCTCCTTCGGAGGGGGGCTTCTGTATGCATATGTTTTTTTCTTCACTCTGAAATTAATTAAACTTCTGTTTCGTGTCCTGACTCTCCTGTCTCTAGCCTGCTCTGTTTGCTTGGCTCGGTCCACACACAGGTTAGAGGCCAGTTCCAGTCTGGTTGACAGGTGCTATGATTATCCTTACATTACAGATAAGGAAACTGAGTCAGATAGAAGTTAAATGTCTTGCCTAGGGTCACACACTACTACTAGGTGCCTGAGGCTGGATTTTAATTCGGGTCTTCCTGATTCTAGGCCCAGCATTCTATCCACTGCATCACCTAGCTACCTAGTTGAGTAGCAAAACAAAGTTCCCAGGACAGAGCTTTGGTGTATCTCTACATTCAAAAGATGTGATAAGGATGATGGACAGCAAAGGAGAGTGAGAAAGAATGGTCAACTAGGTAGAAGGTAAGCATCAAGAAAACCCAGAGAAGAAAGAGTATCCAGGAGGAGTGGGTGCTCAACAGCGTCAAATGCTGCAGAAAGATCAAGAAGGATGTGGATTGAAAAAAGGATATTGAATAATAGAGTCAGAAGCCAGAGTGCAAAGGGTTGAGAAATGAGTGAGAAAACAGGAAGTTGAGGCGATGAATGTAAACAGCTTTACTGATTTGGCTGAGAAATGGAGGACAATACAGAATGATAACTTGAAGGGATGGTAGTCTGTAGTGAGGATTCTTTTTAAGGATAAGGGAGACTTGGGCATGTTTATAGCCATCCAGGAAGGATCCAGTAGATATGGAGAAATTTAAGATGGGGGAGAGTGCTGATGGTAAGGTTGTGGAGTAATCTGCTGGAGAAGATAGGATCAAGGGTATGTATGGGGAGAAGGGGCTCATCTTCATCACAGATGAAATAAAAGAAGAAATAAGGAAAGAGAACGGGGCATTGACATCAAGGGGCTGTGGAATGTAGAGATGCGAAGGGCAGGATCTCCCCCTGAATAGCCTTTAAAGCACTATGTACATGTCAGCTATTACAGAATGTTAGATATGGAAGGGACCTTATAAAAGAGAACTCATAAATGTCAACTTTTATTACTGTGGTTATCTTTTTAGGGCAAAATTTTATTTGTAAGGAGACAAACATAAAAGAAATTCTGGAAATCAGAAGGTAAATAGATAAAATTGAAAATAAAAAGACTAGAATTGACTTTTATAAAGAACTAGGACCCCTAAGAAGAGATATGAGAGGATACTTCCTCCAATTCTTTTGCAGAGGTTGAGGGGCCATGAGTGTGGAACATTGCATATTTTATCAGATTTTTTAAAAGTATATATTGATTCTTCCTTTTTTCTTTAAAAAAATTCTTTATTATATGAGAAGATTCTCTGTGAGGGGAAGAGGGAATAAAAAGGAGTGGCAGAATTTACACAATGTAAAATCAGAAGATATAAATAAAAATTACTTTTTAAATACTAAAAGAAAGAACTAAGAACTGCTTAAAAAAAAGAAAAAACAACAAATCATAAGCTAACTTGGTAAAATTCTATCTCCTGCAGATTAGCAAAGTGTGCACTATGCAGCAGGGATTTAATCACCATTCATTGAATGAAATTTTATTGATTGGAAGGGGACCCAGGCAGGTGCTCTGTCCGCCAGCATTACTTGTGATCTCTGAGGACTGACTCAGTCCCTCTGCTTCAGTTCTATTAGAGGTACTGAGGTAGGTGGAGGACAGCTAGGGGTAGAAGGAGGGAAGCATGAATAACCCAAGTTTAACTGTCAACAGGCAGCTAGATGGCACAATGGATAGACCACTGCACTTGAATTCAGAAAGGGTCATCTTCATGAGTTCACATCCAGCCTCAGATACTTACTAGCTGTGTAAGCCTAGGCAAATCACATCACCCTATTTACCTCAATTTTCTCATGAGTAAAAGGAGCTAGAGAAGGAAATGGCAAACCACTCCATTATCTCTGCCAAGAAAACCCCAAATTGGGTCATGAAAAGTCAGATATGACTGAAAAATGACTAAACTGGAAGACTGTCAGTAGTAAGAAATCCTCTGCTCTGACAAAGAGTCCAACCTAGTGTGGCCGGAGGGCTAGGAGCATAATGCACTGTTCTCCACTGACCAGGGGCTGAACCTTGAAGATTTCAACTATCTCTTGAGATGGGAGGAGCCGAGGTTAAGGAATGAAACCAGTTGGCTCCAACGATTAAAGTAGCTGCTATTTTTGACTCTGTCCCATGTCTCTTAGAGATAATGTAACGTTGGGCAAAGAGCAATTACTGGACTAAAAGTCAAAAGACTAAGGTTTAATAGAATTAGAGCTGGACGGGCTCTCAGAGCTCACCTAGTCCAACAACTCATTTTACAGAGGAGGAAATTAAGCTCAGATAGGGAAGAGGTTTACCCAGAACCACACAGCTAATAAGGAGAGCAGGACCTCAAACCCAAGTCTTCTGAATTCAAGTGCATTGTTCATACTCGACTTGGTTCTACCATTGACTTGCTAGGTGACCTTGGGCAAGTCATTCTCATTTCTGGGCCTTAGTAAGCAGACCTCATGCGACTTAAAGTGTAAGATCATAGATCTAGATCTGGAAGGGGCCTTCGAGGCCACTAGTCCAAATTCCTTATTTTACAGATGAGGAAACTGAGTCCCTGGAAGGTAAGTAAATTTCCCAAGGTCACACATGCAGTAAGCATCAAAAGTGGGATTTGAACTGAGGTCCTTTGTCACTAGTGGTGGTACTAAGGTAATGTCAATCAGCCAGTCAATAAGCACTTACTAAGCACCTACTATGTGCTAGGTACTTTGCTAAGCACTGGGAATGCAAATAGGAAAAAGAAGGAAAGATAATCCATGAAGCCACGAAGAGCTTACCATTGAATCGGGGAAGACAATATACAAAAAGAAGCTAAAATGTGGGGGAGGGTAGGGTGAGAAGATATCCGGTGAAGGACAATGATAGACAAGTACAAAGGAGTGCAGCCTGGGGGTAATGAAGAGAGAGCTGGCCCGGGCACTCTCCTGAAATGAATGTTTGGAGAGGAGCTCTCTCCTTCCCCCTCCAATCAGAGGGGCAGAAAGGAGGTACTGAACAGGTCCGCGTGATCTTGCAGGATGATGAGGCTCCTGGGGTCATGATGGAGATGTTCAAAGGAGAGCAGCTGCATAGAAAGAAATCACTTTCCAAACTCAGAAGTGTTACGTGTAATAATGCATGCATTTAGCAAAGATAAGAGAATGGCACCATTGCTGTCTCCAAGTCTTTTAAGAGTTGTCACATGTTGTTTAGTCATTTCAGTCATGTCTGAGTTTTCTTGGCAAAGATAGTGCAGTGGTTTGCTTTTATCTTTTCCAGCATTTTACAGATGAGGAAACTGAGGCAAATAGGGTTAAGTGACATGTCTAGGGTCACAGCTAGTAAGTGTCTGAGGCCATATTTGATTTTAGGTCTTCTTGACTTCAGGCCCATTACTCAATCCACTGTACCACTGAGTTGCCCTGGGAGTAGGATTATTACTACTACTAATTAATAATAGCAAGTGCTTTAAGATTTGCAATATGCAAATGTATAAAGGGCTGTACAAAGACTTATCTTCCCGAGTTCATATCTGGTCCTCAGACACTTAATAGCAGTGTGACCCTGGGCAAGTCACTTAACCCTGTTTGCCTCTGTTTGTAAGCACTGTCTGTAAAATGAGCTGGAGAAGGCATTGGCAAACCACTCCAGTATCTTTGCCAAGAAAATCTCAAATGGTGTCACAGAGTCAGACATGACTGAAAAAATGACTGAACAACTGTACATAGGTGATTTCATTGAGTTCATTCTGCTCAGTTCCTCATTTGAGGACAGAACTAGGGTGAATGGTTGGTTGCTACAGAGGCTGACTTTGCCTCAATATTGAGGAAACTTGTTGACAATTACCACTGTCCACAAGAGGGATAGGCTGCCTTGGGAGGTAGTGAGAACTCTACCTCTGAAGGTTTTTGGTAAATGTGGTTTTTAACCTAAACCCATTTCTCTTTCCAGAGCCCCTTTCCCTACAAATGGTACCCTCACGATTTGCTCTGGCTTCCCAGAGTCTCTATAATATGATTGGGTGAAAAGAGCCCAGAAGTAGGAAACAGAAAACCTGAGTTCTAGTCTTAACCCTGCTACTAACTCACTGTGTGACCTTGAACAAGTCACCCTCATTGATCCTCAATCCTACATCTCTTAAATGTAAGGATTTGGACTGGATCAGGGGTTCTTAACCTGGAGTCCATAGATTCCCAAGGAGACCATGGATAGATTTCAAGATGCCTGTGAATTTGGATAGGAGAAATTATATTTTATTTCAATATAATTGGCTTCCTTTGTAGTCTAGTGTTTTATGTATTTAAAAACAATTCCTAGAAGAGATCTCTAGGCTTCACTGCATGGCTGACAAAGGGTTCCATGGTACACAAAAGGATTAAAAATTCCTGGTACAGTTGATCATGTAAAATTCTTTCCAGCCCTAATATCCTATAAGAGAAATCCTGGTATTATGGAAAGAACACTGCATTTGGAGTCATCGGACCTAAGCCTGAAGCCCAGCTTTGCTGCTTACTAATTGTGTGACTTTGGGCAAGCCATTTCCACTTTTGTGAACCTCATCTCTACAATGAAGACACTGGACGTGATGATTACTATTCATCTATCATACCAACTCCTTGCCTCCACCTTCTCTAGCCATACCCTGGCTCCCACAGAATTCTACCCCTCCATCTATTATTTAACCCTGCCCCAATGCTCATATACCCTATCCTAAAAGACATTTCTCCTTCCAGTCTTGGGGGAGATTTTAGGTAGTGGGAATCTTCAGTCATCCTGATCTAGATCTTGCCACTGGACCCAGATGGCTCTAGGGGAGAAAGTAAGACTGATGACTTTGCACAGTCCTCTATCACTTAAATCCAGTTCACTTGCAAGTCATGTCATCATCTTCCTGATGTCATGGTCTTCTTCAAGAAGGAAGGACAAACAACAACAACAGATTTTATGAAATGACAGTTTGACTCAATAAAGGAAGTACCACCTAATTATCTGAGCTGACCTATAAAGAAATAGGATGAGGTAACGAGATCTCCATTACTAAAAGTATTCAAATAGGTGCTGGGTACTAGTCCCCTGTAGAGTTGCATGAGTGGGGAGAATCTTTTCCTGGGGGAAAAGTATCAGAGATCCCTTCCAGCTGAGGGCTGGGGGGAGGAGTGGAAGAGCACCTATGATTCCATGAATCTCCAGGGGAAACTCATTTTCTTGAGAGGGATCATAGGCTTTAGAGCTAGAAGGTACCATCAAGTCTCCCCTTCCCCCAATTTAGAGATAAGAGAGCAGAAGTGACTTGTCTAAAATTAGGTTTTAAACCCAGATCTTTTGACATCAAATCTGTCACTCTCTTCACTACATCCAAGGCCCAGACAGGGAATGGATCCAGGATCTGGAATGGGTTAGAGAAATTCCCAGATGGCACTTCTCTGATGATCCACCAAGAGAAGCTCAGAGCATTGAGGGCCCACCCTTGCCCTTTACAGACTGCCAAATTATTAGGGAAGTGGTATTGGTAGGCAAAGAGCTCAGAGGTCGGAAGAGGTTAGAAGCAGAGATTCAACCTTAGAAAGGATTCCTGCATTAGATGGGAAGTTGTAGTAGTCAACCTCTGAGATCCCTTCCCATTCTGAGATCCTAATAATTTTTTTAAAAGTTCATATTTCTACGGTGCTTTAAGGTTTGTAAAATGTTTTCAAGAGTAAACCATTCATCACCCTAGTAGATAAGTTCTCCCTTTTTCTTAAAGTTACAGCATGTTTAACAAGTGACTTCCCACCAAAAGGACACAAGACATTTTTAAATTGAATCTACATCATTAACATTTTCTCTATCACTTTCTAACGTTGAGACGATTAAGAAAAACAAATCAAGACCTCATTTGTAGTATTTATTTGTTTCAGAGTTCTAAATGCTCACATTGAACATTTAACAACTGACTCTCACTAGAACCATCAATTACAGTCAAAATCTCATACACAAAATACAAACTGGAAAACCTCTGCATTGTTCTGCCCTGTATTCTGACACTGATTCTACAGATAAAGAAACTCAGGCCCAGAGAGGGAAGTAGCTTGCTTAAAATTACGGAGCTATTAAGTGTCTGAGAATGAATTTGAACTTAGGTCTCCCAAGGCAGTTAGATGGTACAGTGGATAGAGTATCAGGCCTGAAATCAGGAAGACTCATTTTCCTGAGTTCAAATCTACCCACAGACACTTATTAGCTATGTGATCTTGGGCAAGTCACTTAACTCTGTTTGCCTCAGTTACCTCATCTGTAAAATGAACTGGAGAAGGAAATGGCAAACCACTTCAGTATCTTTGCCAAGAAAACTCCAAATGTAGTCACAAAGAATCAGATATGACTGAAAATTGACTGAACAACAACTCCTGAGTGGGTCAGTCCCTTGTTTTCCCCTATTTTATCAAGCTGTCTCTAAGATTTTATAATTCTCAGTGTCCTCACAGAGGGGGAATGTATTCTTGTAGAAGGACTTGAGGCTAGGAATAAGAAAAAGGTTCAGAGAGATTCCTAAAGGTACTTGAGGGCAGCTCAGGGGTTCTCTTCCCTTGGGAGGATGGTATTATAGATCCAGGTCATCCATGACCCTGGAAGGGTAGAGTCATAGGGTTTTTAGAGTTAGAAAGGGTCCTTCGAAATAACCTTGTTTGCCCTCTCATTTCACAGATGAAAAAATTGAGACCCCCCAGTGATAGAACCAGTGACCTCAAATCCAATGCTCTTTTCCATTATACAAAACTACCTCACCCTTGGGAACTTCATCAGAGCCAAAGTACTGACCTGGAGTGGGGAGTGGGTCGGGGGAAGACAGAAGGGGTCATTTTAAGGCAAACCTTGAGTTTTGCTGGATCCTACCCTAGGCACTCTTTTTTGTAGCCCAAGATAACCTCCCCCAGCTAAGCCACTCACTTTGGATTGAGGCTTCTGGACTTTGAAGTCCTTGTTTGTCCAAGAGATTGTGAAATTTTCAGGAGTCCAGTGCAAGTGGAGGGACTCCCCAGAGAGCTCACAAAATGGAGTCAAGTAGCTGGCTGCCTTTCCATGACTTAGACTTCAGTGAAGTAGGTGGTAACCCATGAGATATGATACGAGGTTCACTTGGGAAATCACCTTCTACTCTCAAACATTTTCCTCTGTCCTATCATGATATATAATTATTTACTGTTCATGAGTGATATAATCTCTTCTCCCCAAGGTTTATTATATTTCTAGAAGTATTGTATAATAAATACAGTATAATAATCCATTAAGATTTGAAAAGCACTTTTCCTAACAGCAATCCTAAGAAGTAATTAGTCTAAGTACTGCTATCTTAATTTTACATTAAACCTTAAAAAGGTTTAATGACTTGCTCTTGGTCACCCATTTTGTGATCACTGGAGCTAGCCCTTGAATCTTGTCCTTCTAATTAAAAAGCTAGTGCTCTTTTCTTTTCTTATCATATTGACCCATATTTCACAGCAAATTATAAACTCTCAGAGTTGAGTGAGACCTTAATTGTTATCAATGCCAACCCATACTTAGACCATCTCCACTAATCCAGCCTATATCTGAAGGAAGGTCTGCAGTAATGGGGAATTCTCTATCTCTGGAGGTGGATGGACCATTTCTGGGTAGGACAGCTTCGTCTGGCCTGAAGTTTGTCCTCACATTGAGCGCAAATCAACTTCTTTGTAGCTTCCGCTCTAAAACTGAACTTAATCCGTCCTCTCACCTTTCCCCTCCCCCAAGTTCTACCCCCTTTGACCAAGCAACATAAATCTATCTTTGGCTACTGAGGTCTAACCCTGGCCCCAGATGGAAATATCTGTTCACTGTCCCCATCTCAAAGCCCTGGTCCAAACCCCAGGCTGAACCCTACTCCACCCCTTGACACACCCACCTGCAGCTGAGCCCAGACCAGGAACTATTTTGAAATGCCCAATGTAACACTTTATTGCACATTGTCCCACTGGGAAGAAACCACAGAAAAATCTTTCCTATACACTTAATCATGCTAACTTGTATTAACGTGATTTATGCCTCACTCAACTATCTGTTGACACTATCTGTTTTGTGCATTGTAGGTGTTTATGTTTCCCACTCCCTCCTGCTACATGGTGACAAGAGGGATTTTGTTTCATCAAAACTTTTTGTTTTCCTTGGGCCCTACCACAGGGTTCTGCACACAGTAAACACTTCATAAAAGTTTGTAACATTGAATCAGAACATGTGATTTGTTCCACATGTGTGAGTCTTGTGTCCCTAGGCAGCCCGTGAACTCGTGGAGGTCAAGGCCCTGGAGTACTCTCCCTGTAGACTAACCCCTCTCCATCTCCAGCTCCACGTAAAAGATAGCATTTATACAGAGCTTCTAGGTTGCAAAGTGTTTTACAAATTTTATCTTATTGATCCTCACAACAAGCCTGGCAGGTAGATGCTATTATTATTTCCATTTTATGGTCAAGGAAACTGAGTAAGACAGCAATTAAGTGACTTGGCTAGAGATATAACTAGTAAGTGTCTTAGGCCAGATTTTAACTAAGGTCTTCCTGTCTCCAGATCCAGTGCTCTATCCACCGGATAGCTGAAAACAGGAAGGTCAGCTTCTACTGAGTAAAACGTCAGACAGCTGTAACTGGCAACCAGAATTCTCTGTGCTGAATACTCAGGAGAAGGAGCCAAATAGCAGGGGGGGTGGGAAACCCGGTAGGAAAGTTTGTTTGTCATCCCTAATAGTGTGTGTAGGATTAGAGAATGTCAGAACTGAGAGGGACCTCAGCCATCATTTGGGTCAGATGAGGAAGCTGAAACTCAGGCAAGGTGATTACAGGCATCCTCACTTGTAACCTTGGGGAGGCAAGCAGTGTGCTACAGTAGAAATAACACTAGATGTGATGTCAAGGGATCCCACTTCTGATATTCACTACGCTTGTGACCTTGGACAAGTCACTTAAACTTTCTGGGTCTGTTTTCTTCTCTGTAAAATAAAGGGTTTGGACCCAGTGGCCTCAGAATTTCTCTTCCAGATCTAAATCTTTGATCCTGCCTCTGATACTATTGTACGACCATGGGCAAGTTACCTCTATTCTCTGAGCCTCCGATTCCTCATCTGTAAAATGAGAATAGTAATAGTTGTAGTACCTATCTCTTGGGGTGGTTGTGAGATCTTGTGTGTAAAATGCTTTGTAAACTTTAGCCTGGGGCAGCTACGTGGTGCAGTGGATAGAGTGCTAGCCCTGGAGTCAAGGAAGAATTACCTTGCTGAGTTCAAATCCGGCCTCAGCTATTTACTAGCTGTGTGACCCTGGGCAAATCACTTGACCTGTTTGCCTCAGTTTCCTCATCTGTAAAAATGAGCTGGAGAAGGAAATGACAAACCACTCCAGTATCTTTGCCAAGAAAACCCTAAATGGGGTTATGAAGAGCAGGACACAACTGAATAACAACAACAAAACTTTAATCTGCTCAGGGGATTAGAACCCAGATCTGGTGACTCTTAGGCCAGTGTTACTGTTTAGTTTCACTGTTACTAGACTATCTCTGGGACAGTGACAAGAACGTTGGTTCTGGAGTCAGAAGAGCTGGTTTCAAATTCTACCTTTGGTACAACGCCTGTGACCTTGGACAAGTCACAGGTTAGACTAGATGGCCACTGGGGCCAATTTCAATTCCAACTCTAGGATAATATGCTCCTTTAGAAGCAGAGTGTATAATGGTGTGCATGCTAGATTGGAATCAAAGGACTTGAGTTCAAATCCCAGCTCTACTCTTTATTACCCCTGTGACTTTAGGCAAATCATTTAACCGTCGGGGACCTCAATTTTCCTAATCTGTAAAATGAGGAAGTGGACTAGATGACATCAGAGGAACCTTACAAATTTGAAGTCTACGGGCTTGTGAAACACATATGGAAAGAAGCATCACTTTCCTCCTGCCTTCCGTCTTGTTATCTATTGTCCCCAAAGACCAGCAGCAGACAAAAAGAGCCAAGGTCAAGGCCTTGTCAGTTAGAGATCCCCGGGGGAAAACCCAGATTTCAGTCTTCCATTCAATGACACCAAACCCAGGATGGCTTACCTAAAGGAGTCAAGGCCAGGGAAAAGTTAAATGTAGCATGGAGCCCCTCTACTCTCCTTTCTCTTTTTTGTTTTTCCTTTGTTTTTAAGGCAATTGGGGTTAAGTGACCTACCCAGGGTCACACAGCTAGTAAGTGTGTCAAGTGTTTGGTCTGAGGCCGGATTTGAACTCAGGTCCTCCTGATTTCAGGGCCAGTGCTCTACCCACTTCAACACCTAGCTGCTCCTCTGCTGGCCTTTCTCTAGTACTTCCTCTCTTACTTGAGTACAGGGTAATTTAATTGATGGCTATGGAATTGTCTCTTCTGGTCTGTCCCCTGACTATCCCCAGAACCTCATGCATAAGCTTATTTTTTTAATAAGATCACAGGGATAAAGGATCATAGCTTTTGTGTTGAAAAATATCTTAGAGATCTTTCATCTTAGAGATTTTCCATTTTTCACGTGAGGAAATAAAGGTCTAGAGAGGTTTAACGATTAGTACAAGGTTATACAACCTTAATGTTGCAGAAGGGGGATTCAAAGCCAAGACCTCTGATTAAAATCCAACTTTCTTTCCACTTCAATTCCAGTCACTCACAGCATCAGCTCAGAAGATGCTTAATCTTTATTTCTGACTATGTATCACAGGGTGACTAGGTGGCACAATGATTAGAGTGTCAGACTCATCTTCCTGAGTTCAAATCTGGCCTCAGACACTTACTAGCTGTGTGACCCTGGGCAAGTCAAACAGCTGTGATTTTTTTTTTTTGCAGGGGGAGATGTATGCATGACACACTTTAAAATTTAATCTGCATTACTTTTTCTCCATTATTTTCTTAAGTATAGAATTCAGACAATCAACAAAGCAATAAATCAAGCTCTAATGTGTAATGTTTGCCCATTTCTGAGTTGCAAATGCTCAATACTGAATTTAACAATCAGCTCTTCCACCTGACTCCAACACACCTCTGGTCCTAACCCCTTTGCTATTCTGTGAGCTCTATGAGTGGTGAGGTGATGGTTTGCCTCAGTTTCCTTAGCTATAAAATGAGCTGGAGAAAGAAATGGCAAACTATTTCAGTACCTTTGTCAAGAAAACCCCAGATGGGGTCATGAAGAGTCTGAAAGGACTAAACCACAATGCCTAGCATACTTTGTTTCTTAATAAGCTATACTTAATCTTTATTTCTGACTAGCTATCACTTGGGGGTGGTACCTAGACTAATGAGGGGAAGGGGAAGATAAGACCCTGGTCTGCAAGGAGTATGTGATTTGTGGAGTTTTGCAAAGCCAGTGCCCGTAGGGTATTTGTGGTCTAAAGAGGGAGTCACAGTCATGGTCCTGGTGACCATTCTGAGGTGAGAGAGAGAACTTGGGGCCATTCTTTGACTTCCACTTATTAGCTGGAGCCCTGGGCTTAGCACTGGGAAGAAAAGAAGGTAAAGTGACTTAGAAATGCCCTGAATATTTTAATATTATTAATATTGTATTATTATTATTTATAGTATATAATTAATAAATACCAAAAATCTATTAATATTTAACAATATTGCTATTTAATTTAGTAATATCATTTAATAATGAATTTTGCATATAATGTTTTAAAATCTATAAAGGATGACTTCATCTACATTATCTCTTTTGAGTTTTACAATGAAAGCTGCTTCTTAAACAGGTATTACCTGTATTTTTGTGTCCACTTTACAGAGATTAGGAAACTGAGGCTCATAAACATTGTGACATCCACAATGATTTGTCAGAGGCCCAGTTTGAACCCAGGTTGAGTGCAGCTGGAACTAGATTAAAATATAATTGGGAAACATTTAACAAAATAAATTAAAATTTAATACAACATAGATAATGTTAATTCGTGGTTTTCTAAGTCAGTACACGATAGAAAGGGATATTTCTATTTGAGTTTGACACCATTGCATTATACTATCACCTCACCATTCACAGAGCTCACAGAACAGCAAAGGGTTATAAGACCAGAGGTATGTTGGAGTCAGTCTAAGGAATGGATTGTTAAATTCTCAGTGTGAGCATTTGGAACTCAGAAACTAGCAAACATTACACATTAGAGCTTGATTTATTGCTTTGTTGATTGTCTGAATTCTATGCTTAAGAAAATAATGGGGAAAAAAGAATGCAGATTAAATTTAAAAGTAAGTCATGCATGCAATTCCCCCGCCCCAAGCTGGTTGTTAAACATTTACCAGTATACCACTGGTTAGGACATATAGACAAATGTGCAACACTATGTAAAAAATCATGATTACCCTGGCTTCTGCTTAAAGGCCAAGTGAGTTGCGTTTTACCCTTACATAGGGTTTTCCAGTACCTGTAAGGGGGTTGGAGGGTATTTAGTGTCTGCCATTGACTCAGGCCCCAACTGATAGTGCTCCCTCAATTCTGTAAACCCCAGTTACAATTTGCCACTTAACAGACTTGCTTTTACAAAGGAATATTTACTTCAAAGGTATCACAAGAATAAACTCAATCCTTGGGGGAGCATAATCTTCCCGTATACTTTCTCAGTCTCTGGGGAGGGGAAAAGCATCAGATTCACATTTTAACTTAGTTTACATAACATCGGTCTCACCAAATTCCAAGTTTAAAGCCCCTCCTGGGCTTATGTCCCAGCACTCTAGTTTCTCAAGTTTTCCTTGTTAGGCTGGCAGTAATAATCATCCTGGGATCCTGGCTCCAATGTTTACATAAAAAAAAGATACAAAGTGAATGACAGGAAGGCCTTGAATATGTTGGGTTGATCCTTCATGGAAATTTATGAGAAACCATGGACAAGAGTCACCTAATTGTCTGGAGTGTGGAAGGTGTGGAAGGGCTGTTCTCTGGAGGCAGTGCCCTCTTTGATGAGGTCAAGGATCGGCCCAAGTAATTAGACAATATAGACTCCCAGTAACTCTAGTGTGTAGGAATCATAGAGCGGCTCAATAGAAAGTTAGAAGGTCTGTAGATCATGGACGTGAAGGGAGTCCCTGACCTCAAAAAGCTAACACTGTAATGGGGTACCTGCAGGGGGTTTGTGGCCCAGAAGAAAGAAGGATTGAACTTTGGAAAGTGACAAGGACGGTGAATGGAGTCATCGGGAAGTGGATTGACACAGAAGCACCAGCAGAGCTGATATTGCTTGATTAGGGTTCAAGGAGCAGTACACCGGTGGCTCTGATGGAGCAAAATGACAGCAGTGATGGGAAGCATGGCTGGCGCTGGGCCCGAGAGTACTGATGATGTGAGGCAGCCCCCCCCGGGGGGGGGGAGGCCAGGGCTTCAGGGCAGGCATTCCAGGGGTGAAAGGCTTCATTGAGTCCATGTAGTTTTCTGGGCCAGATGAGGCAACTGGTGGGGAGGTGGTCAGCAAGTGAGTCATGCAGTGACTGCAATGATATAAGAGAATACTGAAAGTGACAGTGTGAGGGTATAGCGGATAGAGAGCTGGATTTGGAATGTGGGCAAAATTTTCAGTTCTGAGATAAACCAGAACCAGAACCAAAATGAAACCCAAACCAGAAATTTAGGAGAGCTCCTCCAAGAACAAAAGGACAAGACTTATATAGGTTTCAATTTAGGCAGGAGGTGAATTGGGTATAGGGTACCTCAGCATGGGATTTGGCTTGTTGCTGGGGGCTTGCAGGGTAGGAATACGGGATGTGGTATCCCTTGATTGGACAGCACCTGGACTAGGAGCAGGAAAAGTGCTTCTTCAGATTAGCTGTCTCAAGGGCAGCTAGGTGGTGCAATGGATAGGCACCAGCCCTGGAGTCAAGAGGACCTGAGTTCAAATCCGGCCTTAGACACTTGACACTTAACTACCTGTGTGACTGTGGGCAAGTCACTTAACCCCATTACCAAAAACAAACAAACCAGATTAGCTGTCTCTTGTAACTGTCCTTGCTGTTTTAG
Organism: Vombatus ursinus; assembly: GCF_900497805.2. Classification (NCBI taxonomy): domain Eukaryota; kingdom Metazoa; phylum Chordata; class Mammalia; order Diprotodontia; family Vombatidae; genus Vombatus; species Vombatus ursinus. Next base: position 21,967,488 of record NW_020945437.1, read on the forward strand.
CAGTTAAGGAAGGTCTGCAGCAAAAGGAACAGGGGCAGGGTCAAGAGAGAGGAATTGTAGACAAAATGGAGTTGCTTTAGTTTTCTCGGCTACCCACAAGAGTCAGGGAGACCTGAGTGCAAATCCTGCTCCAGACAATTAGTAGCTGTGTGACCATGGGTAAGTTATTTAACTTCAATGGTTCTCAGTTTCCTCATTTGTAAATGAGAGAGTTAGACTTAATGGACTGTAACGTCTCTTCTACCTCTAAATCTATGACTCTAGGACATCAGCACTCTGACCAGTGCAATAACCAATAAATTCCACAGGACTAGCTGGAAAACATGTCTATGTCCTTCCACCAGACTCAGTGGACTGTCGGTGCTCAGTGAGATCTGTGTTGTCAAACCTCTGTTGGTTTTTTTCTGCTTAACTATACTTCTTTATAACAAGAGAAGGTCCAGTTGGGGGTGGAAGGTGATATTGCCATTTGGAAGTGACAGAAAGGTCCCCCCCCCAATCAATAAACTTCTATTACAAAGGAGAAGAAGCCAGTGCATTCTAAAATTGGGCGCCAGTCTTCAGGTATAATGATACATCAATGAAGTCTTGGCTGATGGAGAAGCTGAGGCTGGTGGCTCAGCTTTGAGACTCAATAGGGCTAAAGCTCTAGTGAGTGTCCACAGCAAGTCCAGCACAAAAATGATAAAGGGGTAGAGAGTAGGGTCAGGGCTGCCTAAGTAGGGTCAAACCAGCCCAGGTCAGAAATGGAGCGATCAGGGAGCAGCTAGGCGGTGCAGTAGATAGAATGCCAGCCCTGGAGTCGGGAGGACCTGAGTTCAAATTTGGCCTCAGGTACATAACACTCACTACTTGTGTAACTCCGAGCAAGTCAGTCACTTAACCCCAATTGCATCACAAAAAAAAAGATAAAAAAGGGAAAATCAACATAACTGGTTAATACATTGAAAAAGTACAAAAACAGGTACAACGTATAATACCTGTGGACCTCCAACTTCCACAAAAGGGTGGGTTGGGAGCATCCTCATTATCTCTTCATTTGAGTCATGCTTTGGTTTTATAATTTTGCTACATTCACTTTTGATTGTGTGTCTGTGTGTGTAATCATGTTTTCCATTTACATTGTTTTAGTTACTGGGTGTGTGTGTTCTTGGCTCTGCTTACTTCTGCATCAGCTCGTGGAGATCTTTTCATGTTTCTCTGTATTCATCACACACATCATTTCTTACAGCACAGTAATATTCCACTACCTTCGTATACAACAGTTTGTTTAACCAGTCCCCAGTGGCTGGGCATCTATTTTGTTTCCAATTCTTTGCCATTAGAAAAAGTGCTGCTATAAATATTTTGGTGTATATGGAACTTTTATTCTTATTAATATCTTCCTCAAGGTATGACCCTAGTAATGAAATATCTAGATCAAAGATTATGGCCATTTTAATCATTTTGTTTTCCTAATTCTAAATTGTTTTCCAGAATGGTTGTCCCATTTCATAGTTCCACCAATAATGTATTAGTGTGTCTATTGTTCCACATCTCCTTCAGCATTGATTATTGCCATTTTTTGGTTATTTTTGCCAATTTGCGAGGGGTGAGGTGAAACTTCAGGTTGTTTTGGCTTGCATTTCTCTATTGTTAGTGATTTGGAGAATTTTTTAAAATGTGGTTGTGAATATTTTGCAATTCTTTTGAGAATTGTTTATTCACATCCTTTCACTGCTTTTTAAATTGAAGAAAGGTTATTAATCTCATATATAATAACATTATGTATGTTAATTATATATCTTGGATAACAAACCCTCTAAGAGAAATTTGTTACAAAGAGTTTTTTTCCCATTTAACTACTTCTCTTTTTGTCCTAGGTGCATTCATTTTGTCTATGCAGAATCTTTTCCTAACCCTCTATTTTTAAATAAGATAACAATGAGCCTCAGAGAAGGCTTGTAACTTATCCAAGGTCACAAAGCAAGCCAGTAGCAAAGCTGAAACTGCACTTCCAGTCTCTTGTTCCACCAACCTCTCCCAATACTAACTTCACATGCATAGAACATTTTATGATTTACAAAGCACTTTTGTAAAGCACCTTGTGAGACAGCTAAGTGGTGTTATAGTCCCAATAACTCTGGGCCTGGAGTCAGAAAAACCTGACTACATTTACTAGCTATGTGACCCTGGGCAAGTCACTTAACATTTGCCTGCCCCAGTTTCATCATCTGTAAAATGGGAATGGTAATAATAGGATTTTTATGAGGATCAAATGAGATAATATATGTAAACTGCTTTGCAAACCTGAAAATGCTAGATAAATACTATTATTTCTTCTTCTTTTTCCTCCTCCTCCTCCTCCTCTTCTTCTTCTTCTCCTCTTCCTTCTTCTCTCTTCTCTTCTCTTCCTCCTCCTCCTCCTCCTCTTTTTCTTCTTCTTCTTCATCTTCTCTTCCTTCTTCTCTCTTCTCTTCTCTTCTCTTCTCTTCTCTTCTCTTCTCTTCTCTTCTCTTCTCTTCTCTTCCTCCTCCTCCTCCTCTTCCCCCTCTTCCTTCTATTGTTGTTGTTGAGTAGTATCAAGCAAGTATTACGCTCTTCATTTTGTAAATGAGAAAGCTGAGACTCAGAATGACTCACCCTATATCACACAATTAGGAAGCCCTGGAGGTGAGCCTGAAATCCAGGGCTCCAAGATGGCAAGAACCGTCTAACAATGGGTTGGATTAAAATATGGAAGGACAGGACTTCCAGTGATGGAGAAGCTCACTAATAGACAAAACAGAGTGGTATGATGGAAAGAATGCTGGATTTAGAGCCAAAAAAACCCCCAAAACCAAGGTTCAAATATCAGCTCTGCCACTCATTACCCAAGACACCTTGGTAAATCACTTTCCCTCCTTTGTCCTCTATTTCCTTACATATAAAATGAGGAGGTTGAACTAGATAGCCCCTAGGTCCCTTTCAGGCCTGAGTGTCTGATCTGATGACTCCTCCACTGCTCCTCTCATCTAAGGTGGAGAGGATCCCTATAATGTGTGGGAAAGTGAGTTTGATCTTCTGTCCAAAGGTCCCATCCTATTTCTCTCTCTGTTTGTCCCCTGATTCTAATTCTCAGGTTCTTTCCACCCACCATGCTTTGGAGACTCTCATGGCAATTACTCATCCACTCTCAATTCCCCATCGAGCCAACTTACCGAGACTGGAAAGTAGCCTGCCAGTAGGTGCTGTGGCTTCATTGTCTGGCTCTGCCTCCTGCCTTTCCTTGGGAGGTCTCTGTCCAGGTACTACCAGGCTGAGTTTAGTATAATGAGGAGCCAAAAGTGGATGAAGAAGAAACCAGTGAAGATGTATGTGTACACTTGGCCTGGCAGAAGGAGACATACAATGCTGCCAGCAGGGAGACTCAGGCCCAAGAGCCCCCAGCTCAACATAAGGAAGAATGGCCAAATAAGCAGAATTGCCCAACAGTGTCTCAAGCGGTAATGAGCTCCCTGTCACTGAAGGTCTTTTAACAGAGGCCAGATGAATGTATTGGAGAGGCTGTAGAGGGGACCCTCGGTATAAAGTGGGAGGGTAGACTAAAGACTATCTAATGTCTGAAATTCCTACAGTATGCATTCTAATTTCCCAGTCTTATTATTCTGCATTCTTAGGCCCCTCCCCACTTTAATATTCTGTATTCTAGGTCTCTTCCAGTTCTGACATTCTTTGTTCTAAAGTTCCTCCCAGATCTGACATTCTAAGTCCCAAGGTCTTTTCTAGCTCTTATGTTCTAAGGCCTTTCTGTCTCTGGCATTCTCTGTTCTAAGTTTTCTTCCAGACTTGGAATTCTATGTCCCTATGTTCTAAGGTTATTTTTAGGTAGCCCAATACAGTAGAAAGAACATAGGATTTGGAGTCCAAGGGCCGGGCTATCACTAATTTGATGTGTGGCCTTAGGCAAGTCACTTGGCCTTTTAGGAACCTCACGTTCTTTGTCTGTAAAATGAAAGATTGAACTGGATCATTTATTGGTTGGCAAACTATGGCCAGCAGACCAAATAACCTTCTGTCTAAGAATAGCTTTTATATTTTTAAATGATTGGGAGGCAAATCAAAAGAAGAATTCATGGCATGTAAAAAATTTATGAAATTCAAATTCAGATGTCCACAAATAAGGTTTTATTGGAACATGGTCACACTGATTCATTTACATATTGACTATGGCTGCTTTTATGCTAGAAAGCAGAGGGGAGTAGCTGTGACAGAGACCACAGGAGGGTGCTCTTATGGCTTCACAGTAATACCATGAAATACCAAGACTCATGGTGTTGCAGTTATAACATGACAACATTTCAACTGCCATGCATCTTACCCTACCATGACATTTTATTATCACTTTTTTTTTATTACCAACTTGTACTCATGTCAAAATAAGAAAAGAAGATGGGGGGAAAGGGTGGTTGTGGTGTTGTTTTTACAACTTTTTTAACCCCAGGCCTGAGATTGAAATTTTTCTGAATGAGAATAAGAACCCTCCAATCATCTACTATGATCCAACATTGAATGGTTTTAGAAATTAGCTTTCGCTGCAGACTTGATAATGATTCTTAATGAATTCAACCTAAAATTACAAGGCAAAACAGCATTTACATGTAAAATTTATATTGTGATAAAGTCAATTAGATGACAATTAATGTTTGAATCATAAGTAATATCAAGCTGCTTCTTATGCTGTCAAAAGTTCAAACAAGAAGCAAGATCTCATTCATACATAAATTTGTCATGGATATGTTTCCTAAGCTCAAATTATAGTTCCAACAGTAATTTTTGGATCTTGATGTTAGTGTAAACTAAATGTTTATATTTCAAAATACATTTAACTGTGCAAATGAGGAGTTTCCACTTAACTTTCCATTGGAAATGAGTAATATACAATGTCAATACTTTATTTATTTATTTACTTATTTTTTTTTTTGGCGAAGCAATTGAGGTTAAGTGACTTGCCCAAGGTCATACAACTGGTAAGTGTCAAGTGTCTAGTCTGAGACCAGATGTGAATTCAGGTCCTCCTGAATCTAGGGCCTGTGCTCTATCCACTGTGCCACCTAGGCGCCCCCAGTGTAAATAGTTCTAAAAGGCAAATAAAAAGAAAACGATCTTATGGAATTATATTAAATGAGTTCCAAGCAATGAATACGCTTATTTAAAATGATATGCTCATGGACTGATATCAATATTTTCAATACCTCTCTCTGTGAAAAGGCATTTTCAAAGATGAAATATGTAAAATCTTATTACAGATTAGCTGGTGAACATTTGCATTTGATTTTAATGATAGGGAACACTAACTTTGAGCTCCAATTAAGTGAAATGGTAGTCCCCCAAAAGAGAATTCCATTCTTTTCATTATTATATTATTACCAAAATATATATACTTAATTATTATGATTACATTTTAAATTTCATCCATAAAAACTTTGTGAAAATTTGTTTTCTCTCATTATGTAAGTGTCTACATAATTGGCCCATAAAGCCTACAATATTTGGTATCTGGCCCTTTACAGGAAGAGTTCAGTGACCTCTGGACTAGATGTCCTTGGATTTCCTTAGAGTGTCTTTTCTGCTAAACTGGTAGAGCTGGGCCTTGGACCCAGGGCTTCCAGGTCAAGTGTAATTAGGACTTCTGCTTCACCTTTCCTGAAATTAGGGTCAGTCTGTGCCCTTTATGTGGAATTTCTTACTGACTCATTTGCAAGGTCAGGTCTCCAATTTTTAAGCATTGCCTGATCCACAGCAGATCCTCGGTAAGTATTTGCTGAATGAATGCCAGTTTTAGCTGCCGAGAGACCCATGCCCATGGGTCCAGGATAGTTCAATAAAAGGTCCACAAATTGAAATACACAAAGCAAGTACAAATAAAGAGTGAGGATAACCAAAATTCCCAGGAGGAGCCTGAGAAGATTGGTCAGGTAGAAACATAGTGGAGGCAGTGGTTTCCTGTAAGAAGGGAATTTTTAATCCAGCTTTGAAGGCAGTTCATAGGCTCATAGGCCTCCTTTAACAGAAAAGGAAACTGAATTCCACTGGTCAGAAAAAAACCAAGCTGACATTCCAACCTTCATCACCTGACCTAAGGTAGAGGACTCTTTCCACTATACCGCAGCATGATCTCAGTTCAATGCATCTTTTTAAAGTACCTGACTGCCAGGCCCTTGTTCCACAATGGAGAGACAGAGAGAGATATGACACAGAACCTGCTCTCAGTCAGTGTATGGTCTGATGGGTCCAAGTGGAGCAGGTAGGTGCATAGTTGATAGAATGCCAGACTTGGAGTCAAGAAGGCCTGAGTTCTAATCCTGCCTCAGACACTTACCAGCAGTACGATCCTGGGCAAATCGCTTAACCTCTCACTCTCAGTTTCCTTACCTGTATAATGGGAGGGGTGATAATACTAGCACCTATATCACAGGGTTGTTACGACCACCAACTGAAATAATATATGCAAGGTGCTTTGCAAACTTTAAATACATTCTACAAGTGCTATTACCAAATATATAAATCACAATGATACAAGAGATGGGGCAATAATTGCACCAGAGGCCCAGGCAAACTTCTATGAAAGAGTTAAGGTAGGAGGGATCTCTTTCACCAAGAGCACGCAGGGAGAAAGGGAAATCTCCAAGATGGTAGCTTCTGAGTTGGACCTTGAAAGAAAGGAAGGATTTAACAGGAGTTGGGAGAAGAGGGGAGAGATGTATCTAAACTCTTGTCATGAATAAGTGGGATTAGACACACAAACAGACTTGTCCCGTATGCTCCTGGTCAGAGAGCTGGTCTACTGGGAAAGGGAATGACCACCATTGAACTGCCAAGTTCAATAATCAGCTGAGTGATAGAAACAGATGGGTGATGAGTGCCATCTGCTGGACCTGACACAAGTGACATAAGTCATGAGTGGAGAGCAACTGAATTGTGTAAAGCATCCACGAAGAGCAAAAACTGAGCTATGGCGTGGGGGGAGGGTGTGGGTGTCCGACCACAGGGTCAGCCACACGTCCACTGGGTCACTTAGAACAAGCATGATCATAGGTTCTCTGAAGGGCGCTGGGCTGAGTCAAGGACAAAGCCAGCCCTGCTGCTGAATGGGCAAAGGGTGCATGTAGCTACATTTCTGTCTGTCTAGTCACCCTGCTCCTCCCTACCTCCACCCAGCATCCCGAGACTCCTAACCTCTGGGAAATTCAGCATCATGGATGTTGTTAGAGCTTATGTATAGACACCCTTTGGGACCCATGGAGAGGCTGGGGCCACCTGCTGATAAAATATAGGCGGAAGCTCTTTATATAATTAGCACATACTGAGTCAGTGCCAAGATAGCAATTAGTAACATCACCAAGAATTAGCCCAAGAGAGTTTAAGCAATACAATGGAGGTAAAATGTCAAAGTCTGAGGAATCAAGCAGGGAACTGAGAGGTGCATAATACCTGGCTGTGTAAGCTATTCCTAGGAAATAGAGTGGGGCTAGGCACACAGGGACACAAAGCCTCAGAATAGCTGCAGTCTGTGGCAGTTTGTACAAATTTGCTGATGAGGTTCCCTGGACTTGCCCACAAGGGGCTCCCCTGGAACAGAGGGGTCAAGGGAAGCTGCAGCCAGTGGTAGGGGGATCACTGACAGAGAGAACAGTGACCAATCAGGTCTGCTGAGAGGGTGGTGAGAGCTGGAAACAATGTTGGGAGGTGGCTAGGTAATGCCGTGGATAGAGTGCCGGGTCTGGAGTCAGGAAGATCTGAGTTCAAATACGACCTCAGACCCTAACTAGCTATGTGACCCTAGACAAGTCACTTAACCTTTGTTTGCCTTAACTGTTAAAAGAGAATACTAGCAGCAGCTAACTTGCAGAATTGTCATGAGGATCAAATAAGTTTGTGTGTATAAAGCACTTAGCACAGTGCCTAGAGCATAGTAGGAGCTTAATAAATGTTTATTTCTTCACTTCCTTCCTCCTGCTGCTTACATGGTCGGTGCTCCTGGTCAGCAGCACCCCCTAGTTTCCATGTGGCTTGGAATTCTGTCTCTTCCACAGTTTAGGGACTTCTTTCTTGAAATTCTATTTGTATCACAGGGAGTGCTCAAACTCCGGTCCTATTTAGCATCATGAGTAACCAGCCCATGAGCCCAATTATCTTTAGCAATGAAGGACCCAGACCTTCTATCGAGTTCAAATGTGGGTTAGTTTCTGGGCACAGCATTCTAGCCAAAACTGAAAAGACTATGAAGTTTATTAACTTTCTGCTACTGCTACAATTAAGCCCAGGAAAATCCATCTCCCCGGGCTCTTGTTATACAAGTCCATAGAATTCCACCCTTCCTTTTGGACCGTGGAACAGGCAATGTTTGACTTCTCTTAGAATCACCTCTACTTCCTGGGGCTCTGTAATCAACAGCCTTATGTAGTTAGGCTTGATGGTACCCAAAACCACTACCATTTCCTTCTTAAATGAACTTAATCTGGATTTTATCTGCCCAAACCTTCCACCTGGGAAAGACATTTTAAAAGTGGGTAATACGTCTAAGGTAGTTTGAGGGCTTCTCTCCTTCCTGGGGCCTTGCCAGGTCTAATCCGGTATGCCCTTTCTCCTTGCATGTACTGAGGAGTCATTTTCACTTTCCTGCCAATGATGCCAACTTCTCTGGGACTCTTGGCAATCATCCTAACCTCAAGAATTGGAGTGGTGTAAATGCCAGATTTAACACAGGCAACACAAGTCAGGGGCATTAAAAGAATGTTAACTTAGCTTGTAAAGATACAGAGGTTAAACACAGAGCAAGAATACCTATTGATAGGCCTGGTTCTGGTTCTATTTCTGTTCTGTTGAATGCCAACACCTCCCCTTTATCTCCCCTTTTCTCCAAAGAGACAATGCTCAAGTGATGGCTAGTGTAGCCCACGTGATGGTGACAGAATCCCCTCACTGGGTGTCCTTCATAAGTTCTGAGGGATGCCAGAGACCAGATGGCCAGCGAAAAGCCTTCCATCAGTCATGAGACAAGGAAACCTTTGTGTTCCTGCTGCCTGCAGGTCTCTTGCTCCATGCCATCCTCTCATTCCCATGTGGTTTATAAATCTATCTGTTCCACAGTCTAGGGCCTTCCTCCCAGAAGTTCTATCTGCATCACAGGATCTACTCATACCCAGGCAAATTTTTCAGTTTTTTATAATTCCAAATTGGTGATCAATTTGTACTTCATCAACCACCTGGGATACACAAAGAGGCATGAGAGAATCCCTGCTTTCTGGAACTCACAATCTAATGAGAGAAACAACAAACAAACAAATGTATACAAACAAGCTATATACAGGATAAAGAGGGAATAATTAAGAGAGAGAAGGCACTGGAATTAAAAGGGGTTCTGCAAAAGGTGGGATGTTAGGAGCAGCAAGGTAGCGCAGTGGATAGAGCTCCAGCCTTGGAGGCAGGAGGATGTGAGTTCAAATGCAGTGTCACACACATGACACTTACTAGCTGTGTGACCCTGGGCAAGTCACTTAACCCCGATTGCCTAAGCAAAAAAAAAGTAGGATTTTAGTTGAGACTTAAAAGAAGTTAGAGAAGCCAGGAAGTAGAGATTAGGAGGGAGGGCATGGGGACAGCCAGAGAAAATGCTCAGAAGCAAGATGGAGTATCTTGTTTGTGGAATAACAAAGAGGCCAGGGTCACTGCATCAAAAAGCCCGAGTAGATGTTGGGGTATAAGGACTGGAAAGGTAGTTGGGGGGGGCTTAGAATGGTTAGTTATGGAAGGCTTTGAATGCTGCAGGATTTTGCATTTGATTCTAGATGAGATAGTGAGCTTTATTGACTATGGGAATGACATGGCATGGTTGGAAAGTATTTAAAGCCTCAGGAAGAAATGAGGCAGAGCATGAGAGAAGCCCACAGGCTGCACTGTTTACGTGGCCCCAAAGGGAAACAAAACCTAGCATAGTAGGCAATGATGTTCATCAAGGAGCAGGTATGATATCATGTACAAATTCTGAGAGAAAGAAGGACCCTCAAGAAGGGAGGGTGACTTGATGGCCCCTGGAAAGGGAAGGAGAATTCTCTTGACTGTAAAGACTCAGATATGAGCCAGTTCTGCTTTTTCTGTCAAGTTAAAAACAAAACCTGTCCTATATTGATTGAGGTCTGAGCCTGCGTGCTGGCAGGCGGGCTCTGGGCCCTTTTAGGGAGAGACACGAGACAAATTTTGATGGTTTCATAGGAAATCCTGAGTGGGGCACAAGCCAAAGATACTTTTGAGGAAGCATCCCCCAAATAGTATCTGTGTGCCTACATTAGGAGAGGTGCTCTGACACCATTGTTCACAACCTATAATAAAATGAGCCTGGTATCATGGAGAGAACACTAGTTAGAGTTCATGATCTCATTCTGGGTCCTGGTTTTGATTCCTACTCACTAATAGCCTGTAGAGAAATCACATATTCTTTCTGAGCCTTGTTTTCCTTACCTTGAACATGAAAAATGAACATATTTATTAAAATATGTAAATATAATTAGACATTAAATAACACACAAACATGTATTAAAATATGTAAACATTAGTGACCTTACAAGATTGTTTTAAAGATAGCATTGGTAAACCCTAAAGTCCTAGAGAAATGGAAGTCTCCTCTGCTGATTCCATTCATCCTTCTATCAACCTGTCACAGGAATTGTCACGGGGCTGCACCCTGCCTATTGGAGCCCTGGCTTCTTAAGCAGGAAGCTGAGGGTCACAGTCTGTTGTGTGAAAGCAAGGAAGTCTTAACTGACCTCTCCTCTGTGGACACGCAGCAATCATGGCTGGTTCGGCTCTCCTCTGAATGGCTAAGCGTTCCCGTGCACATCCTGTGCACGACCCTGACACGAGGCCTGCATGCTATGAGGGGATCTACTGACTGGCTGATGGGCTCTGATCACGCGATCCCAAGGTGCCTTGAGGGCTATATAAGCCACACCCAGCTAACAATAAACAGGAGCTTCTGCCATCTTATTGTCTCCCGCCTCATCCATGCGTCTCCGGGTCACTGAGCTGGTCTCATGCTCACCACTGCAGCAGCCGCGACATCAACCAAGTATGAATTTCCCTCAAGGATCTATCTTGAGCCTTCTTCTCTCTGTATATATTCTCCCTTAGCAATCTTATGTACTCCCATTGCCTTTTGACTCCCTGTTGACTCCCCAATCCATACCTCCAGCCATCATCTTTTCTCTGAGTTAGAGTATTGTATTTTATGTCCCTTCTGGGCATTTCCAGCTGGATGTACCATTGGCACCTCAAAGCCAACATTTTAAAAACAGAATTTACCATGTTCTTCAACTCCTAAACCTTCCTTTCCTCAACTTTCCTATTCTGTTGATGATGCTACCATCCTTCCAGTCATCAATGCTTAAAATCTAGTTCTTTCTTCTCTCCCTCCACATATCTCACCAGTTTTCAGGTCCTATTAATTCCTTTCTGGAGATGACTTCTCAATATATGCCTTTCTTTTCATCTCCACAGTTCTCATAGTTATAAGTCCAAGTACTTATTAATACGTATTCTGACCATTGAAACAAACTCTTAATAGTTCTCCTTGAATCCAGTCTGTATCCACTTCCAGAGTTATCTTGGAAAAACATTTTGAAAAACGTCATTGATTCCCCCCTGCCTATAGGATAAAATTCACTGCCTATAGGATAAAATTCAATCTCCTCAGCAGGTTTCCTAGAACAGGTGGAGATAGCTAGAATACGGGAAGGTAACAGCTTAAAGTCAGACCAATGGGGCCAGATGGAAAAAAAGGGAGAGGGGCCCTAGATAAAGTCATAGGTTTGTAGGCTTGATAGCTAGACAGGGATTTAGAAATGGTAAAGAATTAGAAACAGAGGGTATGCTCATCAGTTGGGAAATGGCTGAATAAGCTGTGGTAAACAACTGTGATGGATTACTATTGTGCCATAAGAAATGATGAAAACATGACACCTACCTCCTGCCAGACAGGTGATGGACTTAAAATGCAGAATGAAATGCATTTGTGGATGTTAGCAAATGAGAGAATGTATTTAACTAGACTATGTATGCATACTTATTATGAGGGTTTTCTTTTTCTTTTCAAATTGTTCAATGGAATGGGTAGGGGGGAGTGGAAGGGAGAGAAATTAAATGCTATACAACATCGATGGAGAGAAGAGACCATCATTCCTCCATGAAAGTAGACGTTTCCCAAAGGTGGATATTGTGTTATCTTCTCTCCTCTATATCACCTTCGAAGAGATTGGTGTAATGAAACGAGCACTGAATTTGGATTCAGAAGACCTGGATTTGAATCCTACTTCTACTACTCAAATATCTGTTTGACATTAGCAGAATCAAATTTCCTCTATTGGTTTCAGTTTCCTCCTGAATAAACTTAGAGGGTAAGATAGATGATCTCTAAAGTGCTTCTACTTTTAAATTCTAAAGGTTATTCAAACTTTGACATCTCTCAGAGTTTCTTAGATTTAGAGCTGGAAGTGACCTCAGAGGTCACTGATTTTATAAATGAGGAGACTGAGGCCAAAAAGGTTAAGTGACTTGCCTAAGGTCACACAGATAGTAAGTGGCAGAGTAAGTACTTGAACCTGAGTTGCTTAATTCCATCCTAAGATCCACTGCTCAGTGTTTCTGACTCCAGGAGCAAAGTTCAATGACTCCCCCAGCTCTTACATGATTGACTCTCTTCTGTCTAACTACAATCTCTCTTGCTGCCTATCAGACCCCTTTTTCTTTGGTAGAGAAGTAAGACCTATTTGCTGCTTTCCTTTAATAACTGTTTCTCTCATCCTAAATCCTATATGAGCAGGATGAAGATGGGGAGGTAGGGTATAGAAAGATACATACTTACCCTCATGATAATGTATCTGAAGAAAGGAAGCTGTAACCAAAAAGTCAATATCATCAGGTGGGAACGAGTCCCAGGAGACACAGAAGAAAAACTGATGCTTTCAGTACAGAAGTTGGAAGCCAGTAATATAGTTCTGGGTTGGGCCCAATTCCACTGTCTTAATGAACTGAGGACACACCAACCATCTGAGCAATTAGCATTTTCCCTACTCATGGCTTCATAAACTTCACTTTGCAGTATTCCCCAGCAATGTCTGGTAAACCCCACTTTAAGAAAACCTGACATATGAAAATCTAAACTTGGAAAACATCATCGAAGAGGCCGTTATCAACACCTGGATAAGCAGGAATTATAATACCAGTGGCTTAGATTTATAAATTTAGTTATGGGACAGATATTTATTTCCTATACACAAAATGAATGTTAAAAGAACAAGACAAACAATCAGAATTCACTCCAGTTTTGCACTATAAAAACAGCTCTGTTTCATGTCTTCTGCCAATCCAGACCAAGACTAGGGCCCATCCTCCTGTTAGTATTCACTTACTCTAATGAGGAAACTTCCTTTGCCACATATAGCTCCACCTGACAGTTGAAGGACCTTTGGAACTTACAAGGTAACCTTCAAGCCTTTCTGGGTTTTTCTGGACTCTTCTGTTTAGATTTCAATAATACCTACTCAGCCTAGGCCTTTTTTTCTTGTCAGAAATGCTTGAACATTCTCTATTTCACTAATGATCCATTTTCTCCTGTGGGATTATATTCAGCTTTGCAGGGTAAATTATTTCTAGTTGCAAGTCTAAGCCTTTTACTTTTTGGAATATTATATTTCAACATCTCCTCTAGTTTATGGTAGAAGTACCAGGTCTTGTTTGACCCTGACTATAGTTGAACTGCTTATTTCTTCATACTTGAATTGCTTATTTCTGAATAACTGTAATTATCCATTTTTTTCTTTGAAATGAGAATGCTGAATTTTGATTAAGATATTCCCAGGACTTTTCCTTTTGGGGTTCCTTTCAGAAGGGGGTTGATGAGTTCGTTCTCTCTCTATTGTGCCCTCTGGTTCTCGTAGACTTAGGTAGTTTTCATTTATGATTTCTTGAAATATATTTCTAGGATTTTAAAACCATAGTTTAAAGTAATGATGCCTGAGTTATCTCTCCTTGATCTGTTTCCAGGTCAGTTGTTTTTGAAATCAAGTATCTTAGATTTTCTATTATTTTTTTCAGTCTTTTTAGTTTGTACTAACATTACTTGCTGTCTCATGGAATTATTGATTTATTTAATCTGTTCCAGTATTTAGGAAGTCTATTTCTTAAGTAAGTTTAAAACTCTCTCTTTTATGCTGTTTATTCTCCTAATAGTTCTTTCCACAATTCATAGGTACAACCAGGTAGCTGTTCATTATTCAAATCTACTTCTCTCTTCAAGGTCCCTGTTTTCAATCAGCAAAAATGATGAAAATGCCTCCCATGTCCCTACAGTTTTCTTGCCTACAAGTTTATAATCCCAGCAATGTTCTCTAAATTCCTTTTGATGATATCATCTATCATAATACAATGGTTTCCAGGTTTGACAAGTTCCACAAAGCTCTCTTAAAGCCATATCCCCATTCCCAAGAAGTGTTGCTATGTGAAGATGGATTAGACTTGTTTATTCTGCCCAGAAGGAAGAACTAGGAGGAATAAACAGAAGTCAAAGAGAGGTCAATTTTTGATCCATATAAAGAAAACTTCCTAACAATTATAGCTGTTCAAATGTGAAAAGGGCTGCCTTAAGGTGAGTGAATTTCCATCACTGGTTATCTTCAAGCAGAGGCTAGATGACCATTTCCAGCCTCTGGGGTGGAACAGAAAGGTTGTTATGGAAGGGACTCTCACTCTAAAACAGATTAAACGAGATACCGCTGAGATTGATTCACAGTCCAAGGTTCCTTGATTCTATGGGAATTTTCCTAAAATCCCTACCAATCCTTTAAAGAACTCTAATGCCATCTCCTTCAAGACTCCTCTGGTTCCTACTCTCCCTGCCCCCTCCACTTTTACCCCACCTGGCAATTTATAACCCCCTCTCCCCAACTTCAGCAGAGTACTTGATTTTTACATGAGGGAACTAGATTGCATGGCGGACAAAGGGCTGGATTTGCAATCAGGAATCAGAGTCCAAATTCTACCTCAGAAACTTATTAGCTGTGAGACACTATCACTTAAATTGCTTTCTGCTTCAGTTTCCTCATCTGTAAAGTGGGCATAATAATAGCATCTATCTTACAGAGTTGTTGCAAAGATCCAATGAGATAACATATACAAAGCCCTTTGCAAATCTTAAAGTGTTATAAAAATGCCACTTATTGTTATTATTACTTCTATTAATGCACTTCTCATGTAACTTTGTAAATGTGTTTGTTTGTATATATCTATCTTGGTACTAGGCTGTGGGGTCTATGAGGGTCAGTTTCATTTTTCAACTCTATCCCTCCAACCTACCAAAATGAATGGGACACAGCCAAAGCAGTCCTCAGATGAAAATTATAGCTGTGAAAGCACATATTAACAAAATAAGAGGAAAATACATCAATGAATTTTGCATGAAATTTTTTAAATGAGGAAAGAAACTAAGTAATCTCAAAACACTGCAAGAATTCTTAAAAATTAGAGGAGAAATAGATGAAATTGGAATAATTCTTAAAATTTGGAAGGCACATTGGAAGAATTCTTAAAAATTAGAGGAGAAATAGATAAAATTAAAAACAGAAATATGATGAAACTGATGAACAAAGTAAGATCAGTTTTTTTTAAAAAGATCACCCAAATCAATGAACCATTCACTAACTTGATAATCTCTATCTCCCCTAGCCTAGGACAGTGCTCTAGACACAGTAAGTTTTTAATAAACATTCACTGAACTCTGACAAATGTCCAGCATTCCTACCACACTGGGCTGGACGTTTGTCAGAGCTGTTGACATTCAGCCTGACTTATTCATGCTTCTCTCCTGCCCTCAGCTTTCTCCCACCTACCTTGTTTCCTTGTTGTGAGGATCAACTAAAATAACATAGTTGAGAGCTCTTTGTAAAGTATAAAATGCTACAAATAATAGTAATATAAACATTTATGCAAGAGAAGAGAAACCTTAGAAGCTTCTGGAGTTAGCTATCTTCAAGCATTTTGAAGGGATGTCAGGTGGAAGAGGAATTAGATGGTGGGCAGGGATGGAGGCAAGCAGCAGAGCAGACCCAAAGCAGGAGATGAGACCAGAAGAGAGGGACAGACTGGCACCCAGTGCAGAAGACAGGGTGAGATCAGTGCCCAGGCAACTCACATGCAGGTGGTCCCTCCTGAGCCTCAGCAACAGAAAGGCCCGCAAGAGAACAGGCACTCAGGCAGCTCAGTGCCCAGGCTGACTTGCCTAGAGCACAGCAGGAGAGAGATGCTGTGTGGTCAGTCAGTCAATAAACATTTATTAAGTGCCTACTATGTGCCAAGCTCTATGTTAAGTACTGGAGATATTTGCATATTGTCTCTCCCCCAACTCTCATTAGATTGTAAGCTCCTTGAGGGCAAGGACTTTTTGTCTGTTTTTATATCCCCAGTATTTAGTACAGTGCCTAGCACTTAGTAGGCAGTTAATAAATGTTTATTGAATGAATGAAAACAAAATTTAAAAATACTATCAAAAGACAGCCCCTGACCTTGAAGAGCTCACAATTTATGGGAAAGACAACATGCGAACAAATATGTACAGACAAGCTATATGCAGGAGAAATAAGAAATTGACAACAGAGAGGAGGGGAAAAGCTTTCTATAGAAGACAGGATTTTAGTTATAAGGTGAAGGAAGCCAGGGAAGCCAGAAGACAGAGATAAGGAGGGAGAGCATTCCAGGCATGGGAGACAGCCAGTGAAGATGCCTGGAGCCGAGAGATGGAGAGTCTTGTTCATGGAACAGCCAGTGTTACTGGATCAAAGAGTGTGGTGAGGACTAAGGTATAGGAAGACTGATAGAGTAGGAGGGGACTGGGTTATGAATGGCTTTGAATGCCAAACAGAGGATCCTGTATTTGATCCTAGAAGTAATAGGGAGTCACTGGAGTTTATTGAGAGAGAGAGAGAAAGACAGAGACAGACAGACAGACATGGTCAGACCTTACTTTTAAGAAAATCAATTTGGTAGTTGAATGGAGGATGGATGGGAAAGGGGAGAGACTTGTAGCAGGCAGACCCACTAGCAGGGTATTGTATTAGTCCAGGCATAAAGTGATGAGGGCGTGTCCCAGAGTAGTGGCACTGTCAAAGGAGAGAAGGGGGTATATTTGATATATATATTGCAAAGGTGAAATCGCCAGGCCTTGGCAACATATTCAATATGTAAGGTGAGAGATAATGAGGAATCCAGGATGACTCCTAGGTTTTGAACCTTGAAGAACTGGGAAGATGGTGTTACCCTCTACAGCAATAGGTAAGACAGGAGACAGGGGGAGGGTTTAGAGGGAAAGATAATGAGTTCAGTTTTGGACATGTTGAGTTTAAGATGCCAACTGGACATTCACTTTGAGGTATCTGAAAGGCAGTTAGAGATGTGAGATTGGAGGTCAGCAGAGAGGTTGAGGCAGGATAGGTAGATTTGAGAATCATCAGCACAGACATGGGAGCTGATGAGATCACCAAGTGAAGTGGTATAGAGGGAGAAGAGAAGAGGGCCCAAGACAGAACCTTGTGGGATCCCTACAGTGAGAGGGCATGAGCTAGATGAGGATTCAGCATAGGAGACTGAGGAGCGGTCAGATAGGCAGGAGAAGTGGAGTGCCCAGGCAGTGCCTGGAGAGAACAGCAGGAGGTAGGACTAGACCAGCGCTCAGGCATTTTAGCTGTCAGGCAGAACAGTGCAGCGCCCGGGGCACAGGCAGCCCTATAGGAAGCACAGCGAGACATAGGGCCAGACCACTGCCCAGACATCACAGTGTCCAGGCCCAGGCAATAGAGCAACCGGACAGCTCAGGGAGTCCATACCTGGAGGAGAAGGGGGCAGAGCAGCAAAATACCTGCGGCTCTGCGGGAGACCCGCTACCTACGACGTCTGACCTGTCAGGCTCAGAGGAAGAGACAAAGCCAACTCCGGGTTTGGAACTTTGTCAGAAAACAGAGAAAGAGCTATGGTCAAAGCCAGCAATAGACTGAGCCAAAATTTGGGAATTCCTACAGAAAGCGTGGCCTCATCTTGGCTGTTATATCCAGGATCAATCAGGGCCAGCCCACACCATCCCAGAGTGTGGAAGGGATCAAAGTCTGACACATACAAAGCCCCAAAGACTAGAGAAGTCACAGTCTTCTCTGAGTCTGCCTTTCCTGGGTTCGTCCAATCCTGGCCCAGCTTGTGGATTCCCATGTCAAGTGGATACTTTCCTTCTTCCACTTCCCAAACCTTAAATCATTGTATTATCAGGTCCTTGTTCTTAGCTGTTACAGGGGAAAGGATGATGCACACCCAGCCTTCTTGTCTATCACTTCCCAGACAAATCTGCATTTTAAAAAGGACTTTCAATACTTTAACTCAAAGGAATAGATCTCTAATTTCAGGCTACTCTAAAGGCGGTAGAATCAAGTCCTGTTAAGTCAAGTCAACAAGAATTTATTCATCATGAGCCATGTACCAGGTACTGTGTTAATTGCTAGAGATACAAAGAAAGGCAAATAACATTCCCTGCTCTCAAAGAGATCACAGTCTGATGGGGAGACAACATCTATGAATGAACAATATGTTCAGGCTTAATTGGAGATAGTCTTAGAGGGAAGCCACTAAGATTAAGGAGGAAAAGTGAGAGTTTAGCTGGGACTTGAAGGAAGCCAGGGCAGCCAGGAATTGGAGATGAGGAGAGTTCCTGTGATGACTAATATTGATAAACTTAACCCTTCCTGGCAATACAAGGATCTAAGACATCTCCAGAGGCCTCATGATGAAAAATGCTATCCACATCCAAAGAAAGAACTATGGAAGTTGAATTGCTATTTTGTTTCTCTTCTGTTGAGTTTTGTTTCCTCTTTCGAATGGTTCCTCCTATTGGGTTTAATTTTTACTTACATCAGTAATGTGAAAATATGTTTAATATGAATGCCAATGTATAACCTATATCAGATTGTGCACCATCTTGGGGAGGGTGGTGGGGAGGAAGAGGGAGAAAAATTTTAAACTCAAAAGCATATGGAAGTGGTTATTGATAAATCAAATAAATTAGTAAAAAAAAAAGTATGTAGACTACATATAAAAAAAAGAGAGAGAGTTCCAGGCATCACAGTTAGGGGGCCAAAGAGGGAGTTCAAACTATCCTGTCTTTCCCTTCCATCATCATAGAAAGAACAACTGTGCAGGAACTCACTTATTTAACAGATAGGCCCAAGGGGAGAAGTAACTTGCCCAAGATCCTACAATTAGTAAATGGCAGAATTTGAAACCAGGTCCCTTGTCTCTAAGTACCATGTTATTCCCACTAAAAATATTAGTCTTAAAGAGCCTTAATTCTAAAAGAGTCTATAATTCTAAGCTACCCTATGTAACAAGGTCACCTCTTAAGATGGACCTCAGGCTCAGAGATGCTAGGTCAAATTACAAACAAGATGGTGGGATAGATGTGGCAGAGGTAGAACAATTAAAACTGAATCCACAGGATGTGGTGGCCCAAGAAGGTAACAACCTTGTGAGATGACATCCTTAAAGAGCTCACTCCGCACCCCTCCTCCTCCAGTCCCCACACTATGGAAGGGTCCAAAAGCTGGCCCACGAGCTTGTTCCAGGGACTACCTTCCTGCTCAAGGTACTCTGCTAATGCACTCCATCTCTATCTGTCAGCTATAGCACTGCAAAAAGCAGCAAAGACTCCTCCTAGCCTAGTGTGGTATGTGGCGCTGTGTGTGTGTGTGTGTGTGTGTGTGTGTATGTGTGTGTATGGGGGGGGAGAAAGAGAGAAAGAAAGAGAGAAGGAGAGAGAGAGAGAGAGAAGAAGAAGAAGAAGAAGAAAAGAAGTGGAGGAGAGAGAGAAAGAGAAAGAGAAAAAGAGAGAGACAGAGAGAGAGAAAGAGAAGAGGAGAAGAGAGAAGAGAAGAGAATGAGAATGAGAATGAGAATGGAGAGAGAGAGAAGGGGGGGGAGAGAGAGAGAGAGAGAGAGAGAGAGAGATTAGAATGGGGTATCCTTCTGCCTGTGATCCCCTAGGGCTTTCTTCTTTCTTTCTGTTCCCTAGATTACAGAACTCTAAGGGAGGTACTGGAGAAGGGAAATGGCAGCGTCTACTCCAGCATCTTTGCCAAGAAAACCCCATGGACAGTATGGTCCATGAGGTCATGGAGAGTTGGACACAACTAAACAACTAAACAACAAAAGATACAGAATGTGACACTTTCAGCACTATAACAATTCTATTCAGACATTCAAATTCTATAAAAATACAATAAAATTAAAAATACCAAAAAAAATCCTGTTTAACTTTCATGAATTCATTATCAGACATGAACAAAATACAAAGGAATAATACAATATCCACAACATCTTTGGAAAATGCAAATATTCATTTTTCAGCTAAAGGAAGAACTAAAACCTTGTTATTAAAATAGGATTGAATTTGTATTTGTAGCTACATATTCAATCGCCATATTGTTTCATTACCATGATGTACTTAATATGCCTTCCTTGTGTCACCTAATGGCATCCTGCACCATCATTTGCTCATAAAGTTGCAATCACTTGGCCTGATTTTTTGGTTAGATGACCTAGACTTTTTGCCTGGGTCCCACTCTCTCAGAGCACCCCAAACCAGTGTCATTGTCTACACTGAATCCTTCATGTTCAGATGCCGGGACACTCTTTTGTATTTCAATCTTTGCTGGCTCTGGCTTTTTCTTAGTTTCTGGATACAGAAACAATGCCTGATATAACATAGAACTCAATGGGATTCCAAGAGAGCAACTTAACTGCCCAGAACATTTGAATAGAGAAAAACAAGGCATTAATTTTAAAAATATATACAGATTGCTTGCAGAAAATAAACCAAAAACTGTACTCCAAACTCTATGTTTTAAGTTCTAATACACACAGTGGTTAAATTTAACAATAGATGTTTAATAATAAATTCTGCAAGGAGCCAGAGGAAAGATCTTCAAACATAAAGAAAAAGGAAATTCAAATAATACAAGACTATTCTGTACTCACTAGAAACCACAGACAGGAATGAAATAATATATTCTTCAAAGAAACAAGTTCAGACAGATCCCTAAAGATCCCTTAGGAGAGCTCAGGTCCTTTCCTATCCCACCCCTATTTGCAGAGCATCCTTTCTCTGACTCATTTCTCTTTCTTCTTTAACCCAGCCCACCTCCCATCTTCTCTATTACTGTAGAAGGCAACGCCATCTTCTTAGTCCCTCAGTTTCCTCACCTCTAAAATGGACAACTCATGGGATAAATGTGAAAATCAAATGAAAGTATGAGGACCTCTGAGGTCCCTTCCAGTTTTAAATTTATGATACTATACAAAATGCCTTGTAAACATTAAAGGATTGTGTCACAGCAACAACTACAGTAGCTAGAATTTGTGGAGTGTTTTAAGGTTTGCAAAGTGCTTTCCAAATAGTTGATCCTCACAACAACCCCGGGAAGTAGGTGCTATTATTACCCCCATTTTACAGTTGAGGAAACTGAGACAGATATAGATGAAGTGACTTGCTCAGTGTCACACAACTGGGGCAGGATTTGAGCTTTCATTTTCCTAAGTCCAGCACTCTATCCACTGTCACAAGTAGTTATTATTCAGATTATTCATCTTTTTTTTTAATGGTTAAGGGTCACATAGAATTAGTGACAAAGCAGGGAATAGAATCCAGTTCTCATGAATCAGCCCAGGGCTCTTGACTTTGCACCAAGGTGAAAACCAGATGGAGAGAAATGCCACCTTCCACCTACTCCCTCTCACATTTCCTTCTCATTAATTCTCCCCAAAGGTTAGCAGAAGACCTAGTTTTTTTTTGTTGTTTGTTTTGTTTGTTTGTTTGTTTGTTTTTTGGCAGGCTTCCTTTCAATGTAATACAACCCCACAATACCAAAGGGCTCTCCCAGAGACTGGAGTCCCATGCAAAGCTAAATGCAGTATACATCCGCCCCCTGCTGGTCATTCTGTAGTACTGCCCTCACTGCTCCCAGAACTAGGCTCAGGGTCATGCTTCTGTGAGGGACCCTCTCTAAACGCTCTGAGATTGTCCTAGAACCTTGTGTCCCAAAGGCTTTCAGAATCAGCTCAGAGGGTGCTTGATCTTTATTTCTGGCCATCCTTCAGTAAGTGAGGGTCTCCAGACATGGCTCCTGATCTGAGGAGGGAGACCTGGTTCCTCACCTAAAAGAGTGAGCCCTGCTGGATTTGGAATCAGAGCGTCTGGGTTCAAATTCCACCTCTGTCACATTCTCACCTATGGGAATCTAAGCATGGCTCCCAAACTTCAGAAATGTCCTAGGACCATACCAGCCTCCCTCAAAGTCTCTGGGCTAGGAGAAACTGAGACAGGTCAGATACTCATTTGGATATAGGTGGTACATCAGCTTTTCTGAGACAGGCAGGGTAGAAGTACAGAAAGGGCACTGAATTTAGAATCAGAGGATCTGTCTTCAAAACACAGCTATGCATCAGGAGGTCATTTTATTTCTTGGGGCCTCAGTTACACATCTGCAAAATTGGGGGTAGGGGTGGGAGTAGGGGTTAGACTAGATGATCTCCAAAGCCCTTTCCAACTAACTCTAAATACTTTGGCATTCAAAGCTTTGTGTAGCCAGGACCTAGCCTCCCTTTCCAGGCTGATGACAACACATTACTCTTCCTGCATCTACTCAGTGCTCCACCCAAAAAGGTCTACTTGCTTTTCCCTATACAAAACATTCCATCTCCTGCCTTTATATTTTAGGTGTAGCTAATAGAGGGCTGGGCCTGGAGTGAAGAAGACCTGAGTTCAAACCCACCTTCAGACACTTACTAGCTGCGTGATGCTGGGCAAGTCATTTAAGCTCGGTTTGCCTCAGTTTCTTCATCTGTAAAATGTGGATAATAATAGCACCTACTTCCTAGGGTTGTTGTGAGAATCAAAGGAGATAATATTTGTAAAAAGTACTTAACATAGTGCCTGGAACATAATAGGCTCTTTAGAAATGCTTATTCGCCAATCCCCTTGGTCAATTAGCACAGGCTACTCCCATACCTGGAATATATCCCCACCTCAGTTCTGCCTTGGTATTCCTTTTTCCTTCCAAGGCTCAGCTCAAATGCCACCTTCTTCAAGAATTCTTTCCTGATTCCCTTAATGATTAGTCTCCATTCCCATCCCCATTGTGGTTTGGTATATTTATTTCAAAAACATTCTGTATTTATTGATCTGTTCACATCTTGTATCTAGGGAAATGTAAGTGCCATGAGGTCAGGGAAGGTCTCACTATTATATCTGTATCCCCAGTACATGGCACAGAGCAGTTTGGATGGGCAACACATAGAACTCATCTGCATATAATTGAAGATAGATAATAAGATGGACTCAGAATTGAACATGAGGACAGAATTTTATTTAATTTGTGAAATTATTTGGTTCTTTTTACAACCCAAGCTCCTCCCCCAAACAAGGGGTCATCTTTTTTAGTAACATCATGTCTTTATGTTGATACTCCATGGGCTGCCTCTGTCTCCAAACTGCTGAGGATCACCCAAAAGCCAATGGAGAGGAATACTTTGGGGATGAGGAGGCTATGTCACATTATCAGCCAAGAACTGGGCAAGGGAAATAACATAAAGAATGTCATCTGAGCCAGATAGAACCAGGAGAGAAGGTGGGCTGGTCAGTCATGGGGTGATAGTGAAAGATGAGAGAAAGATAACATCCAGACTCCAGGTGGGTTCCTGCAATGTCAGGAGAAGTAGAGGAAGGCTCCCTGTGCAGGATTTATCGGTGGAAGTGGACTAGATTCAGATAGGATGATGGAAGTATGGGTAGACTATGACCTCCATCTTGGAAGGGTCACACACATCATCTCAATCAAACACTTCCACTGAAGTCATAGTCTTAGATTTAGGAGTGGAAGAGAACTTAACCTGGGGGCCATGAACTTGCTTTTAAAAATATTTTGATTACTGTATTTCAGTATATAATTCTATGTATTTTCTTTTATGTATTTAAAAACCATGATCCTGAGAAGGGATCCATAGACTTCACTAGATGACCAAAGGGGTCCAAGACACACAAAAGGGTAAAGACCTATGATCTAGCATGTCTTCATCGCTTTTATCTTTTAATGTCAGAAATGGTTAAGGTTTTATCAGTTGCAATGATGCTAATGAATGCACATTCCTCTGTGGACCACTGGATGTTTGCATCTGCCCTCTCATCTTTTCCAGGAGATTGCTCCTTCTATCTTGAAAACATTAGAACTCTCTCTCTCTACTGGCTGCTTCTCTGCCACCTATGAACATGCCCACAACTACCCCATCCTTAAAAAACCCTTAATTGATCTGACCATCCATGCTGGCTACTATCCTATCTCTCTCTTTCCTTCCAGCCTAAACTTTGAGAAAGCTGTCAACAGCAGGTGCTCCCATTTCCCTCTTCTCTCATTCACTTCTAAACTCTACAATCTCACTTCCAACCTCGTCATTCAACTGAAACTGCTCTTTCAAAAGTTACCACTGACCTTTTAAAAACTATTTAATTTTGTGTTTATATGAATAAGCATTTAACATCATAGAATGTCACAGCTGAAAGGATCTTAGACTTCATGTAGTCAACCTCTTCTTTTTATAAGAGATAAAACTGAGGCCCAGGGGAGGGAGTACATTACCCAGGGTTACTTAACAAGTTAGTGGCAGAGCTAGAACCAGGACCCATGTCTCCTTTCCACCCAACCACCATCCTCATAATAATATTAGCTTATTTAGGGGGTGTCTTAAGGATGTACAAAGTGTTTCCCTCACAGTCCTGTGAGATAACTGAAGCTCCAAGTGGTGAAGAGACTGGCCCAGTATCACATAACTAGGAAGTATGGGAGTTGGGACTTGAACCCAGGTCTTCAAGACTGGGGACAAGCTGCTATTTTGGTAATGAGGTCCTTGTCCCTGGAGATTTTTAACCAGAAGCTAGATCCCTGCACTGATCCAGACTCTGATGTTCAAAGGTTTCTTTCTGCACTTGCCTTGAGTTCTAGGGCTCTTTCTACCGTACCATAGAGTCTCTCATGGCAATGAATCATCTGTTCCCAACTCTCCATTGAGCCACTTACTGAGATAGGACAGTAGTCTGCCGGGTACTTCCAGACACGCCATCGCTTCATGGTCTTGGTCTGTCTCCCACCTTTCCCTAGGGTGTCTCTATCCAGGCACCACCAGAGAGAGGATGCTGAGGAGCCATAAGTGGGTGAAGAGGAGGCTAATGAAGATGCCTGTGCAGACTGGGCCTGGAGAAAGAGCATACACAATGCAGTCAGCATGGAGATTCAGGGTTGAGTGCCCAGCTCCAAATATGCATCCAACCATGGTCGGATTGCCTTTTTGGGTAATGATCTTCCTGTTACTGGAGAGTTTTATGAAGAGACTGGATGACCCCATCAGGGAGGTCAGAGAGGAGATCCCTACATTGGATGGGAGGGTATGCTAGAGTAAGTATAAGGTCACAAACTGACATTTTATGTGCCAAGATCCCTTCCAGCTCTTAGATTCTCTGTCCTAGAGTCCTTCCCTTTGACACTCTATGTTCCAAGGTCCCTCTCAGCTCAGGCATTCTGTGTTCTAAGATCCCTCCCAGTTCTCACATTCTATGTTCTAAGATCTCTCTAAGGGCAGACATTCTATATTCTAAGATACCTCCTAAATCTGATATTCCATGTTCTAATGTCTCTCCCAGATCTGACATTCTATATTCTAAAGATATGTATATGTATGTACAGAATATATACATTTATCTTTATAGAGATGTTGGAGAAGGAAATGGCAAACTGCTCCAGTATCTTTGTCAAGAAAGCTTGAAATAGGGTCATGAAGAGTCAGACATTACTGAAACAACTGAACAGCACCAATGAAGTATACAGATGTAGATATATCTATAGCTAGATTGCTATCTAGATATAACTGTATCTATAGATTTGTCTACATATAGGTATATGTACATACCAAATTATACATATACACATATATCTATAGCTATAGACATATTTACAACATGTATGTCTAGATATATCTATTTCTCCATCAACATACAGCTATATGTGTATGTATAATAAATATATAGATATAGCTATACACACACACACACACACATCCATATGAAACTTTGTAGATTCAATTCTTTCCCTCAAAGTATAAAATCAAAGATTTATCTTGTGGTTCACTGACACCAGTTGTTTCTCATCTTTCTCCTATACATTTAGTCTGTCCCTCCCAAGTGTACTTTTCTCTGCTTTGTTTCCTCATCCTCCAATCAATTTCATAGCAGAATGATTTTAATGTTGGGGTGAGATACAAAACAAATTTAGCTGTTCCTGAGAGTTCTATAATATGCAGAGTACTGTTCTAGGGGAGATGCATAATTTGAGTGAGACATGGTCCTTAAGGTACACAAATGCACCAGAGAGGTGCAAAACAATTTGGTATATAAGGCCTAGGAGGAAGGTTGTTAATGATGAAAAGAAGGAAATCATGGAAGATTTCATGGAGGTCAAATCTGAGTTGTAATCTTAAAGATGGGGAGAGAGAGAGAGAGAGAGGACATTCCAGACATAGGAAACAGAATAGGGATACTACAAAGAAGGGGAAGCAAAGGGGAAGGCTGGCAGAGCATTTGATTTGCCCGAATGTAGATTGAGAGGTATAAAAGAAAAGACTGGAGGGAGCAGCTAGGTGGCACAGTGGATAGAGCACCAGACCTGGAGTCAGGAGGACCTGAGTTCAAATCCAGCCTCAGATGCTTGACACTTACTAGCTGTGTGACCCTGGGTAAGTCACTTAACCTCTATGGTCTCAAAAAAAAAAACTCAAACAAGACTGTAAAGGTAGGTGACACTGGAATGTGGAGGGCCCTACCTGGCAGGCAGAGAAATTTGGACTTTCCTCAGCAGGCAATAGGGAGCCACTGAAAATTTTTGAGCAGGAAAAATCTTTCCTTTTAATCCCATGAACTCCTGTTCTCTCTCCTCTACAATGCTCCTGTCCAATCTGGCAAGTACTCCTCTGTTGATCTTCCCTTCAAGTTCTTCTCTCCTCATGCCTCAAGCAGCCTGATTTCTGATGCTACCTCTTTCCCCACTGCCAAGTCCCATTATGGGACTCTCCTGCCCTCCTTCTCCTCCTCTTCCTCCTCTTTGTCCTTTTTCCAACAACACTGAGGCCTTTGGGAGGGATGGAGACTGAACAGGGGAAATCTGAGTCAATCAATCAATCAATCAATCAATCAATAGGTATTTAAATGTCTACTATGTGCCAGGCACATCTTCCTTTTTATGTGCTGGACTCTCCTTTCCTTTTGCTCCCTCTACCTTCTCCTCTTTCTCTCTCCCTCCCTTCTCCTTTTCTTCCTTCTCTACTTCTTCCCCTCTTTCTCCCTTACTTGTTCCTTTCCTTTCTTTTTATTTTCCTTATCCCTTTCTTTCCTCTTCCTACTTCTCCATCTTTTCTTTCTCCATTTCCTCCTCTTCTTCTTTCTTCTTCCTCCTCTCCTTTTCTTTCTCTTCTTTATCCATTCCCAACTTTTTTCTTCATCCTCATCCCTTTTTCTTGTTCCTCCTTCATTTCCTCCTCCTTTCTTTCCTTTCTCCCTTTCTTCCTTCTCTCTTTTCTCCTCCATTCCCTCATTCATTTCCTCTTTCTCCTCCTTTATTCCTCCTCCTCCAAGGGCCAAGGAATAGCCCTGTATCCCAAATTCTAGGCTGTTCTCCCACCTAGAAAAGAAGGATCAAATTGCTGGAGGAACAACTCGATAGATATCCTTCATATCAGAGAGGATGAAGTGATCCTTGAAAGAAAGAAGGAGGAGAAGGAGAAAACAAAGAGGAAAAAGAAGCTTAAGTTTCAATGTCAGGAGGCAGAAGGCTGGAATAATGAAATACAGAAAAGGAAGAAAGGTCATAGAGTCCTTGGCAACAAGCAGATTGCAGTTTAATATAAAGGAAAAGCTAGCTTGTGTACAATAGTAATAATAATTGAGTTCACACACATTATCTCATTTGAGGTTCATGGCAACCATATGAGTTAGGCTCTATGGGGCTTTTTATCCCATTTTACAGATGAGAAAACTGAGGCTTAGAGAGGTTAAAAATTACTTGCCCAAGGTTGCAAAACTAGTGGAAGACATAGGACTCAAAACCAGGTCTTTCCCCACTGCCAAGTCCCATTATGGGACTCTCCTGTCCTCCTTCTCCTCCTCTTCCTCCTCTTTGTCCTTTTTCCAACAACACTGAGGCCTTTAGGAGGGATGGAGACTGAACAGGGGAAACTTGAGTCAATCAATCAATCAATAAGTATTTAAATGTCTACTATATGCCAGGCACATCTTCCTTTTTATGTGATGAACTCTCCTTTCCTTTTGCTCCCTCTACCTCCTCCTCTTCCTCTCTCCCTTCCTTCTCCTTTTCTTTCTTCTCTACTTCTTCTTCCCCTCTTTCTCCCTTACTTGTTCCTTTCCTTTCTTTTTATTTCTGATTCTAAGTCCAAACTTCTATTCTGATTCTAAGCCCAAACTTCTATCCCCTAGGTCACACTGCCACCAGAAAAATAAGAACTGTTCAAAGTGTTTTAAAGCTTACAAAGTTACACACCTTGTTTCATTTGATTCTCACAACAACCCTGTATGAGAAGTAATATAGGCATCTATATCATCATCCTGATTGTATAGATAAGAAAACTGAGCTTTAGAGAGGTGGAGCGACTTCCTTATAATCTTACAACTGGGTACCAAAGGCAGGATTTGAACCTCCATCTCTCCTGACTCCACATTCATGCTTCTTTCCACTCTACCATACTAGCTTCAAGAAATCAGACCCGTCTCCAGATGGAAAGGGCTGACATGGAAAGGAGTGAGTTCCCCCTCACTAGAGATATTCAAGTATAGACTGGATGACCACTTGTCAGGGAAGTTATAGAAGAGATTTCTCTTTGGGTAGGACTTGGACTGAATCCCTACTAACTCATATTCTGTGATCCCAGGACCCTGGAAATAGAGCTGGACTGGGCAATGAAACTCAAATAATACAGAATCTCAATCCTGAAAAGGAATTCAGCTAGTCCAACCTACAGCTAAAGAGTATCCCTGAGAGGTGGTCATTCAGCCTCCAACCGAAGACCTCCAATGACAGGGAAGCCACAACCTTCCCAGGGCTGAGTGTTCCACTATGGGGCAACTGTCAGAGATTTCTTGCATCAATTCTAAATCTGCCTTTTGGGCTCTCTCACTCTCTGATCCTACTTTTGCTCTCCAGAGCCAAACAGAACAAAACAAATTCCTCTTTTCTTTGACAACTCTTCAAATACTTTACTTGAAGACTGTTTTTATGTGCCTCCTAAGTCTTCTCTTCAGGATAAATATCTTCAGTTCTTCACTGATCCTTCTAGGGCATCATTTCTGCCCAATTTGGCTACTCTCCTCTGGATGCTCCAGCTTATTAATGACTTTTCTAAAATGTAATGCCCAGAAGTGAACCTAATATACTCCTAATGTAGTCTGACCAGAGATGGGTAAAGTGGGACAAGCACCAGCCCTAGGCACTATGGCTCCCTTAATGCAGCTAAAGATTATATTAGCTGTTTTTTCCACCCATGTCACACAATTCACTCCTATTGATCTGGTTGTTTCACTGAAGCCCTCAGACATTTTTCAAGCTTCTGTCTAGCTCTGTTTTCCCTGTCCTGTATTCCTTCTGTCAGGTGCAGAATTTTATACTTTCTTTTTCTGATTTTTGTCTTATGGGTTTTAGCACATTATTACAGCCTGTCATGGTTTTTTAGATCCTATCAGCCAATTCTTAGTTCTCCCTCTTAGTTTCGAGCCACTTTCAAATTGGACAAGCACGCCACTTCTGTCTCTATCCAAGTCATTGATAAAAATGTTGAACCCCACAGGGGTCAAGGACACATTCCTGGAGTACTGCATTATGGACTTTCCTTTCTTCTTCTTCTTTCCTTTCCCTCCTCCTCTCCTTCATCACCACCGAAACCTGAAGGAAGAAATTACCTGGGAGGAGGATCTCCCAGACTTCTACTCTCTACCAGACTGTCCTCTCTTCTTTCATTATCAGGCTGCACATCTTTCCTCCAACCTTTAATTGGCTTTCAGGGCTTCCATTGAACCCCTTCAACCTTCAGGGTTAGAAGGTACCTTAAGAATCCTCTAATCCAGATGCCCAATTTTACTGAGGAGAAAACTGAGGCCCGGAGGGGATAGGTGCCTTGTCCAAGATCACACAAGTAGAAAATGACAAAGCTAGGACTACACATCCCTTGATCCTTCTACTGCCCCAGGATTTCCTCCTCTCCTTCATTTCCCAACCAGCACTAGGAGGGAGATACGGGGAAGGAGCTCTAGGCAGAAGGACCCTCATATTGATTTCCAATACTGGTCCCTCCTTTGCTCTTCCTCTTTTCTCCATCCTCTTTCTTTTCACTTGAGACCCTGGAAGAGAAAAGGGGTGGGAAGGTAGGAATCAGGGACACACACACACACACACACACACGGAGAGACAGACAGAGAGATAGAGGGTCCCGACAGGACTTCCTTACTCAAAACTAGGAAACCTGAGATTCAAAGAATCACAGCCAACGTCTGCAGCCACCACTCCAGCCGCGTAGAGACGCTAAGGAAACCATCCTTCTGCCAGTGCCGAGCTGGGAGCTGTCCCAAGTGCTCCTCTTCATTGTCTGACTAGCACCAAGACCTTAAGCCCAAGTTGCTCATTCCAAGGGGCCCAACTAGGGCTTGCCCAGGCTGAGCTGGCCAGTCTTTGCTTTGGCCTGGGATCCCTCCCAAGCTGTCTTCTTATTCTCAAATAAATCGAATAAAAGAAATGAATAGACATTCCTGTTCATTTCCAGGTTGTTTGGCAGAGCAGGAAACTGAGGTTGAGGGGAAACGATGTGTCCGAAGTAACACAGCAAACTGACAACAGACACAACAACAGGGTGCTAAGTGGGAAAAGTGGTGCATCTGGTCAGAAGACTGGATTCAAATCCTACTTGTGTGATCTTAGCCAAATCAATTAATTCCTTTGGGCCTCAACTCAGTTATAAAATGAGGGTCTTGGTAATAGTTGACCTTTACACATATTCTAAATGCGTATATATCAGGATGCCCACCTGTGACATCAATATGGGAATCTTCATTTTTAAGGCCTAACCAGGGTAGTTACAAGTTGGAACTTTTTTTTCTTGTGTAACAAATTAGGGCTGGGGTGAGGTGCATTTCATTTGAGACTTGGGTTCTTAACCTGGGGTCAGTAAATTTAATAAAAAAAAAGTTTTGATAACTCTATTTCAATATAATTGGCTTCATTTGTAATCCTGTGTATTTTATTTTATGCCAAAGGGGTCCATGACATTAAAAAAGTTTAAGAACCCCTGTTTTAAGCACTGTGCTGCAAAACTCACTGGTTTAAAGGGTGAGAACCTCATTTTAAGGGATAGTGTAAATTCCTCCTTCCTTGGTTTGCCTCTAGGCCTAGGCCAGGGTTTCTAAATTGGGACATGAATAACCATGTTAAGGGAGTATGGGGAATATTTGTTAAATATTATCTGATGTAAATTAATTGTCTTATGTGCATATACATGGCAAATTCTAAGATTACATAGGATCATAATTCTAAAGGTGAGAAGAGCCTTCAGAGGAGATCTAGTCTAGTTCCCTCAATTCACAGATTGGGAAATTGAGGCCCAAGGGAGGTTAAATGACTCACCAGGTTCATACAAATAATGTCAAAGGTAAACCCAGGTCCTCTGACTCCAGAGACAGTGATCTTTTAACTGGGAATATGGAAACATCCTATGCATTGTCCTTTCATCCTGGGGTACAGGAAGGTTTACTAAAAGCCAACCAAAAGAGATTGGGAACCCTTGGTCAAGGGATACATTCACATTGTTGGTTTTTTGGGGCTAGGCAATGGGGTTAAGTGACTTGTCCAGGGTCACACAGCTAGTAAGTGTCAAGTGTCTGAGGCTGGATTTGAATTCAGGTCCTCCATGACTCCAGAGTGGATGTTCTATCCACTATGCCACCTAGCTAACCCTACATTGTTGTTCTTAATCTATCTTTGCCTGTGGGAGACTCTACCGTTTGTGGAAACTTGTGCTTGTTTAGGAGTACAATCTTTTTTTTTTTTTACATGAGGCAATTGGGGTTAATTGACTTGCCCAGGGTCACACAGCTAGTAAGTATGGTGCTCCTGACTCCAGGACCGGTGCTCTATTCACTGAGCCACCTAGCTGCCCCAAGAGTACAATCTTAATGTACCTCCTTTGTGATTGTGACTTCTGAATGGGAGTCATTGTTTCCTCCTTCTCCTCTGTGCCTCAGTAGCTCTGAAAAAGGGAATGTAAGACCTACTGAAATTAACTATAAAGGACATATGAAGAAAGATGCTGCATCCAGAAAAAGAACTGATAAATAGATGTATAGAATAATTATATATATTTGCATATGTGTATACATATATATTATATATATATTTGTCTCTAATGGTAGCCATCTCTGGGGGAGGAGGGAGAAAAAAAGGAAAAAAAGAAATTTACATGATAATTTTGTTGCATATTTGAAAGGAATAGCAAGTTGTGCATAGTAGATTTGCAGTTTCATGTGCAATAATCTTTTTTTATTGTACTACATTGTGGAAATGCTTGCTTTATTCCATAAATTAAAAATAAAATAAAATAGACATTTTTTAAAAAGGGAGTATGTCTCCTTCTTCAAGGACCTAAGCCTTTCACCAAATCTCTACCTATACCAGCATTAAGCAAACAGGGGTGATATATAAGAGAATAAAATGAATGAAAGGACAGTAAGCAATGAATGGAACAGTTTGTTGGGGTGGCTTGTACTGCCAGCCACAGAAGCACAGTCAGCTTCCATGTCTTTAACTCCTTTCCCCCATGAGAAGAAAAAAAGAGAAAAAAAAACTTGGAGTTGGGCAGTTAATAGAAACTACTCCCTCTACCCCAACTACAAGAGGAGAGACAGGGACTTCAGGGAGGAAAATGTCTGGGTGAGGCATTTGCATTACCTCACAAACTCTACCTGACACCTCATCAGTCTGATTAATTCATCCAGTTAGTACATCACCCATCAAAATCTCAGAAGGAAGGAGCAGGGTACCTAGAGATAAGGGGCAGAATCATGGAATATCTCAAATACATTGGCTCTCCAATATCAGTGCTTTGGAGGCTCCCCATCATGGGGCAAATATATCTATAAAGCACACTCTTCCTCCCCCTCCTCACATGCCCCAGATCCTTTCCTATCCTGAAAATTTACCTTAGTTATATTATTGGCACCCAGTAAACAGAGGTGATATGCCAGTGATTCAACAAATAGTTACTAAGTGAAATGGCATAAAACATATAACATTATGCTGGGTGCAAAGAAGTTACAATATCTGGAGCAAAAAATATGCCCCATGACTTGGTTTACAACATCTTGTTAATCAAGAGCTCACACCATATTCCAACAATAAGCCACATATAAATACATGACCTAGATCAGGGTTCTTAACCTGGGGTGCTTGATCTTTTTTTTTTAATACTTTGGTAAGTCTATTTCAATATATGTGGTTTTATTTTATGCACTTAAAAACAATCTTCTGAGAAAGGTTCACGGGCCACACTGCCAAAGGAGTCGATGTTACAAAAAAGGTTAAGAACTTCCAACCTAGATATTAAAGATCACATCATAAACAACTTAGAGACTCATTGAGATTCATCAAAGAAAATCAGTTTCACATCTGTGGATAGAGGAAGTGTTCTTGACAAAATAACAGTGAAAGAGGACATCACAGGAGATAACATGGACAATTTTTATTATGTAAATTGAAAAATGTTTGCACAAATAAAACCAATTGCACTGTTGGTCGAGCTGTGCATTGATGCAATCATTCTAGGAAAGAATTTAGAACTATGCTCCAAAGTGATAATGGATAATTAAACTGGGTATACTCGTTGGTCCAGCAATTCCACTACTATTCATAGGCCCAGGACCAATGTGGAGTATTATATATAAAACATAAGATTATTTTCAGTATGTTGATTGGTTTTGCTAGTGATTTTATCACTTCATTTTTTTTTCTTTGTTATAAGGGATGACTCTCTAGGAAATGGGAGTAAAGGTAATACAGGGAGAAATGCAGATGATATAAAAACATTTTTTAATATGAATAAAGATCTATTTTAAAAGAATTTATATCAACCACTATATTGACCAGATCATTAAAATCCAGTATTTATGACACAGGGAGGCTGATCCTGAGATTTCTGGTTGTCAATCTTCTTTATATTTAGTCCTTCCTTTAGGGGGCCGTTGTATTGGTTGTTCTTTTTTGGAGTCTTCATGTTTTTGTTTTTCTCTTATCTGCACTGAGCTCCTCCTCTAGTGCTACTTAGACCAGACTTTCTGCATCCCTGAGGTCAGGATTGTCCAGTAATAGCCATAAGGACATTTTTGTGACAAAAGGTCCTCCAGAAGAGATGTCAAACACATGATCTGAAGTTGAAGTCCACATGTGGTCCACAACATGTTCAAGTGCAGCCCAAACCAGATAAAAATGTAGTTGGGAAATATTTAACAAAATTAAAAATGAAATAAAAACATAAATAATCTTAAAACTAAGTCAATATGTGACCCTCAGGGATTCTTATAAACAGATTAGTGGGGGCTATTTCTATTTGAGTTTGACACCATTGCTTTTTAGGACCTTGACACCAAGGAGTGGTATGTCACAAGAACAACATCTCCCCCTCGTGAACTAGGTTAGGGTTTCCTTAAAAGATAATGAAAGCTTTCTCAATTCTTAATTGTTCCAGAGGTCTAAAGATAGGTCCATTGAAGTTACTTTCAGATTGTCAAAGTATAAAATCAAGCAAAAGTGGAATGATGATTCTTCTGACTTGGCACATATTTGACCATCAAGCCACCATGATAAGTGTGGAGGAGGGCAGCTTAACTGAAATGAATGAATATTGCATCTTCATAGAATATCCTTTCCATGCTATGATTCAGTAAACCTCCTTCTGTTAACTGCTAGATATTCTGCAAGTATCTCATTTCATTCCACTTCTAAAATTGAACTTCTGGGCCAACATGAGTTAAGTCTGATGTACAACAACTGTGATTTCTAAGATTTCATGGTTCCTTCCTCTTTTGGGATCACATGTTTTCCTGATTCTCTGAGAGTCTGCAAAGTTGCAAGAACTTGAATGTATTTATGAATGGATGAAAGAGAAAATCATTTACTAAGTTCTTACTATGTGCCAGGCACTGTGCTAAATTCTATGGCTATATACACAAAACCTCTTGGGAGTCTACATTCTAATTGGGAAGGTAATACATAGAGAGGACTAGAGATAGCCTAGGTGGATAGTTGTATGGGATGTGAAAGTTAAGCATGTTCTGGAGCCTGGAGCCATCTGGATGTGCTGGGTTTGGTATTGTGGTATGGGTATTGGTATACCATGTGCTGGTAACTATTCAGTCAAAACAGCTAGGCTCTGAGGTAAAAGTTCCAAAGATGAGTGAATTCAGCTTTGTCTGCTTCTGAGGGCTGTTTCCCCAGGGAACTAGAGTTTCTATGAATCTAACCAGTAGTCTCTTTAGTTGTCTACTCTGTGTTTTTTATTTCTTTTCAAAGGCCAAGGCAGCTAGCCGTCAACCAACCATTCTTAATGTACTGGGTGTCCAGTCTATTCTTACCACTTCTTGGTGCCTGCCAAAGGCTCCACTTAGCCTCCACTCAGTCTTTTATGGATAGAGATTTCCAAAAACATGGGCCTTGCAGGATCGTAAAGGCCCAAGGGCAGAGGCTGCTGGATAGACTACTTTTATAGCTTCCAAGGCTGCATCCTGTTCTGGCCTCACTAGAAAGATGCAGACTCAAAGATGACCCTGTAAATGGCAGCCATAAGGATACCCAGGTAGAGAATATGGGTTCTCTAAACCCTGAAGACTCCAATCTCTAGGATTTCCTCTTAGATTATAGCGAAGCAAGTATCAGTAACTTATTCCAGACTATGACCGGAATCCTCTGAGTTTTCTCCACCTACAATATTCTCCAATACTTGACTGAGTAGCATGGACCCTGGATTTTCTTAGGGTTGATTTCCTACCCTTTGTCCTCATGTAGGCCATCTGATCCAAGGCCTCTGCCCCTGTGCTCTCATCAGAACCAGTTGACATTAAGCTATCAATGCCCTCAGGAAGGGACGCCTCTTTCAGGTCTCTACCCACCATAATGTAACATTATGAAGTGTTCAAGTAGCTCTGCAGGACTTCTCTTTAGGTGAAAGAAAACTGCTCCTGGCTAGTTTCAGCCGTAGGAAAAAAAGCATTGTCAAGGCTGATAGCCCCATACTATACCACTCACACTGTGTCTGGACTACCTAGTCTACAACATCAATGAGGTTAAGATCAGCTATAGTGATGAGCAAGATGATTTTATTCAGCTCCCTATATTCTATTGTAAATGCCAGGTATCATTTTCCTTCTTGGTTTAGGTAATTCTAAGAGTTTTCATTTGGCCTTACCCACAGTGACATGCCTAGAGATCGCTGAAAGAACCCACATAGTTTCTGAGTCCATATTACTCCTTCCTTCCATTGTCAGCCTTCTGTAGCCTTCCCTAAATGACCCAAATGGGGCAGGGGCTTTAGAGGATACCTCATCCTTGGGTAGGGTTGAAGGGCCCTAGTGTCCTGGTGTTGAATTTCTCTGTACATTTCTACTAGCACCACCATGGACTGGCTATCAAATGCTTTCTTATCAATTCTATGTCTCTGAAGTCACACCCAAATTGCCCTCTGGAAAAGGAAGTCTTTGGTATCTGCTCATGTAGTAGGGCCTGAGCTCCGAATTCTCCCCCTGTTTTCAGAGGGTTTATTCCTAATGACAGCAATATTGACTCAAGTGACAAATGTTCCAACCTCTTGCTCAAAGTTCACCAATTAATCAGCCCACACTTGAATGTGGAGGGAGAGACCCATTGCTAAAGTCTGAAGCAGTTTGGGCGAGTTCTACCCAGAAGTCATGGCCTAATTGCCCCTGAGATAGAATGAGCATAGAATATGGCAGACCTTGGAGGCTACCACATAAGTCCAATTTTTCAAACTCATATCCTTTAGGAACTTCACCCTCCCCCCCTTCTCTTGCAGATACCCATCAGGAGCTAGCTGCAAGGGGTAGACGGGAGGGGGTCAGGATTCATCTTTATAGCTGTCTTAGATATGTTCTGGTTCCCCTGACCACTCCCCACCCTTCTGGTCAGTATAGTAAGTAAGTTTATAAGTAGGCAGTATGAAGGGGAAATAGCAGGAAATAAGAATGCAAAGAGGATACTAGAAGTCTCATACAAATCATCCCCCAAATCAGAGGAGCATAATTTACAAATTGTATCATCTATTAACCAAAATTCACATCCTGAATTCACATTCATCACTACATAGTATGTACTAAGTCAGCAGCAGCCATCCAGGGGCTGCTGTCAAAGCCCTTTGGTCTTATGATACGTAAATTCCAGACAAATTCCAGACCTCTACAGTATGACCAAATGACCAAATGACACTGATAATTTTGAGATGATATATGGACAAGTTAACTTTAAAGTTTTACTGACAGACATGGTTTGGAAATGTTAACGAACTAATCCCAAGGTGGATCAGATAAGATTTAGTCTATTCCCCCCCAAAAAAACTATAAAAATGAGGGCTCAAACTCCTGTCCCACTCCCCTCCCACCCCCAGCACTCTTCTGTTGGGTCCATGCTGCTTAGTGCTCCTGACTCTAATCCAAAGTTACATGAGTGATACTCTCTGCCTTTCCACCTCTCCATCCTCTTTCCTACAATGCCTGCCTTCTTTCACCATCCCCTGTCTGCCTCTGTACCCCTTTCACTGCTTGTCTTGCTACTTTCTGGGCTAGTTGCCCCCACATGCTCTGTGGTTATTAAAGCCTCCTTACAGCCCTGTTTCCTGCTGCCATCGTGGTCTTTCCTGGAGAGTACCCAAAGAACTAGGCATGCCTATGCCCATTTGATAAATTAATAATCAATTCAATAGAACACTTGTGAATAATTTCCCAGTTCTGCTACCTAAAAAGGGATAAAGACCATTTCCCCCCACCTAGAGGTTCTAATAAATTTAGTTGACTCTGTAAAGTTTGTCCTCAGAGAACTCCTCTGGGCGATCAATCAATCAATTTATTTATAAGTTGATTTTATAAATGTTTCATATTGATTTATATATTTATTGATTTAAATTGATTTATAAATCTATTGGTTTAAATTGATAAATAAATATTTATTGAGTGCCTATTATGTGCCAAGCACTGTGCTGATACAGAAAGAGGATACAAAAAAAAAGGCAAAAGATAATCTCTGCCATCAAGGAGCTTACAGTCTAATGAGGGAGATAACATGCAAGCAAATATGTACAAAGAAAGCTATATACAGGATAAACAGGAAATAATTAACTGAGGGAACTCACTAGAACCAAGAGGAGTTGGGAGAAACTTCCAATAGAAGATGGGATTTTACCACTTCTAGGTCTGTATCCCAAAGAGATCATAAAAACAGGAAAAGGACCCACATGTACAAAATTATTTGTAGCAGCTCTTTTTGTTGTGGCAAAGAATTGGAAATTGAGGGGATGCCCATCAATTGGGGAATGGCTGAACAAGTTGTGCTATATGAAGGTAATGGAATACTACCATGCTATAAGAAATAAGAAAAGAGCAGGCAGACTTCAGAAAAACCTGGAAAGACTTATATGAACTGATGCTGAGTGAAGTGAGCAGAACCAGGATTGTACACAGTAACAGCCACACTGTTTGACGACTGACTTTGATAGCTTTTCTCAGTAATGATCTAACGATCTAAGACAAAAAACTCATGATGGAAAAAGCTACCACTTACAGAGAAAGAACTATGGAATCTGAATGCAGATGGAAGCATACTGTTTGGTTTTGATTCTTCTTTCTCATGGTTCCTCCCATTGGTTCTAATTCTTCTTTACAACATGACTAATGTGAAAATATGAATGTATAAGTAAAGCCTATATCAAATTGCAAATAGTCTTGGAAAGGAGGAGGAGATGGAGGGGGAGAAAAATTAAAACTCAAAATCTTATGGAAGTGAATCTTGAAAACTAATAAATAAATAAATAGTTTTTTTTTAAATGGGATTTTAGTTGGATCTTAAAGGAAGCCATGAGGAGGTCAGTAGTAGGCTATGGAAATCAACTGCTAAAAGTGGCTTACTTTTGGCTCCACTGACTATATCCTCAGGAACCATTGTTCCTGGGACTCCTCCCTCGGGTTTCTGTTTGAACTTCTGCAACCAGGCCAGTTCCCTAACGGTTTGCCTATGGCCTAATAGCTCAGGGCAGGGAGTCATACTCCACCCTGAAGAAATGATAGGGTAAGCTTGGAGCTTTCTCATCACCAGTGAAAGTTCCCAAATCTCTACCCCAAGTCCGCTCTCCTCAGCAGGATCTCCTGGATCTCAGCAGGAACTGGAATCTCTGAATCAGACACCATAGTGTAGATATTTGCCTTAGGACCTGTCAGTCCCTACTCCCATCTAGGGAGATCCCTTTGGGAAGAGTCAAGATGGTGGTATGAGAGTCAGCATTTTTGCCTAGATCTCCCAAAACACAACCTAAAAAATGCCAAACTGAATTCTGATCTGGAAAGTCAAGAAAAAGTTACAGTGGGTCATTTTTTTCCAAATCAAGGTAGCTTAGGAAGACAGAAAGACAGTAATGTAGACAGTAGTATGGGAGCTGGCCAGGAGTACAGTGCAGCAGCAGCAGCAGCAGCAGCAGGAGCAGCAGCAGCAGCAGCAGCAG
>NW_020945437.1:22007460-22243104 GCF_900497805.2 Vombatus ursinus
AGCAGCAGCAGCAGCAGCAGGAGCAGCAGCAGCAGCAGCAGCAGCAGCAGCAGCAGCAGCGCCATAACAGGCAAAAGGGGTAGCAAGTTGTGTTGGCAGTGTCAGGGAGCAGCCCAGTGTCCACAAACTAAGCAAACTGACAACATGGACAGAAAAGAGATCCCAGGGGACCCCTGTACCAGAAGTTGGTGCAGTAACAGGTACCACCTGGCAACTCTGTTGCCCATTACCCAGACCTTTCCCTGGATTCTACCACTTTGGAAATGCCAAAAATTTACAAGCCCCCAGATGAAGCCCCCGGAGGCGAGCAGAGCTCAACACGACAAAAAATCCAACATAAAGTCAACAAGTAGGCAAGGGAAAAAAGCAAACAAAAAAAGAACCTGGTGACCAGGAAGCTCAAGACACAAAACTAGAAGACAATGACAAAAAAATGCAAATTAGACACATGCTCAACAAGAATGCTTAGAAGAATTAAAGAAAGAGATAAAAGAACAGAAAGATTTCTTCACAAGTGCTTGTGAGGTGACTGTCTCCATTAGCAGTTCCCTAATCTTCATATGGAAATATGGCTGATAATTGGAGCAGGATATGGAGAAAGACTTGATAACTACCATATTCATCAGAAATGCACCAAATTGAAGGGACATAGACTGTTCATGGCTGGGACTTTTCATGCCTTTTAGTGACCAGGAAGTTGCATAATGGAAGTCACTCAATCTGGTCCCAGAGACATCTTTGTCTTTTTTTAGGGAAAATAAATCCCTACGGATTAAGGAAGAAGGCAGGGCCTGGACATTCCCAGTGGGTGGAGTGAAAGAAGTTAGGGTAACAGGAACACTGTAATTACTCCTATCACATCTTGTCAAAGAGAGCCTCAAAATTAGAAGGCTTCATCCCCATAAATCTTATTAGCAAAGTGTTAACCTTGTCAAAGGATTAACATTTCATTAAGGAGACTCAAAAAACTCCACCAGTCTCACCATGTAGAATGTTTAATAAGAGCAGCACTGAGTGCTCTGGGGGAGTTAACTTTTGCAGGAAGGTGAGATCCTTTCTGCCTGGCAATAATCAGGGCAGGCTTCTGGAAGGAGGTGGTAGCTAAGTGGAAGTTTAAGAGAATGAAAGGAACCGTGTTCATTATTTCCAAGTCTTTGAAGGGCTGTCATGTGGAAGAGTCATTAGACATAATTCTGCTCACTCTCAGAGGGCAGAATTAGGAGCAATGGGTAAAAGTTGAAGAGAGGCAGATTTTAAGCTCCTAGGAGAGGAAAAACTTCCAAACACTTTGTTCCTTCCAAAAGTGGAATGATCTGCCTTAGTAAGCAGTAAATCCCCCTTCCCTGCATCAGGGTTAGGGAACCTGTGGCCTTAAGGTCACTTGTGGCCCTCTAGGTCCTCAAGTGTGGCCCATGGGGCCTCCAGACTGCAGGTTCCCCATCCCTGCTAGGTGTTCAAGTGGAGGCTTGTCAGATATGTTGTAGAGGGGATTACTATTCAAGTTTTCAGATGCCCTGAGAGGACACTCCCCGCACGTGACAAGACAAGTCACTGAGGTACATTTTTGTTGAGGTATTGTAGCCTCCTGTCATTTCATTTGGCTCAATAACTATTTGTTGAATCACTGGTGTGTCATGTGTATTGACTGGATGCCAATGCTATAACTGAGGAAGCAGTCTGGTTTGGGTGCACCATGAGGCATTTGAGGAGGAGGGGACTGTGAGATAGGGCTGCAGAAGAGGAGTTGGATCCAAACTGCTGGGCCTGGAATACCAGGATAAGCAGGTTGTAACTTATCCTAGAGGCAGTGGCTGGGAGGATATTGAGCCACCAACAGATTCAGAGATATAGAACAAGTTCAGGGGAAAAGATGGCGGATTCATCTCTGGACATACTGGATTTGAGCTGCTAGCTGAATATTTAAGTGGAGATGTCCGACAGGTAGCTGGCAAATGTTGGTTCATAAGCTAGTAGGGTCATAGATTTGGACCTTAAACTTCATTTTACAAATGAGCAAATTGAGGCACTGAGAGGTTAAATAACTTGGCCAGAGTTATATAATAATTACATGCCAGAAGCTATAATTTTTTTCTAATTTCCTTTTTTATTATGAAATTGACAAACATCAATACAAACATTTCCTATACAAAAGAAAGAAAAAGAGGATTGTATGTGACACCATAAATTTCTATTATTAGTAGTTTGTCTTTCTAAAAAGCATATATTGCATTTCACAAGGTTGTTCTAACACGGTCCTGCCTATCTGTATCCCTGTCCGAACATCCTTCTATTTTTTTGTGTGTTTTTAAATATTACACTGAAAAGGCTTTTCTTTTTGGTATCACTGTCACTACCTCACCTCCCAATTCCCACCTTAATTTCATCTCGTACCCCACCAAAAAAAAAAAAAAAAAGTAAAGCCCTCTTTCATAACAAACAAGTGGAGAGAAGGAGCCAGTGAAAAAGGGCCGGGACGGTGGCCACTAAGAGGCGGGTTTGCAGAGAGCCGTTCCTGCAGTTAGTGAAGACAGAAACCCAAGGTTGGGGGCTTCTAAGAAGAGAGATTGGATCGCTACCTCGGTGGGGTTCCGGAGCTTGCATGGGGGAGAATGAGGAAAGGGGGAAGGGGAGGGACCTCTCTACCTCTCCACAGCTGGCAGGACAGCCTCTCCTGGAATGGGTGGGACTGAGGCAGCCGGGAAGGATAAGGAGGGTGTGAACCAGCTCTGCCACTCAGGGGGGGGGCGGTGAGACGAGGGGAGGAAGCGTGGCGAAGCGGCGCACCTGGGGCTGCGTCAAGTGGCCAACCTTGGGGGCGGGGCGGAGGGAGATGAGGGCTAGACACTGGCTGTAGTATTAGGGTCTGGGAAGGAAGGCTGTAAATTTGAAGTAAAAATGGGTGGAGCTGAGAATTCGTGCCACAGGAAAGGTGTAAAAAGAAGGTGTGGGGGGCAGATTATTAAGGGCTTTCAAAGCCAAATTGAGAGTTTGATCTTGGATGCTTTGTACACTTTGCTGCCCAGTTGGCTTCCCAACTTTTCCCTGAAATCCATTTTTCGGCCCCTACCTTGGGTGTATTTGCAGTGCCGGACTCACATTCCTGAAATGCATCCTGAAAATCTTCTTTCTGCATTTTACAGTCCTTAGCTTCCCGGAAGGCTTCTGTGCCAACGCTTGTTAGGAGAAGCTTTCTGGTATCCCCACCTTGGACTCACTCCTTAAATTATCCTACGATTGTTTATCTATGTAAATGTTGCAATCCTCAATGGAAGGTAAGCTTCCTGAAGGCAGGCACAGTTACTCAGCTTGGTCTTTGTGTCCCCAGTGCCCAGCTCGGGGTCTGGTATGTCACATGCACCTAATAAATGTTATTGAATTTGAATTGAAGAAACCACTCGGGAAGGAAATACTGAAGATTCCGAGGGAGTGGTAGGGATGGAGGATGGAGTGCGGATCTTAAGAGTAGAAATGGATGGAGGTCAGAGACTTGGAGGAATGAACCCTGCTAGTAACTTTTATAACCTGGATCTCCAGAATCTTGAACTCTGAAATTCCTCCCTCTAGTCACCACTTCTCAATCTTTGAGCTCTTCTGCACCCTCACTCATCACACTGTTCTTCCTCTTAGTAGTTCAACCTCTCCCTATTCTCCCAGCCATCAGTACCCACCTCATCTGTTTCAAATCTTTCCTAGTTTTGACACAACCCCAAACTCACTCCGGCCCTCTTCCCCCCAGTCAGATTACCTCACTTCCCATTTTTCTGAGAGTCGTCAGTAACAGTTTAATTTTAGATTATAATTTCCCCAAAGACCTGGTCTGAATCTCATTTCAGCTTTGTATCCCCAATTTCAGGCATAAGCTTTTGTATGTAACACGGGTTTAGGAAAGATTTTTTTATTGTTGGAGCACTGAACTTGAATTTAGAAGATTTGGCTCCAAAACACAAATCAGGTGCTACCTCTTGCAGGAAGCTTTCCTAGGATAGCCTCTTTTTAGTGTCCCCCTCCCATTACTTTGATATTTCCTGTGTGTGTGTGTGTGTGTGTGTGTGTGTACATACATATATGTGTATATACTTGCTTTCATATTTTC
Source organism: Vombatus ursinus (assembly GCF_900497805.2). Lineage (NCBI taxonomy): Eukaryota > Metazoa > Chordata > Mammalia > Diprotodontia > Vombatidae > Vombatus > Vombatus ursinus. The sequence goes on from NW_020945437.1 coordinate 22,011,554, forward strand.
TCGTCTCCCTACCCACCCCACAAAGAGTATGTAAAGTCTTTGAGGTCTGGGACTATTTAATTTTTCTCTTGGATTGCCAGTAGCCAGCATAGTGCCTGGCACATAGAATGAGAACCAATAAGCCATCATTGCTAGAATTTATATAGAGCTTTAAGGTTTGCAAAATATTTTACATGTTTTCATGTTTTGGTTTTCACAACAACTCTGTGATATAGGTGATGTTATCTCCATTTTAGAGATGAGGAGAGTAAGGCTTAGTCAGTGTCATGTGCCTAAGTGTCTAAGACAGGATTTTGAACTTGGGTCTATCCACTATACCACCGCTAGTCTGTTAAATTTAGTCCTAGTTCAAACAGTTACTAATCACATGGCCACTTTCTTTTTAATAGGTTGAGGCATGGAAGGGAAAAGAGAATAAAACAGATATGAACTGTTGCATGGACTTTCAGATGAGGTCACTGATATTATAAGTTACTTAACCATTTTACTTTGTTACAAGACACCTCTCTCAAAGTAGGAATAACCCATAAATGTTTGTGATATACAACATGACCAATATGTAAATATGTTTGGCATGCTTGCAACATATATAACCTATAGCAAATTGCTTACCATCTCAGGGAGGGGAGAGGAGAGGAAGAGAATTTAGAATTCAAAATTTTTAACAAGAATGTTAAAAATTGTTTTTGCACATAATTGGAAAAAATAATAAAAAATTCAAAAAAATAAAAAGTGTGTGATGTAAAAATAAGATAAAACACATTAATAAAGCAGAGAGAGAGAGAGAGGAAATTAAGGTGAGCTGGAGGTGAGGAAGGTTTTAAGGATAAGATTGTATTTGAGTTCCTTACTGTTCCTCAAACAAGACACTTTACTTCCCATCTGTTGGCATTTTCACTGGCTCTCACTCACACCTGGAATTCTCTCCCTCTTCATCTCCACATTCTGATTTCCCTGGCTTCCTTCAAGTTCCAGCTAAAATCCCATTTTTCTTAGGTGCAATTGGGGGGCGTTGAATAAAAATAAGGGGGCAGGGGAAGCATAAGGAAAGAGAAGATAAGAAAATTTTGAAAAATCATTTGTACATGTTTCATCTGTTGTGTAACAGAGTTAAAGTTGTAGTGATTACATTTTTTCCAAATAAACACAAAATGCAAGTTATAACCAATCAGTGGTCAAGTCCGATGACAGGTCTTAACAAGTAAGTGTTGGCAGGGGAGGGTGTTGCCCATTGTCCAGCGTGCATGGGCAGGAATACATGTGTGTAATGACTTGTTTACAATATGATACTATAGGGTTACATGATGCAATATTGCATCAAAATTTCAGTGCAAGTAAAAACCACAAATTTACAATAAATTATTAAATTTAAGATGCATCATTTAGAAAAAAATTTATATTTTTTTGAAATGATGCAAATTTCAAAAAACCATTAAAGAGTTAAAGAAAGTAGATTTCCAGGGGGGTGCTGAGTAATTTTTTTTTGAAAAGGGGGCAGTAGGTCAAATAAATTTGGGAACCTCTGATTTAGACCTTTGATTAATTCAACAATTATCTGTTGATCACCCATTGTTCAGTGCTGGGAAAGTACATAGTTTAAATAAGACAACTTCTGCTCTCATAGTCTAATAGGGAAATATGACACATGCACAAGTAATTATAATATAAAATTAATGTATGATGAGAATGACAAAATTAAATGTAATGTGAAGTATCAGGGTAAAGGTCATTTCCAACCAGGAAATTCAGAGAAGGCTCTTGGAGGAGGTGGGTGTTGAGTCAAATCAGTTTAAGGATAAATAGTAATTCAATTCAACAGACACTTATTATGTAACCCTGGGCAAGTCACTTCACCCTATTTGCCTCAGTTTCCCCATCTGTACAATGAGCTGCAAAAGGAATGGTAAACCACTCCAGTGTCTTTGCTAAAAAAAAAACCAAACAAACCCAAATGAGGTCAGGAGGAGTTGGACATGACTGAAAAACGACTGAAGAACAGTAAGAAGGAATTCGATAGGTGAAAGAGAAGATATTCCCAGGCATAGGGCAGAAGTAGAAGAATGTGCTGGGGCCTGCATGAAGAATAGAAACTAGTTTAATGTAATTGGAGCATAGAGTATGTGGATATACATAATGATAATTATAATAGTATGTCTCTATAGTACTTCAAGGGTTAAAATATATTTATTCACATAACCCCATGAGGTAGGGAATATAAGTATGGTGTTATAGAAATGGGAGCTATTATGATTATTACTTGAGAATAGGGTTAATTTTGTAATTACTTCTGGATTGACAGCACTAACATTAGTAGCCACTTAATACATGTTGAGTCGATGTCAAATTGATGTCAAATCATGGAATCATTAGTCCAAAGCCTTATATCTCCATGGATGTCTGGCTGATCTAGTATGAAAAGTAAGTTAGGCCTTCTCCTGAGCAAACCACATTTGGACCATTGTGTTCAGTTCTGGATGCATTTTAGGAAGGTCATGAACAGCCCAGAGTGTGTCTGGTAGAGATCATTCAGGATGCTAAAAGGACTGGAGACCATGCTACATGAATTGCCATTGAAGGAAGTGGACACATTCTCCAGGAAAGGGAAGACGGGAATATAATATTAAAAGAAATCTTGGTTCTGGCCTCACCCTGGTCAATAAGGCAAACTCAGGAAAAGAAAGATAAAAGTATTTTATTAGCACACCCAAGGGAATAAACAGTTGGGTACGCCCTGTTGGGTGCTGCTTTTATATTCTGGAGTAAAGAGTTTCCATATAAGGGCAGGAGTATGTTGATTGGCGCACATATGATGGGTTATGTGCCATGTCATCAGCCTCTCGGATGCTCAAAGGTATTTCCAGACTGCCATCTCCTGCAGGAGAGCTGTGCCCCTACCCAAAGTCTCAGCAAAGTTTAAACATGAGATCACTCAGACTGATTCTGCACTAGTAGATAATTTTGCACAATCTCCCCTTTGTTACTAACCACACTCATGATGCAGCACCACAATCAGACTTATATCGGAACCTCTATCCTCAACTGAATCATCTTAATCACTGCTGTTTATAATTTGGGAGTCCTCTTGGGAATCAGTTCTTTGTACCAAGGCAGGCACTGTAAACACAGGTAACATACAATGCCCATGAGGACTCACAAGAGAAAACCCACAAACCTACTTCAGCCATGAGGAATTTAGGAGCCAAAAGGTTAGCCATTCTCATGGGAACCAGGGTTCCTTCCCATCCTCCTGGAACCCGTTCCAAGCTTTCCAAATCAACATGGGTATGAATGTAACTCAAGTTGTCAGAAACCTTGGTGCAGTAGCACTCCTGACCTACCAGAAGTGCATACCCCTTCCCTCTCTGCCGGGGGGAAATCCAGAGCCTGCCAAATTTTAAGGCCACAGGCCTAAGTGTGTAGACCTCAGTATTAAGGTCCTTCACTGTGCCTATGGTTTCATTAACAAATGCATGCAAAAATTTGTTCATGTTATTCAGGAGCACCAGACTGTGTCTGGTCCCATACATGGAATGGAAAAGGTGTGTTCAGTTTCACTCATTAAAGGAGCAAATGTAGCAGAAACTTGGATGTCTGCACACTTGCTTCAAATGTGTGTGCCAGGAGGCAGAGTAGGTGTGGTTTGGAGGCCAAAAACACCTGCCCTAACCCACATCTGCCTGTTCAATTTGAGGGGAGCCAGTAAAATGTTTTGTTGTTGTTGTTGTTTTGTAGGAAATAAAATGCCTGTGGGTCTATCCTAAAAAAATCTAATACTGTGTTCCAGGGCCCCTGGCCTAAAACCAGTTCTCAGAAAGCCATTACCCCCAATAGTCACATTTCGTTTCAGGAATAAAGTATACTGACATCCCATTTGCCATCCTGTTTCCTGACCTTGTGCACCATTTGCTCATAATACAATACCAGAGGTCTGACAATATAATCCAAGGTCAAGGGGGGCAAGAATTGTGAAAGATTAGTGATCTTTTCCCAATTAAAAGTGAATGAGTGGGAGGTTAATTTTCTAGCCTACAGAGTACAATTTGATGCTGTATTTAAGTTTGCCTTATTGATTGCCAAAGAATAATCATACAAGTCCTGGATGTCTGCTCCCATGCCTACCAGGGGCATCTCTTCCCCCAAGGACAAAAAGGTATATGCATATATGGAATAGAGTTATCCCTTCCATGTGGGGAGGGGTTAGGGGTGTGGTCTCCCCTGCCCCACCCCCATCTAGAAAATTTGCATAAAATTTTTTGACCCTCCCTTCATACCAGAGAAGTCTGAATTATTATTGTATTGAAACATAAAATATGTTGATATTATACAATATTATACAAATATTTTATGCATTTCTGAGTTTCTCAACTTTTTTTGTATTGTCTACTGGCCTTTGCATGTTGTGTTTGGCTCCCACAAAAATCCCCCAAAATTTGAATTTAATTTTTCATGCCACACCGTGATATATCAAAACCACAAAGGGGAAAGTCACAATGTTGAAGGGATAACTGTAAATGGTCCAGTTAAAGGCATGGCTGACATATTGGATCAGAGGTCCATAATTGTTGACAAGAAAGGCAGCTAGAGACCACAGGATGGGCCTCTGTATAAACATTACAGGCATTACAGGCAAACCAGGACTGGCAAACTTGTAGTACAGGGGTCTCAGTTCCCAAATCGATATCAGTCCAAGCAGAAGTGAGAAGCAGCATACAGAATAGGTAACAGGTCTGTATCTCACAGAGAACTACTAAAACAGGCCAAATTACAACGGGGTGAATAAAGAAATCCAATATAGTGTAGTTTTAGGGGTATCAAGTCCTTTGGCAGTGTCCATGATCTTCAGGAATCTAGCAAGCATCTCCTATGCATCTACCAAACATCTGTGCATGGATCAGAGCACCCTCCATCATCTCCAGGTTCCAGGTTACTTATGGAGATTCTCTAGGTATTGTTGCTAAAGTCTGCTAGTGATAAGACTTAGTATAACTTAGTAAAATGTGACAAAATTTAATCAGATTGGCCTTCCAGTAATTAGTTCATGTGGTAAATACTCATTCAGAACTTATGGATCTAATCCTATTAACGACAGATGTATTAGAAGAACATCAAGTTAGGAACCCATTATTCACCTGAAACTTCTCTTTTAAGGATATATTTTGTCTTCATATCATCCTGAGAGAAAGAGATACTTCAAGGACCTAATCTTGGACATGAATACATATATACATATATACATACATATATGTATATATATATACATATATATATACACATATATATGTATATATATATACACATATATATAAACTATCAGCAAGCAGATGGCAAGCCTAAAAACTCATTGACTTAGTTGCTTGGAATATGGAGTTGACCAAAAAATTCAGATTAAAAATAGTAAGATCTGGGGCAGCTAGGTGGCGCAGTGAATAGCACACTGGCCCTGGAGTCAGGACGACCTGAGTTCAAATTCAGCCTCAGACATACAACATTCGCTAGCTGTGTGATCCTGGGCAAGTCACTTAAGCCCAATTGCCTCACCAAAAAAACCAAAACAAAACAAAACAGTAAGATCTTTCACACTTGCATTCCATTATAGTAACTCAGATGATTTAGTATTATTCTATTAATGAATAGATTTAATATTGCAACAATAAAACTTCTACCGTTCACTGACCCAGGGCTAGGATATTATTATTACGTTTCTCATGTTGCAATAACAGCTAACAATGAGCACATATAAGGACATCCTGTTTATCCTTAATTTACAAATTAAGAATGATCACATGCTGGGGTTTCACACACACACAGTGAATACATGATTGTTCAGTCATGTGAAACTCTTTGTAACCCCATTTGGGGTTTTCTCAGTGAGGACATTGGAGTGATTTGTCATTTCCTTCTCTAGCTCATTTTACAAATGAGGAACTGAGACAAACAGAGTTACCCAGGGTCACCCTGATAGTACGTATCTGAGGTCACATTTGAACTTAGGGAAATGAGTCTCCCTGACTCCAGGCCTGGTGCTCTATCCATTGCGCCACCTAGCTGCTAAATATGATCGTTCACTCAAAACCCCAGAAAAATGTTGACCACAGTAAACCTCCTATCTGTGTTGCCTACTGATCCCTGAGGCAAAAATGAGTTGTAAAATGCTACAATAATGAAGTTTGAGAAACTAGGACCACTCCTGGCTGATGCAGAGGAAGGATAGGTAGGATATTGCAGTCTAAAATTCTAAGGGAAAATCAGTCATTTTTAGAAAGTCATGTGTGCGGGTAGCCCCTGGCTTATGAAAGCCCTGTAAATTTGAAAGGGCAATGAGGGCAGAGGAACTTACAAATTTGGATCTAGTAAAGAGTGAACTTTATCTGAGATTATTTGACCATCCCTTAGGAATAAGAATGTTACTGAAATGGAAATTCTAGGAATCTTAGAAGGAGTGAAAAGGAGAGTAAAGCAGGTTAGTCCAAAGTTCATCCTTTATTTTGGGAGTGGATTTCAAAGAGTTCAGAGAAAGGATAGGTAGGATATTGTACCCTATGCCCAAGATGGCACTGCATTCCATTCATGCCTCCTTTCTTTTGGTTTAGGGCCTTGAGGGATAGTAAAAGGCAGATAGATGGCATTGTCCTCTTCTGGGGCATCCATGCAGTAGGGCCTAGGTGACCAGAACAATTTTAGTGGCAATAGCAGTTGAGGCAGAGACATGGCAAAGGAAAGAGTCACCTACAGAGAGAGAGAGAGAGAGAGAGAGAGAGAGAGAGAGAGAGAGGGAGTGTGTGTGTTCACACTGGAAAGTCTTTTCCTCCTCCCCATCCCCAACTAATCTATATTAGAGCTAAAATTAAAAGAGCTAAAATAAGTTATCCCTAATCTAGATTAGAAGTAAAAAAAAAATATGTTTTTCAGTAATCTGAGGTGGAGCTGGTATTAAAGCACTGTGGTACTTAGGTCCCCCATCGAGAAAAAGGGAATACAAACTACCCTGTACGACCATTGGGACCTCGATGTGGCAAGGCAATCCTTTTACACCTTCGTAATTGATTCACAATGTCACTCACCACTGCAACTTTTACAAACCTTTCCATCCGTCTACAAACCTACCATGGCTCCCCCTCCCCCACCCTCTGAGCTGAGAACTTTGCCTTATATTTCACTGAGAAAATTGAGGTCATTTTCCGAGAGCTCCCTCTTCTCTCCTCATCTCACCTCACTCTGATGACACCTGACATTATCTCCTCCTTCACAGTTCACATGAAAAGATGGTCCTTTGCTTTGCTATGCAAACCCCTTTCTTTATATGCACAAATGAACTCATTCCATCCTGTCTTCTGCAGCACATTTCTTTCTTTATCATCCCTGCTTTCATATTAATCTTGAATGTCTTCCTGTCTATTGGCCATTTCCCTGCTGCCTACAAACACATCCATATATCCTGCAAACTGAAAAATAAACAAAACCAAAAGAAAAACCCTCGCTTGATCCATCTACCTCTCCCCTGCCTCCCCAATCATCTTATATTTCTTGTCTCTTTCTTGGCTAAACTTTTTGACAGCTGTCTAAAATCCATGCCTCCAGTTCCCTTCATCTCACTCTCTAAACTCCACAGTCTGGCTCCTGACCTCAACATAAGCAGGAGCATTGTTTAACAATGTTTAACATCTGGATCTCTGAAGAAGAAAAGCAAGCATGACACATTTTAAAATTTAACCTGCACCATTAACATTTTCTCTATTACTTTCTTAAATCTAGACAATCAACACAAACAATAAATCAAATTCTGTTTTATTGATTTCAAAGATGCTTACACTGAAATGTTCCATCATATCCTTACTTCAAAGTTATCAATAATCTCTTAATTGTTAAATCTAATGATTTCTTCTTAATACTAATCCTTTTTAAGAGCTCATAAAGGATTTCCCTCTCTTTATTAGTTTATTTTAAAAAAAAATTCCTCCCCAATTATATGTAAAGATAATTTTTAGCATTCATTTTTACAAGATTTTAAGTTCAAAATTTTTCTCCCTCCCTCCTTCCCGTCTCCTCTCCTAAAATGGTAAGCAATTTGATATAGGTTATATATGTGCAATTATGTAAAACATATCTCCATATTAGTCACAGTAATATAAATCCTTCTTGACAGCCTTTGATAGCATGGATTACCTTCTCCTTAACACTTTTGTCGCTCTAGGTTTTCATGACTCTGCTCTGTCCTGATTCTCTTCCTACTTCTCTGACCACTCCTCAGTCTCCTTTGCTATACTTTATTCAGGTCATACCCACTAACCTTAAGTATCCCCCAGGGCTCTCTCCTGGGCCCTCTTCTTTTCTCCCTCTATATTGCTTCACTTGGTGGTGTCTTCAGCTCCCGTGGATTCAATTATTATCTCCAGGTGGCTTTCAGATCTGTTCATCTGCCCTGATCTCTCCTGACCTCCAGCCTCACATCCCCAGCTTCCCATTGGATGTCTCAAACTGGGTGTATTATAGATATTTTAAGCTCAACATGTCCCAAAATGAACTCATTACCTTTCCTCTAAAACTCTTCCCTCTTCCTAACTTGGCCATTAATATCAAGGGCACTCCCAACCTTCCCATTGCACAGGACTGAAACCTAGATGTCATCCTCAAATCCTGACTTTCTCTACCACTCCCTTATATCTGATCTGTTGACAAATGCTGTCACTTCTACCTTTGCAGCATCTCTCATATCTGCCCCCCTCCCTCCTCTGACACTGTTACCACCCTAGTGCAGGGCCCCATTCCTAGACCATTGAAACAGCCTGCAGGTTGGTCACTGTGCCTCAGGTCTCTTCTTTCTCCAGTCCATCCTCCACTCAGCTATCAAAGTGATCTCCCTAAAGTGAAAGTCTGACCATGGAACCCCCTACTCAATAAACCCTACTGGCTCACTATTACCTCTAAGAGGCAATAGGAGTTAAGTGACTTGCCCAGGGTCACACAGCTACTAAGTGTCAAGTGTCTGGTCTGAGATCGGATTTGAACTCAGGTCCTCCTGACTCCAAGGCTGGTGCTCTATCACTGGCCGACCCCAGAACTGGAATTCTCTTCTTCCTCCTCTCCTTCTCCTAGCTTCCCTCACTTCCTTCAAACCTCAGCTCATATCCCCGCTTCTACAAGGAGCCTCTGCAGTCCCCCTTAATGCCTGTGCTTCCCTCTCAAATTAACTCTAAGCTCTCCTGTAGATATCTTGTTTGTATGTAGCTGTTCTCATGTTGTCTCCCTGTAAGATGGTGAGCTCCCTGGAGGCAGATTATTTTATGCCTTTCTTTACATCCCCAGCAAGCATAGTGCATCCCACTTAGTAGCTGTTTGATAAATGCTTATTGATTTGACTTGGCAGACGATCCTAGACAGTGACCCACAGTTTAAGAAGCGCTGAAAGGGTCGTGAGTGGGAAAAGTTTGAGAAGCCCTGTCTAGAGCAATGAATCCAGGGGAAACCACAAGGGCAGGTAAAAGCCAGGGACTGGCAGAGGTTGTTAGCTCCTACGGCCTCAACCAAGAGGTTCCTGGCTGGCCAGTATGTTAGATAAACCAATGGTGCCCAGGAGTGTATATCTTCCCCACCCTGGTTGCCCTGCTTGTACCAGTGCTGGGGTAGATGTGTTTCTGGATTTCTGAGTTGGGACTGGGAAGATATTTTCTCTGTAGAGTTGAAATAGTAATTACAGTAACCTTTGAGGACCCTTTGCAAAATCAGTACTTCTCTAATTGTCGAGTTTAGGATCATAGCATCTCAGAGCAAAAGCAAATAAAATGGCAGCACTGAAAGAGATTTTCTAGTATAGAATGTCAGAGCTAGAAGGGACCTTAGAACTGAGAATGTCAGTTCTGGAAGTGACCTTATGATATAGGATGTTATAGATGGAAGGGCCTTTAGAACACAAAATATTGGAGCTAGGGGAGCCAGAAACTCAGCAGGGAGAGATCCCTTTCAGCTGGTCTAACCTATATCATACAGGCATTCCCTCTTCAATATCCCCACAAGTGCTCATATAGCCTCATTATTTGGAGACCTCCAATGACAGGGAATCTGTTGCAGAATATAGAGTGTCAGAATGGGGTGGGAGGGGAAGAACTTTAAATATATATATATATTTTTTCAGACAAGAGCTGTGATTTCATTAGTAGAGGAAACTTCTGGTGAGCAAATGTCTTTAGGGAAGTTTAGACACAGGAAACAGAATCATTGAGGCCATGGAGGGATGCATTTTCAGAAGTGTGTCAGCTAATAGTGAAAGATTGAGTTTGATTCAATGGTGCATGTGTAGAAGAATAATGCTTTCAGTATGGGGACCATTTTAGGAAGGACCCTGATAAGTATGTCCAGAGGAGGTGAATGAGGATGGTAAAGGAACTAGATACCAGACCACAGGATGATTAGTTACAATAAAATAACAAACAATTAGTAAGCATCTACTGTATATGGAGCCCCAAGGGAAAAAAAATTAGATTATGCCTTTATGGAGCTTATAATATAAAAGTAGAAGAACAAGAAAGTATCATAGATAGCTGTAACATATATGATAAGAAGGAAGTTGGGATATTTAACGTGGAGGAGAAAATGGTTGAATAAGTATTTATTAAGCACTTACTCTGTTCTAGGCCCTGTGCTAAGTGTTAGGATATAAAGATTTTTCAAAAAACCTGTCTGTGTCTTCAACGACCTTACATTTAATGGGAAAGACAATGCATAGAAGGGAGGGATGACCAGGGAAGAGAGTTTTGTTCTGGAGTGATGGGAAGTGGGATGGGTAGGAGGGAAGAGCAGACAGGTGGTGGGATAGCTGTATGGGCTTTGAGGCTGAAACTTTGTCTGGTGCTTACGGCCAGACAGTAGATTTTTAGCAGGATAAGTAGGCTAGTTTGCACAAACTCAGTCACCAATCATCTAGCTTGGGCTCTAGGTCAAGCTTTCCAAAGATGAGTAAGCCTGGATTCAGGAAGACTCAGGTATGGAGGACCAGGTTTCAGGTCTAGTGTGGAGGGTGCTGATCCAAGTAGGAAGGGGCAGGTCAGTGGAGGTAGGCAGAAGGTGAAACGTCTGGGTGGCTGGATAAGCTGTGAAGATAGGGGACATGATTGTCATTTTCAGGTTTCTAGTTCCATAAAGGCTAGGTCAGATAGCTGATCTCCTGTGAAAGAGGGCGGGGGTAGGGGAGTGAGGGGCGTGGGGGAGGTTGGAATGAACACCATCAACTAGAGGACAGTTGAACTGCTGAGAACAGATTAGAGAGGAGATACACAGATAGTTATGACACCACTATATGGATTGTCTTCCCAGTTAGAATGTAAGCTACTTGAAGACAGGAACTCTCTCTCTCTCTCTCTCTCTCTCTTTAATCTTCATGCCCCCATTACTGAGCACAGTGCCTGGTCCAGAATAAGTGCTCAATGAATGATTTTTCCATTCATTCATGCATTCCGATCTCCATATCCTGAGTTTGTGTCATATTGTGTCATAACTGTGTGTGTTTTTATTTTACCTAGCCCTCTGCTGGAGGGGAGCTGAACTGTGGAGAGCATCCAAGCACAGTAAAAGTAGACCTGCAGGGGACAAGATACTAATGCCTGACCATGCCTGCTAGGTGCCCACTGGGTCAGCCATCACCAAATGTGATGATAGGCTCTCTCAGATACTGGGCTTCGCCAAGGACAAGATGAATCTGCTGTTGGATGGGCCAAGGATGCACATGGCAACACCGAGCCATTTCTGCTTGTGTAGTCATCCTGCCCCGCCTTGACTGCATCCAGGGTCTCAGGATGCTCAGCCTCTAAGGGTATGCGGCATCACAGATGCCGTCAGATATGTGTCCAGACATCCTTAGAGACCCACAGCCTGAGACTGGGGCAACCCAACAATGACTATAGGTAGAAGCTTTTTACATATTTAGCACATAATGAACTGGTATCAACAAATTAATTTATTGGCCCAGGAGAGTTCAAGCAATACAATGGAGGTAAAATGTCAGAGTCTGATAAACCTAGTGGTTTCATGGTTCCCCAGGGTGGGTTGGTGGGAGGTGCCATTAATTTCTATGGGACCGATGCAAGTTTTATCTGTTTCCACTAAATTATGAGTAAAATTTCATGTTTTGATCCACTTCCCCTTATGATCTCATATGGGGGGCGGGGGAGGATGATGCCTCTCCATAGGGGAGGGTCAGTCACTGAAATTCCCAGAAAATCTGAGTGGAGGCCAAGTAGCCAGAAGTGAGCAGTCCCTAAAGTCTATCAGGTCTTTTGGATCATGAAGGAGCCTTTGACACAAGAGTTACATTGAAACAAGCCAGCAAAGAGACAGCCAGTGGCACAATGGAAGACCAGTTCAAATTCAGCCTCAAACACTTATTAGCTGTGTGACCCTGAGCAAGTAACTTCCTCTGCCTCAGTTTCCTTATCTGTAAAATGGAGATCATAGTAGCACTGACCTCACAGGGTTGTGAGGATCAACTGAGTTAATATCTGTCTAGCACTTAGCACATAGTTGGTGTTTAATAAATGCTTATTCCTCTTTCCTCTCTCCAAGTATCTGATAAATAGTTCAATTCAGTTCAATGAACCAAGGGTGTGCTAGTAAATATTCAACACAGTTTTAGATTAACCTGCACTATAGACATTTTGTTTCTGATTTCCAAGGTGTAAATGCTCATATTGAAAATTTAACAACGTGCTCTCTAGCACTGGTTCAAGCTTGCTTCAGCTCACCCCTGAATGAAGAAGACATTTAAGTGCTTACAAGGTTCAGATCACTGGGAATTCATAGAGGAAAAATGACCCAGCCCTTGCCCTCACATACAAATCACTGGGTGCTGTGGGGATCAGATGATTGTGGAAGGTAGCCTTAGAAGTAAAATTAGGCTGAGGATGGAGTACATGGCCTTGGGCCCAATCCTCTTCATTTTCTTTTCCCTTTTCCTTGTTGATTTCATTCACCCCCATATCCTCAATAATTGACTTCATGCAGCTAACTCCTAAATCCATATCTCCAGGCTTTCTTTCTTGCCTGAGTTAGAGTTCTATATTTCTAATTCCCTGCTAAGTAACTTGAGTTGGGTGTCCCACTGGCATCTCAAACTCAACATTTCCAACATGGAACTTGCCATCTTTACCACCAAAAAATGTGTTCCTTTCCCTAACTTCCCTATTTCTGTTGATGACACCTCCAGTCACCCAGACTCAAGTTTTAGGCATCTTTTTCTCATCCTACATATCTAACCAGGAAACCTAGGTGGTACAGTGGATAGAGTGCCAGGCCTGGAGTCAGGAGGATCTGAGTTCAAATCTGGCCTCAGACACTTAACTAGCTGTGTCACTCTGGACAATTTGCCTCAGTTTCCTCATCTGTAAAAATGATCTGGAGAAAGACATGGCAAACCACTTCAGTATCTTTGCCAAGAAAACCCCAAGTAGGGTCACAAAGAGTTGGACACTACTGGAATGACCGAGCAACAACACCACCTATCTAACCAGTCCATAGATCCTCTTTGAAACTACCTCCTCCACCCATTCCTTTCTCTTCATTCCACCAGTTACCACCTCAGTCCAGGTCCTCATTTTCCTTATCAATTGATATCTTGGTCATCAAAACAACCAGCATCCACTTCCAAGGTTACCTTGGTAAGACATCACTATTTGCTTATGCTGAATAATCCAGGTCCCCAAAATGTCAATGATTCCTTTCTGCCTCCTGGATAAAGTTTGAGCTCCAGCTGGTTCCCTGAAACAGATGGATTCAGAGACGGCTGGGATAAGAGAAGACTGAACTTGACTGTCTTAATGCCATGCCCACAGTGCTAGTCAGAGAGAAAGTAGAAGGACCTTAGATGAACTCATAGGATTGTGGGTTTTAAGGGCCTAAGAAACATAGGCCTAAGAGAGAGGGGTAAGATGGGGCCTACGAGATAATCTAGAGAAGAGGTTTTCACCCTTTTTTATTTCTTGGACCCCTTTGGCATTTGGGTAAAGCCTATGGCCCCCCTCTCAAAATAATGCTTTTAAATATATAAAATACATGGGATTACAAAGAAAACCAATTATATTGAAATAGATATAATTTTTTCTTATCCAGCTTCATGGACACTCTGAAATCTGTCTATGGATTCCTTGGGAGGGAACTGTGGACCTCAAGTTAAGAATCCTATCTAGTCTAACCCTTTCGCTTTACAAATGAGGAAACTGAGGCCCAGAGAAGGGAAGAGTCCATGGTCATACAGGTAGTAAATTCATGGAATTTGTATTTTATCCATTCTCAAAGCCTTTTCAGGGGGAGGACAGTTTCTTGTACTCTTGTGTGGCAATGGGACTAGAAATGTTCACATCCTACAGTTTGTTTTTTTCCTTTCTTTTTTTTTTGGTTAGGCAATGGGGTTAAGTGACTTGCCCAGGGTCACACAGCTAGTAAGTGTTATGTGTCTGAGACTGGATTTGAACTTGGGTCCTCCTGAATCCAAGGCTAGTGCTCTATCCACTGCGCCACCTACCTGCCCCCACATCCTACAGTTTGAAGATAGAGAAAGGAAGGTGATTGGGCAGGGGATGGGCTTTGGAGGTCTCATCCCAAACTTGACATCCAACACTGGATGTTTTTTGCAGCTTCCCTTCCCACTCCCCTAGTCTAGGTCTGGGTACTCAAGTTTCTCTTTTGCCCCACCTCTGACAGGGAAGAAAAGATTCCTGGATCTCAAGTTCAAGGAGAAATGCCTGAGGCAATGCAGGAACAGAGAACTAGAAGGAATATTAGAGGCTAATGAGACTATTCTATTCCTTTCACAATGAGGAAACTAAGGCCAAGAGAGGTCAAGAAACTTGCCTAGAGTCACACAACTATTAAGTGTCTGAGACAGGATTTGAACACAGGTCTTCTTGATTCGAAGTCCAATACCCAATATCGCCTTTCAAAGGAACCAAAGTAAAAATGGGAACCCATGATTTACATTGCTGAGTGATAATTAGGCCAGGCAACTGGGACTTTGCCTCAGGGCAGCAAAATTTTGAAGGAACAAATATGCAAAGGACATCATGTGAAATGCCAGGGGGGATGAATCAATGGCTAGAATTAAAGTCACTGGGAGGAATACCAACAATCTCAGACCTGCAGATGATACCACTCAGATGGCAGAAAGTGAAAAAGAATTAAGAAGCTTCTTGATGAGGGTGAAAGAGGAGAGTGTAAAAACTGCCTTGAGGATTAACATAAAAAAACAAAGATCATGGCAACTGGTCCCATCACTTCCTGGCAAATAGAGGGAGAAAAAATGGAATTAGTGCTGAATTTTATATTCTTGGGCTCAAAGATCACTGCAGATGGTGAGTGCAATCATGAAATGAAAAGTTGAAAGCTATGGCAAATCTGGACAGCATACTAAAAAGCAGAGATGTCACTTTGCCAACAAAAGTCTATATGGTCAAAGCTATAGTTTTTCCAGCAACAATGAATGGCTGTGAGAGTTGGACTATAAGGAAAACTTAGTGCTGCAAAATAGATACTTTTGAATTGAGGTGCTGGAGAAGACTTTTGAGAGTTCCTTGGACAGCAAGATCAAATCAGTTAATACTTAAAGAAATTAATTCAGGCTGTTTACTGGAAGGTCAAATACTGAAGCTTAAATGCTTTGGCCACATAATGAGAAGACAGTACTCATTGGAAAAGACCCTGATGTTGGAAAAGGTTGAAGGCAAAAGGAAAAGGGCATGGCAGAAGATGAGATGGATAGGTAGTGTCATGGAAGAAATGAAATTGAGCTTGGACAGACTTCAAGAGATAGTATATGATAGAAGGGCTTTGTGTGCTATGGTCCATGAAATCACAAAGAGTTAGACATAAATGAAAAACAACAACTTTCTTTCAGCCCCTAGATGCCTAGGGGTAGAGTAGCTAGTGGTAGTGGGGAGAAGGCCCTACAGTACCTCATCTTTCATCATTCAACACAAGAGCTTCAGAGTTAGCGAAGTAATCCTCCTTCTGTAGTAATGAAACTGTGAGTGTGGCTGAAGGCATCTGACTCAACCCTATAATTAGTAATTAAATCCTTTATTCCATTCCCATTCAAACAAAGATTTTTAAAACAAAATTTTTATTGATTTATTTTTTGTCTTCACATTGTCTGAATTTTCCCCGGAATCCTTATCTCCCTTCCTACCTCCCAGAGAGCCATCCCATATAACAAAAGATTTCTTTAAAAAGAAAATGAAGATGAGAAAAAAAATAGAAAAAACCAACACTTTGAAAACTCTGCCAATAGATGCAATATGCCATACCCATGCCCCACCACCACCCTCTCCTACAAAAGAGTGGAGGTGGGGTCTTTTCATAGCTCTTTGGGGTTAAGCTCATTGTTTGTATTTTGCAACTTTCAGTTTTGATTGGTTTGTGATTGTTCTTTCTATTTGCATTGTTGTAGTTACTGTGAATATTGTTTTCCTGGGTCTGCTTACTTCACTCTGCATCAGTTTGTGTAGATCTTTCCATGCTTCTCTGTATTCATGACACATATAATTTATTACAGCATAGTAATATTCCATTACATTCATGGACCGTAGTTTGTTTAGCCATTCCCCAGCAGATGGGCAGCTACTTTGTTTTTAGTTCTCTGCTAACAAAAAAGTGCTGCCATCAATACTTTGGTGTATCTGGTGCCTTTCTTTTTATCAATGCCCTCCTCGGGATATATGACTAGCAGCAGAATTTTCTAGAACCAAGGGCATGAACATTTTAGCCCTTTATTTGAATGATTTCAGATTGCTTTCCAAAATAGTTGTACTAATCTGCAGTTTTCCCAACAACACGTTCATGTGCTTACCTTTCCATAACCCCTCAATTGAAGCTTTCTTAATTACTTTTGACATTTTTTCATATCATGAATTATGGAGCAGCTAAGTAGGTCAATGCATACAGTGTTGCCTTTGGAGTTGAGAAGACCTTAGTTCGAATCCTGTTTCTGACTCTTATTAGATGTGTGACCTTGGGAAAGTCACTTCACGTCTCTGGGCCTCCATTTCCTCATGTGTAAAATAAGGGGTTGGACTCTATATCCTCTAAGTATGAATAAGATGGATAGGAATTGTTTCTTCTGCTGCTATAGGCACCACGGTTGCTAGTCAAGGCTTCATTGTCTTGTGATGTCACCCAAGGACAGGGCAGAGGGGGAGCATGGGAGGTGGCGGGCTCATCGGAACTCCAGGTGCTGCTCTGGGGGGATGTTGTATTTGATCTTGTGGGCTTCAAAGAGGTTGCACAGTTCTGTCATGTAACGCTGGTGCAGACGGTCCACGTCTTCTTGGGATGGGTTGATATTTTGCTCCACCTTGATGGGTTTCCCCACTGGGAGATACAAAGCAGAGGGAGAGGGTGAGAGGACATATGTACTTCCCCCCTCCCCCAACAAACAGAGATCCAATGAATGGGCAAATTCTTGGGCCTAAACTGACACTCACACCAACAATCATATACGACATCCTGGGCTAATAATACACAAGGTCTCAGTTTCTCTGCCTGTCAAATGGGATTCATCCAGTGACGTGTTGTCTTTGAAGCATTTCTAAGCACCATGAATGCTCAGGCTCTTAAGGTTAGGGCTACTGGATGCCTAGGGTTTGAATGGGCATTGGTAATAGAGAGAAGGGGCAGCTAGGTGGTGCCACAGTGCACAGAGCACTGGGTATGGAGTCAGAATGACACATCTTCCTGAGTTCAAATCCAGTCTCAGACACTTACTGGGTGACCCTGGGCAAGTCACTTAACCCTTTTTGCCTTAGTTTCTCATTTGTAAAATGAAATGGAGAAACAAATGGCAAACTTCTCCAGTATCTTTGCTGAGAAAATCCCAAAAGGGGTCACAGAGAGTTGGGCATGACTGAAATGACAACAACAATAACAGAGAGGTCCAGAGGAGAGAATTCACCACTGTTACCATTTAACCCAATAGCTTCAGAGTCAGTGATGCAATCTCCTGCTGAAATGAAGGCCACATATCATAACGCCATATATTTTAAAGCTAGAAGAGACCTTACAGGCCAGTGAGTCCAAGGCCCTTATTTTACAGACAAGGAAACTGAGGCCCAGAGAGGCTAAGGAACTTGTCCAGGGTCAAAAATATCTGAGGCAATATTAGAATCCATCTTCCCGATTCCAAGTCTAGTACCCTATCCACCACTCCTACCTGGCTCAAGCCACTGACTCTTATAGGTAAAGCTTCTGGGCCTCATCTTGCCAGGGCTCAGGCCACCATGCAGCTTCTCACATTTTCTTCCCCTAGATATATTTGTCTTCTTCCATTAGAATGTAAACTCCTTGAGGGTAAGGACTGTCTTGTTTGCTTGTACTTGTATCCTCAATGATTAGTATAGTGCCTAGTAAGCGATTAGGAAATGCCCTCTGGGGCCAGCTAAGTTGCACAATGGATAGAGCGCTGGCCCTGGAGTCAGAAGGACCTGAGTTCAAATTTGACCTCATACACTTGACACTTACTAGCTGTGTGACCCTGGGCAAGTCACTTTACCCCATTGCCTAGCCAAAATAAATAAATAAATAAATTCTCTGTGTCTCTGTCTCTGCCTTTGTCTTTGTTTCCATGTCTCTCCATCTCCCTATCCCTGTCTAAAGTTTGCAAAGCACTTTATAAATGTTATATCTTTTTGTCCTCACAACAACCTTGGAAGGTAGATGCTATTGTTATACCCATTTTGCATAAGAAGATAATTGAGGCAGAAGGTTGTCACTAGCCCAGTGTCACATGGCTATGTTTTTGAAGTCATATTTGAACTCAGGTCTTCCTGACTTCAGGTCCACCATTTTATTGACCTCTATTGCCTGTGTGCCACCTAACTCTTCTCTCTCTCTCTCTCTCTCTCTCTCTCTCTCTCTCTCTCTTCTTTTGGCATAATAATAATAACTAAAATTTCTATAACACTTTAAAGTTTGCAAAGTGTTTTATGTTATATATTTTTATCCTCACAGCAACCCTGAAAAGTAGATGCTACTGTTATATCCATTTTACATATAAGGATAATTGAGATAGACAGAGATTATCACTTACCCAGGGTCACACAGCTATTTGGTTCTGAAACCAAATTTGAACTCAAATCTTCCTGACTCTAGTTCTAGCATTCTATCCACTTTATTCCTATGTGCCACCTAATTCCATGTCCCCCTCTCTGCATGAGGTTAGTAGTGCAAAGATTACAATTTCCACTTCACAGATAAGGAAATTGAGGCTCAGTGATGTTGACTGACCCTCCCAAGGTCTATCTAGCAAATGCTGAAGGCAAAAGTATTAATAATGGTGACAACAATAATGATGATAATAGTCTGGTAGATTCCACTAAGCTGGAAAGACTTTGAGTATAGGTCTACTGCTAAGCACCAGCCTAGGGAAATGGGGAGGGCCTTATCACCAGGGGATCAAGATTTTCAGCCACAACAACTCATTAAATAAATAGTCTACCAAAGTTCAGAAGAGCCACAACCTTTATGCGTACAGAGAGGACCCACACGGATATTTTTGAGGTATTAAAGTATAATGATAAAAACGATCATTGTAATGATAATAAACTACTCTATAATTTAATATAGTAACACCTCCTTTTCCAGAAATCAGTTATCTAGCAACCTTTCCTCATCAGAAAACAGCCAAGAACCAAGCATGAAACAAATACAACCTCTGAACAGCCAAAACAACTGTCATAAAGCCCAGTGCATGTTCTTTCCTCATCAGACAGGGCTTTAGCCATCTCTCAGCGCCAATTAACTGTTAATTTGCACGTAATGATGACAAAGCTTGGTGAGCATCAGAGTGCTGTAGCAGGGCTGGAGGTTCAAGGACTTGGATGACAATCCCGGCTTTCTGATTTCGTAATTACTGCGGGAACCTCATTTGACTTAACTATGAAAAGGAGGTTGGAGTAATTGATCTCTAAGGTACCTTCCAGTTCTATTTCTGATTTTCTGTACTTCTAAATTCTACCTCCTGCTATCTCATCCTGGAATTTCCCTTGAGTCTGGGGCCTACCCATACCCCTAGAACATGCTACCATCCTTGCTCACCCTGGGACATCCCTCTTCAAGGCTTGCCCCCCTGCCCCCAGCAGTGAGTGCCTCCCGGAAGCTCCATTTTGTGAAGGGCCACGAGGGCCTTCCTTCATTCCCCTCCTTTTCTCGGTTCCTGGCTTTCTGGACTCCAAAAGAGCTGTCAAACTCTTCCTCCCCACTCTTGCTTTTAGCTCCCTTTCGTGAGTTGTTGGGTAGGAAGTTTTTCTTGACATCAAATTTGAATTTGTTTTTCTGCAACTAAAACTTTTAGGGCCAAGGAGAAAAGATCTTGTCCTTTTTTTGGCAAGGCAATGGGGTTAAGTGACTTGCCCAGGGTCACACAGCTAGTAAGTGTCAAGTGTTTGGTCTGAGGCCAGATTTGAACTCAGGTCCTCCTGACTCCAGGGCTGGCACTCTATCCACTGCGCCACCTAGCCGCCCCGATCTTATCCTTTTTCCGCAGAATAGCTCTTGATCCTTGAAGCCAGCAATCATGTTTCTCCTCCAATCTTTTCTTCTCCTGGCTACACATTCTCAATTCCTTCAATTAATTTTCACATGATCTCATCTTCCATCCTCTCACTATCTTTCTTATCCTTTTCTGGATGCATTTCATTTTTTTGAGCCTCCTTAAAATATAGCCCCAGAACTGGATAAAATATTCCAGATGTGTCTAAGCAGAGCAACGTTCAGTGAGATTATCATCTCCCTTGTTGTAGACACTAAGCCTCTAAACCTGAGTTCAAATTCAGCCTTAGACACTTACTAGCTGTGTGACCCTGGGCAAGTCACTTCCACACTGTCTGCCTCAGTTTCCTCATCTGCAAAATGGGGTAATATCAGTTCCCAGCCCCCTGAGAGGATCAAATGAGTTAATATTTGTAAAGTGTTTATGCCTGACTCACAGTAGGTACTATATTCATGCTAGTAATTATTATTGTTATTAATAATAACAATAACAAGGGCTCACATTTGAAGGTATTCTGTTACGATACTATAACAATAACTGACATTACTTAGCTCTTTAAGGTTTACAAAGTGCTTTCTTGTGGAAGAAGAAGATACATCCTAACCTGGGGCAGAACTAAGGATACTGAGGGAAGTACTTAGGAGAAAACACATGGCACAATGGAAAGCCTGTAGTCAGTGGACCAGGTCTGAACCCTGGTTCTGCCACTTCCCTCCTACATGATCTGAGAAAAGTCACTTTGCCTCTCTAGGCCGCAGTTTCCTCATCTGTAAAATGAAGGGATTGAACTAGATGATTTCTAAGGTCTCTTAGCGTAAATCTATGACACTATAAGTCTAACTTGCAGATAACTGTTTCCATGCCGCCGTATAAGGAAGAGAGGATTAACAACCAAGCCATCCCAAAGTACAATGGGCTGCCTTGGGGGGTAGTGAGCTGCCCATAACTGGAGATGTTCAAATGGAAGCTGGACGTCCATTTGTTGGGGATCCGTGTTTTGGGCTGGATGACCGTGAGGTTCCTTCTAACTTAGATACGCCATAAGTCCTTCTTTGTTGGTGCCTCACTCCAACCCAAACAGATGAAAAGAGCATTGCCATTTTGCTGTTTACTGCCTAGGTGAATTTGGGAAGAGTTGCTTTTGCTCTCTGGGCATCAGTTTTCTCATCAGCAAAATGAAAATGTTGGACTAAGTTTCCTTCTATGATTTTAGCACAGAACTTCTTTGCCTTTTGGCTTCCATGGAGGGGGATTTTAGAGACCAGCAGGGGAATGCGGCTGTACATGGGAGCTATGCTGGGACATAGGCAAGAACGGAGCCTAAAGAGTGGGACACTTAGGGCCCATCCCATGTCAGTCCCACATCCCTTGACCTCCTTGTAACTTACCCACAGTAGTGATTTGCTGCCGGTAAGGGAGCAGGCCAAAGTTGTACTGGAAGATCCCTCGGCCATGGAAAAGCGGGAGGGAGATGCCCATGACCTTCTGCAGTTTCTCCTGGATCCAGCGTAGCCAGGACCCCTGGGGATTGTTAACTTGGTCAAAGAGTTCATTCTCCCCAAAGGAGAATATCGGCACTAGAGCTGCCCTGGAAAGACGGAGAGGAGATGAGGCAGAGGTGAGACAAATGCTCATGCCTGGGGTGCTCAGATGCAGGGTGGACAGGGGTCCTGGGTTCAGCACCGAGGCTCCTTCTCCAGGAGCTCTGGTCAACAGCCATTGAACAGTGCTGAGGAAAGCTGAGGCCACAATCCCTGATACCATCTTTACAGAGCAGGCCTCAGCCCTTAATCTGCCAAGTTCCCCTCAGGTACCCACAACCTCACAGAATCTTAAGAGTTAAAAGATGTTTTAAAGACCACTTAGTCCTGAACAGGAATCAGTGCTAGGCACTGGGGATAAAAAAAAAAAACCAACACTAATAAGGAAGAGATAGCTATATTGTCATAGGACTGAAAGTCTTCTCTTTAAAGTGTAATTTCTTTTGGCATCTCAACACCAGAATAGAAGACATATTGGTCTTAGAGTAACTAAAAAACTAAGAATGGGCCTTACCCATGAAGCAAAGCAAGTTTAATAAATCCTTTCCGGTTCCTCAGTAGTAGTGTGTAGCTTCCAGGACGAGCATCCAGGGCCTCCTGGGACCCTCCCACAATGACCACCAGCAAGTTTCCACCTTTCTTCTTACTCAGCAGGTACGAGACACACTCCTTCTCTGATGTGACTAGACCTGATGGAGGTCGGGGTTAGGGAACAGAGAGGGAGACAAAGGCACCAGGTCTTGCATGATGGTGACACCCACATGAGAATGTCTCGTGATACCCAATGAGAATACGGCCCTCCTTGTCCCCTTGAGGGAGTTGCAAATCAGGAAGGGACACAGCATCCTTGAGGTCCCAGGTCAGTCAGTACATGGGAAGGCAACTGAAAAGGGGAGTTTATGGTGTGTTCCAGAACAAGTATTATAATACATCTTCATGCTCCAAAGGTCATCAAGGTGTAGTGGAAACAATAATGGACTTGTAGTCAGGAGACCCAGGTTCGAATCCCAACTCTGAAACTTACTACCTGGGTAGCTATGGATATACCATTTTCTCTCTCTTAGCCTTAGTTTCCTTTTCTGTAAAAGGGGGACACTTGCATGACTTTCTTTATAGGGATGTTCCTTATAATGCATTGAATACTTTAAGTGGTTATAGAAGTGCAAGTTATTCATATCATCAATCTTTCTCATGACGCCTCTAAATAGACCCCTTATGCTAGCAAAGAATAGTTGTTTTCTGTTCCTGCTGACCTATTCCATGGTCTGTGCCTTTGCATTTACTATTCTTGTCATCTAGAAAACTCTCTTCGTCCTCCTCAGTGATCTACATTATTTACCCACTGCCAAACTTACCTCCCTGAGGAAGCTGTCTGGTATCATACCCCCAAGTAATTCATTCTTCCACTCAGAGCATGCCCCGGTGCTTACATACTCAATTTATATTTTGTCTGTGTCAAACTGTCAATATGTATTCTGGAAAAAGTTTCCTCTTTGTCATTTCTTTGTTTGTGACACCACCTAGGGCATCCCAGGGAGAGGACCATATCTGCCCAGACTTGGAGCTCCTCAAAGGCAGAGACCACGTCTCTCCCATCACAACTGGGTCTTTGTGTGTGGGATCTCTATCACTCATTGTAAGATCAAAAGGATTTAGGGTTAGAAGGAATTTCAGATATCATCTAGTTCAATCAACTTATTTACAGATAACGAAACTGAGTCCCAGAGACAGATAGAAACTCTCTTAGAGTTACATAGCTAGTAAGGAGACCAGAAGGACTCAAACCTGAGTCTGGTACTTCTGCTACACAACACAGATTGGGAGAAAGGACCATGTCTCTCTTCTATGAAAGTGGAAATTCCTCAAAGGCTGTATTCTCTTTCTTCCATATAAATCTTTAAGAGAGTTTGGTGCAGTGGAAACAGCATTGAATTTGAAATCAGAAGAGCTGGGTCACAGAAGAATCTCTGCTCTGCTACTCAATATCTTTGTAAACTCATCTGAATCAAAACCCTTCTCTTGGCCTCAGTTTTCTCATTTGCAAACTGGGAGGGTAAAACAGATGAGGAGCTTCTATCTTTAAGTCTTATGATCGCTGAAAGTCATTCTAACTTTGTCTTAGGCCCTTTTCTCTTCTTCTCCTATACTATTTCACTTGGTGATTTCATCAGCTCTCATGGATTCAATTATCATCTCTATGCAGATAATTTTCAGATCTATTTATCTATCCCTAGCCTCTTTCATTAGGTCTGATTTGAATCTCCAACTCCCTATTGGACTGGATGTCCCATACACATTTTAAAGTCAGCTTGTCCAAAACTAAACTCATTATCTTTTCCCCCAAACCCTCCTCTCTTCCTAACTTCCCTGCAGCTGTCAACGGCCCCACCATCCTCTTAGTCCAGGGGTGGGGAACCTTTGGCCTTGAGGCCACACGTAGCCTTCTAGATCCTCACATGTGGCCCTTTGACTGAATCCAAACCTCACAGAGCTGTGGCCTTGAGGCCACATGTGGACCTCTAGATCCTTAAGTGCAGCCCTTTGAGTGAACAATTTAACAGGACAAATGTGAAGTTTGGATTCAGTCAAAGGGCTGCACTTGAGGATCTAGAGGGCCATATGTGGCCTCGAGGCTGCAGGTTCCCCACCCCTGTCCTAGTTATCCAGGCTGGAAACCTAGGTGTCATCCCTGACCCCTCACTCTCCCTTTCACACCCTTAACCAATCCATTGCATATCCGCCATTCTCACCTTTGTAGCCTCTCTAGTACATGTCCCCTTCCCTCCCCTGAAAGTGACCCCTCCTTGGTGTAGGCCCTCATCACCTCATTATTGGATTATTGCAGTAGCCTGCTGGCTACTCTCCCTGTTTCAAGTCTCTCCCCAATCTTGTACTCCTCTGTCAGTGATCTTCCTAAAGTACAGGACTGCCCACATCACTCTCCTTACTCAACATATTCCAGTGACCCCCTGTTACCTCCAGGACCAAATGGAAAATCCTGTTTGGTTTTCAAAGTCCTTTGAAACCTGTTCCTTGTCTACCGTTAGTCACCTCCACAGAAGCTAGGTTCCTTGCTGTTCTTTGCATAAGACACTCCATATCCTGACCTCAGGCATTTCCACTGGCTGTCCCACATGCCTGGAATGTATCCTTTCCTTCTTTCTTTTTTTTTTATTAATTTATTTTGCTTATCAACAATCACTTCCATGAGCTTTTGAGTTTTAAATTTTTCTCCCCCTCCCTCCCCGCCTTCCTTCCTAAAATGGCACACAACCTGATATAGGCTATACATATAGAATGTACCCTTTCTTCTTCTTCTTCCTTTTTTTTTTTTTGCAGATAACAACTCTTTATTCTATTAATCATACAAAACTATTGACCAGTGGTAGTACTTTAATTTACAAATGGCCATTAACAAGATATTTAACTTGGGTTTACACTTAGTACGCCATACAGTGAAAACTCCAACTGAATTTTTGTGGCTCATTATCTTGAATGTTACATTACATTTTTTTTAAAGTAACTTTCTCAATAATGTGACACCAAAATAATTTTACAGGATAGATGCAGAAACATGAGATAATTTTTCTAAATAAATGTTTTAGGAAGAACAGAATGTATCCTTTCTTGACTCAGCCTCCTGGCTTCTTCCTTCCAGGCTTAGTTAAAATCCCACTATCTGCTTAGTGTAAGTGCCTTCTAGGGGTGTGCTGGAGACAAATCAAACTGGTTCCTGAAAGCTAGGCAAATATTTATGAGCACACATCTGGGCCCACCTTCCCTTAGAAATTACTTCCAAGTTATCGTGTATATATCTGGTTCATACCAAGTTGTTTGCTTCTTGTCTCCTCCGTTAGATTGTAAGCTCCTTGAGGGGAGGGACTGTTTTTGCCTTTTTTTTGTATCCCAAGCACTTAGCACAATTCCTGGAATGTAGTAAATGCTTAACAAATGAAACTTCTAACAGTTTCATAGATTTAGAGCTGGAAATTACCTCAGAAGTCAACTAGTCCAAACCCTTTATTTTACAGAGGAAACTGAGGCTAGAGAGTTAAATGACCTCCCTAAGGAAATATAGTTAGTAAATGGCTGAGTCAGAACTTGAACCTGGGTCCCCTAATTCCATCCTATGATCCAGTGATCAGTATTTCCGACTCTGGCAGTTTAGGTTCAATGTCTCCCAACACTTATTACTGAAATCTCTCCCCTCCCCCCACCCCAATCTAACCAAAATCTCTCTTACTTCATATCAGAGGCCATTGCCTTGGTAGAGGGACAAGTACTATTGGCTGGTCTCTTTTAACGAGTCTTTCTATCTTTGTGAACCAATTCCCACCACTGTGCAGAGACATCCTCCTTCACAAATCAGGTATGGGTAGGGACTGGCAATGGGGAAATGGGTAGGGGAAGAAACATACCTCCAGTCATGATATAATCCCTGAAGAGGGGAATTCGGAACCACAAAGTCAGCATCATCAGATGGGAGCGGATCCCAGGAAACACAGAAGAAAAACTGGTGCCTTCTGTACAAAAGTTGGTAAAGGCTCCAGCAGCCAGAACGCCATGTGGGTGGAAGCCAGCAATATAGTTCTGGGTTGGGTCCAACTCTGCTGTCTTGATGAGCTAGGGAGACACCAACCATTGGAGCAGTAAGCACCTTCTCCATCTCAATGGTTTTAGAAACTTAATGTTACAGAATCTCCCAGGAATGGTTAGTGAATCCTGCCTTAAGAAAACCTGACATATATAAAAATTTGAACTTGGAAAACATCTGTGAAGAGATGATTATCTATAAAATGAGTACCATGCCCAGTTTGGCATCCTTTGGTACATTTTTATGTTCATTACAGCTCTACTCAGTTGCTAGTGGTGTAGACGAGACCTTGGGTTCTTGAAGACAATTCAGTTTACTTGTCTTCCATCCATCTTATTTCAGTTCAGTTCAGGAAGCTTTTATCAGACACCTGATATATGTGGGGTTCTGTGCAGGGTCCTAGGGATACAAAGATAGAAATCAATACCATTCCTGCCCTCGGGGAGCTTACACACTTCTGGGGGCAGGGATACAACATTTAAGTAGATGGACACAATATGAATTTAAGGAGGGAGAGAGAAGCAACAACTAGGGGAATCGGGGAAACCTTCACGTGAGAGGTAGCGTGTGAGCTGAGTCATGAAGGAAGCGAGGGATTCCAAGAAGCAGGGGTAAGGAGTGGGAGCATTCTAGACACGCAGGACAGCCTGTGAAAAGGGATGAAAATGGGAGATGGAATGCTAGACTGGGGAATAACAAGTGGGCCAGTTCAGCTAGAATGCAGAATGTGTGGAAGACAGTAATGTAAAATAGTTCTAGAAAGATAGGTTGGACATTGTGCGATGATCAACTATGACAGACTTAGCTCTTCTCAGCAATGCAATGATACAAGGCAGTTCCAAAAGACTCGTGATGGAAAATGCTAACCACATCCAGAGAAAGAACTATGGAATCTGAATGCAGAATGCAGCATATTATTTTCACCTTTTTTTTTTTTGGTTTGTTTTTTCTTTCTTGTGGTTTTTCCCTTTTGTTCTGATTCTTGTTTCACAGCATGACTAATGTGGAAATATGTTTCCATGATTGCACATGTATAACCTATATAAAATTGCTTGCTATCTTGGGGAGGGTGGAGGGGAGAGAGGAAGGGAGGGAGAAAATTTGGAGCTCAAAATTTTACAAAAATGAATGTTGAAAACTATCTTTACATGTAATTGGAAAAAATACTATTATGAAAAAAAAGAGAGAGGTTAGAAGCAGAAAGAATGTGAAGGGCTTTCAATGCCAAGCTGAGGACTTTGTAGCTTTTCTTTTAGGCAATAGGGAGCAAGTGAAGATTTTTAACTAGGGGGAGAGACATTGTTAGACCCATGGTTTCAACGTATCATTTTGGTAGCTGTGTGGAGAACAGTGTTGCTCAAACATCAATGCCTTTCCTGACTCCTCCAACAGCAGATGCCCTCCTTCCCTAATTATTTTGTATTTGTGTTATATCCATTTATTCTATATATGCTTATTATACATGGATATGTTGTCTTTCCCAATGGAATATAAACACCTTGAGGGGAGGCATTGTTTTATTTTTGTCTTTGTATCATCAGTGCTAGGTACAGTGCTTAACACATAGCAGATGATTAATATATTCTCCTGACTCATTTCATTTATTGATAAATTTGAGAAGGGAGAGATTAAAAACAGGGAGAACAGTTGGGAGCCTAGTGAGATAGTCCAGGTGAGAAGTAAAGAGGCCTGGAATTAGGATGGTTTGTGTGTGAATGGAGAAGAAAGGAGAGATGTGAGAGACACTGTGAAGGAGATTCAGTAGGTTGGGACATTTGAGTGAATACTGGTCATGAGGGATGGGGAAGAGGTAAAGAGGAATAAGAGATTGGAAACTGGGGCGAACTGAAGGAGAAGGGTGCTCTCTTAGGAAGTTTGGCAGAGGAGGGAAGAGGAAAGATAAAGAATTCTATTTTGATTAGAAGTATAGATTGAAATAAGCATGAGATATGGGTTTTTGTTGTTAATAATATAAAATTGTTACAAAGGAGGGTTTCTATTTGGGGGAGATGTTGGGTTACGAAATAAAAAAGCATCAATAATTTTTAATGTGCAAATAAGAAAGCAAAAAGAGGAGCAGAAGGAACACAAATAGGGCAATTTTGCAATTAACTTAAATCAAAGTTAATATATACTTATTTAAAAAACAAAATTGTCCATAATGGAAGTCCACAGTCTATTCTACAATCCTCTTTCTTATTTTTCTTTGTATATTGAAATGTTTGTAGTTTTTGATGATTAAGGTCACAATTAATAATAGTTTGATTTTGAACATGTTGAGTCAATTGTGCTTGCAGACTCTAAGCAGTGATGGGCTCCTCCAAACGAGAAAGGCTTTGAGAAGGTTCCCTGCGACAGTCTGTACCTGCCACCCAAGAGCCAGCCTAGCTGATCTCATCACTGGAAAACTGATCATGTGGTGAAAAAGATTTTGGCCACTGTGATCCATGACAAAGATAAAAAGACAGCACTGTCTGGGCAGACAGGGCTAATGAAGATGCAGTTTTTGGTGATCTCTAAACAGAAATTTAGATATTAATCGTATTAGTGTTAGTCTTTCAATGTCAGTTTTAGTGTTAGTTTTTCAATGACAAATAAGTTGCCATATTACTGGAAGAACATTCTTTTTTACATATATATATATATATATATATATATGTATGTATTTGAATTTTGGCTTCATTTCTGATCTCTGTCCCATTTCTCCACTACTCCACACACCTACATGCTTAACCCCATCCAACCTCCCAGGGAGCCTTATAAAAAGATAAAAAGAAAGAGAAAAAAACAGCAAAATTTATCAACCAACTGCCTATGTCCAACAGGCTATACAATATTCCATTCCAAATAGAACTGCAGATGGGACCAAACTCTCTTACCTCCTGTACTTCTATTCCTAAAAGGGTTGGTTCCCTACCCCCCAAAGGGTTATAAGAGGCTTAGACTCCCCCAAGAGGGAGAACTAGGAGAAACTGGTGGAAATTGAAGAGAGGTCGATTTTTGATCCATATAAGGAAAAGTTCTCCAAATGTTGAACAGGTTGCCCTGGAAGGCAGCAAGTTCCCTTCCATTGGAAGCCAATCAATCAACAAACATTTATTAAGTGCTTGCTCTGGGTCAGACACTGAGCTAAGATCCAGGGATGCAAAGATAACAGTGAACAGTCCCTAGTCTCAAGGAGCTTACATTCTATTGGGAGGGACCATATGTACAAAGAGGTATAGACACCACAGATACAAAGTGATTTTGAGGGGGAATGTCTTTGAGTGGAGGCTGGATAACCACTTGCTGGGAGACATCTTGGAGGGGAATTCTGTTCCAGTAGGAGGTGGGCTAGATGCCTTTTGAGTCGAAGCCCTTTCTAACTCATATTCTAAGATTCTAAGAATAACACCGTATCATACACCTTTTCATATTACTGCATATTGTATCTGTCAGGTAACAAGCATTTGTTAAGTGTTTTCTATTTGCCAGACGCTGTGCCAAGCATTGGAGCTTCAAAGAGAGGCACAAAACAGTCCCTGCTCTCAAGAAGTTGACAGTCTAATAGGGAAGATAATATGTATATATCAAGGTGTATATATATACATATATATATATATATGTATATATATAGTATATATACACACACATATATACATATATACATATATATACATTATATAAATATATATATTATATATATAGGATATATACGTAGAATAGATGGAAGGCAATCTGTGAGGAGAAGGCAGTATGAGCTGGGGGATTGAAGAAGGTAGGATTTCAGCTGAGTCTTGAAGGAAGCCAGGGAAGCTAAGAGGTGAAGAGGGAGAATATTCTAGGTGTGAAGGACAGTCAGAAAGAAGGCAGACAGATCGTATCACTTCTGTAGAGCTGGAAGGAACCTCAACAATATCCAACTCTCTTACTTTACAAATGAGGAAACTGAGGCCCAGGTAGCTTATGTGACTTGTCCAATGTCACACAAGTACTTATATCAGATGAGGCAATATATGTAAAACCCTTTACCAATCTTCAAACACTATGCACATTATATTCCAGTTATCTGTGATTTCAGGAGGCTGGGTCTTCCTTCTCCAGATGCAGACTGTAGCTGCCTATGCCTTAGTGTGGGGGGCCTGGAAACCTAGCTTACTAAACATTTGTTGATCTAAATGGAATTAATAGTTTGGTTTTCATTGACTACTGTGACAAAACAATAACAATCCCTCTCCCCAACCCCACAAAATTGTGCCCGTGCTAGCCACCCCTCTGGAGATGAGCCTCTCTGGTCCTTGGATGACTCAAGTGCATCCATCCTCAAGCCTGGACTTTAAACTTTACCAGCTTGGTAGATACAGAGTCACAGAATTTCAGAGCCAGAATGTATTTCAATGTATATAAACCAGTCAACAAGCATTTATTAAATGCCTACCATGTACCCAGCATTGTGCTACCTGCCCTGAAGGAGCTTACCCTCTATCTCTACTCCAGTATGTGTCAGAGGTGGTCAATCATCTAGCCTCTCCTTGAAAACCTCCAATGAGAGGGAAATCACTTTCTTCTGAGACAGCCCATTTTTGTATCTTTTCTTCTCTCCTACTAGACATTGGTTTTCATGAGATAGGGTGAAAGCCAGTCACAAAATGGAGTTGGTTTGGTGTGGGAATCAAGAGAGTCAATTGGATTCTATCTCATGAACACCAGCTCCATCTTGTGCTGCCATATGTATTCTTCTCCATCTTGTTTTTCTGCAAATCATCCATTGGAAAATAGATGGTATAAGCCATCTATTGTTTCATGAATGCAGGTGGATGCAATTAATCCACATCCCTCAATTCTGGGAAAAGAAAGATCTTTAAACTTACTTGCCACCTGTCCAACTTGACCAAGATTCACTCTTCCTCTCTCCCAACTTGGAAAGCCTCTAACCTTTCTTCCAATTAGAAATCAGGTTACCTCATTTTGTATCCTAGTTTGTATCCTACTAATTGTTTTCTTTTAATTAATTGATTATTATTTGATTAATTGTTTTTTAATACATGAAAACCCATCTCATTTTGTATTCAGGGTCTTTGGACTGACTGGAGAGTCTATTGACCCATTTATTATGCCTGTTTTGCTAATAAATCATACAGCTCAGATTGTGTTTCCTCAGTTTTTATTAATTATCTGCCTTATTTAGGATCATGGGATCATTGGTCTAGAGCAGGAAGGAACCCCACAGACGACATAGTCCAACTTCATTTTACAGATGAAGAAACTGAGTCACAGGAAGGTTAGTTAACTTGTCCAAGCTAACCTGCCATCATCAGGGGCAGGATTTGACTTGGGATCCTCTGACTCAGTGGAGTACCAAGGGAAGGTAATGGAGGTAGCCTGCCTTGGGTTCAGGCAATTAGGGGTTGTATCGAGGACAGCATCTCCAATGAAAGAGGAGAGTGTGTGGACAAAGAACCACCTTCTCAGCAGGATTGAATTGCCAAGACTGGGGCAAGGGCAGCCCTGGGCGGTGGGACCTGGATGAAGATGTGAGGATGGGCATCAGTCCATGGAGAAAGATGTTATGATGGGCAGTTCCCTGTAGCTTACAAGGACCTTCTTTGTTGAGGGAAGAAACCCAGGGGCATCACATTAATCTAGTTTAAAAGTATCAACCTATTATTTTTTCTCCTTTTTTGTACTGTAATATTTATTTTATTTTTAATTTTTTTATTGGCATGACTATAATGTTTAATAAAAGGAAACTTTCATTGTGTTTATTTTCTGAACATTGTTATTATTTGTTTCATTTCATGATTATTAACAAAAATAATTTTGTCATATAGACATGGAAATGTTAAAAAAAAAAAAAAAACTGGCCTGCTCTGTGTGTCAGATACACTAAGTATACCTCTGCTCTGATTCCAGAACCTGTATTCTTTCTTCCAGGTATATCTACTCCCTACATTTCTTGAATATTAGACCTTTATGAGAGAAATCTACTGCAAAGGGTTTCCCACCCACCCCAGTCAACTTTCTCTTCTAATTCCTGTTGCATTGTGTTTATTTATAAAAACTTTAATGTCATGTAATCAAAACTGTTCATTTCATCTCCTGTGATCATCTTTATCCTTTGTTAGGTCAAGAACCCTCCCCTTATCTATATCTGTGAAAAGTCTCTCTTTCCATTCTCCTCTAATTGCCTTATGAGATGACCTCTTACATCTTGGCCCTGCATCCATTTGGAGCTTACTGTATGTCAAGTGAGATAACATATGGAAAGCACTTTGCACACCTTGAAGCACTATATAAATGCTAGCTATTAGGATGATTGATGTTGATACTGATGTCCCACCTATTTTGCAGAAATAGAAATAAAACCCAGAATAGGGAGGTGATTTGCCTTCAATCATAGTTAGTAACTATAAGAGTTAGGATTTGAACTCCCCAAACTCCTGACTTCAAGTCTCATGCTCCTCCCACGAAACCAGAGTTCCTTTAAGTCTACATAGAGTACTCATCCCCTGAGATGGGTCCCGGGCTATATAGATCAACACAGGCTCAAGCTGGAATCTCTAAAGGACCCTGAGAGAAGTTCAGGGGCCCAACCCCTGCCCTTTCCTGTGACGACAGTTTTATGGACTGTAGCCATGGCTCCATAGAAATAACACAGAGCTAGAAGGGACCTTAGGGATCATTTAGTTCAACTCCATTTCACAGATGGGGAACCTGAGGCTCAGAATGATAATATGACTTGCTTATTGTCTTGAAGGTAGTAATTAGGACAGTCACAATTAGAGCCCAGGTTTTCTGACTCCTAACACAGAGCCATTCCCCCATTTCATCAAAGTATCTCATTCTTGGAAACCCTAACATAGCTGGCAGCTTCAAGTCTAACCCTGGGGGCAAGGGTAGGACCCTGATCCTCAGTGTGCTTTCCTGAGGCCAAAGATCATTTCTTCCATCTTATCTACCTTCTAGAAGTCAGAAACTTTGGACTTTCATTTACATAGGACAGTGCAAATTCCTTCAGAATTTGCTTAACAAGAGGAAAGGGAAGTTCCTTAGCTGGACTTCTGATGGGTTAGGCTTCAACAAAATCAGTAGTAACCTGCAAGGTGCAACTCCCACAGGTACTAGTCCCCAACAACTCCCTCTGGCCAATCATAGTACAGGAGCATTTAATCTTAGCAAGTCCCAGGCATATAAAACTAGAACTGTAAGTAAGAGGCCATCTGGTTACCCCATCTTTAAAAAATATTATTAATATCCTTTTATTTTTAAAAGACCTACATTTCGCAGTGTATCCCCTCTCCCTCTACTAGAGAACAAGCCCTTAAAAGAGGAGGAAAAAAACAACTAATTTAAATACACTAACCCACATATCAAAAAAGTCTGACATTATACGCAGTGCTCCATACCCATAGTCCCCACCCCCATACACATACCC
Organism: Vombatus ursinus; assembly: GCF_900497805.2. Lineage (NCBI taxonomy): Eukaryota > Metazoa > Chordata > Mammalia > Diprotodontia > Vombatidae > Vombatus > Vombatus ursinus. The sequence goes on from NW_020945437.1 coordinate 22,045,624, forward strand.
TGCAAAGAAACAAGACCAACACCCTCATTTTACAGGGGAAACTGAGACCTAGAAAGGTTGGAAGAAGTTAGAAGAAGGCTCAAAAGACATATGGTCCAACTACACCTGTGTAGGAGACCTAACTACAAGATCCCTGACAAATGATCACCCAGGTTCTGAAGATCTCCATTGACAGAGATCTCACTACACAAAAAGAGTCAAACTCAGGGCCCTCTCTGAAGAATCCCGGATTTTGTCCACCTAAATGCACCCCAATACCAGCCTCCGAAGGGCTCTCCCAGAGACTGGAGTCCCAGGTAAAGCTAAATGCAGTATACATCCGCCCCTTGCTGGCCATTCTGTAGTACTGCCCTCATTGCTACCTGAACTGGGCTCAGGGAGTGATTTTGTGACGGACCTTCTCTGAATGCTCTCAGGATGTCCTAGAACCTTGTGTGCAAACTTGATTTGTCCAGACAGGATCCCAAAGCCTTATAGGATCAGCTCAGAGTCATCTGATCTTTATTTCTAGCCACCCTTTAACAGTGAAGTGCTCCCAGGCATGGCTCCTGTCCTGGTCTGAGGATGGAGGCCTGGTCCCTCACCTAAAAGAATGAGCCCTGCTGGATTTAGAGGGGCCTGGGTTCAAATCCTAGCTACATGGCCCCCAACTTCAGAAATGTCCTAGGGACAAATCGGCTTCCCTCTAGTCTCCAGGCTGGGAGAAAGGGACAGGCCAGATCATTTAGATGGAAGTGGGTGGACTCAGCCCTAGGTCTATTCCCAGATGCTCTGAGGGGGAGGGTGAGTGAGCAGAAAGGGCACACCTGTGTGACCTTGACAGGCAGGTCATGTTAATTCTTGGAGCCACAGTTTACACATCTGTAAAATGTGGGAAGTTGGACGAGATGACCTCAAAGCTCTTTCCAATTCTAAATGCTATGATTTTTACGATCTTTGGTTTTAGGAGGGAGATAGAGCCCCTACCCTTAAAACAATCCCATGAAAGAAGTAAGAAGGGAAGGAAGAAAGGAAGGAAGGAAGGAAGAAGAATGAAAGTGAGCTGTTAGACAAGGAAGAGGAAAAGTAGGAAGGAGCAGTGGAAGCCAAGTGAATTAATACTTAATTTATGAAATTATGAAATAAGGCAGGTACACTTGGTTCTTTGGGTACTCCCTGGGAAAAAGCACAATGGCAGGTCAGAGTTGTGAGGAGGCAGATTTAGGCTTGGAGTCAAGAAAAACTTCTTAATGTTGAAGCTATCCAAAAGTGGAATCAGTTTGCTTGGGACAGTTAGATAGATAGATAGATAGACAGACAGACAGACAGACAGACAATTGGATGGATGGATGGATAGATAGATTGGAGGGCAGAGCAATAAACTCCTCCCAAGCCTTCCTTTACAGAGGGCTCTGAACTTTCAGAATCTTCCAAGTAACTCCATTTTCCATCAGCAGCTCTGCTTGGTTTCAACTCCAGAGAACATCATGCCCCGAGGCCAGGTACCCCCTAGTAGTACCCTACCAACCCCCCACATACACCCACCCCTGTCCCTCAATATTATATTGTAAGCTCCTTGAGGGCAAGGACAGTCATTCTAATTTGTAGCCCCAGTGCTCATTAAAGTGCTTGACACATAGTATGAGCTTAATGAATGTTTTGTTAATTGATGTTTAGCATTGAGGAGAAACAACTCAGGAGGAATAGAGTATATAGCTCCAGTATTGAAAGGTCCTTTAATGTTTGTAGAGTGCTTTGCAAATCTTCTCTCCAGCCCTAAATACTCCCATGCCCTCAATGCCCTGCCCTCCCCTTTCTCTCTCCGTCTCTATATCCTCCATGGGGCCTCCCCCCTTCTAGTCCCCTTGATCCCTCCAGCTCTGCTCCCTCCTAGCCCTCTCTGTGAAACCTGAGCCATATTCACTCCTCCCCAGGTCTTCTCCCTCCCATACCTATTCAGTCCTCACTTCTCCCAACCTTGTTCACCACTAGTGCTCCCCTTCCCTCCCTCTCATGCCACCTCCCCCCAGATAGCCCTTTGCCCCTGCCATGTTTCTCTCTAATTGCTCTAGTGGACCTAACACTGATAGGCATTTGTCTCATGGACCTGTGCCAGCCAGTTCTGGCATTCATGATCTTCAAGGGGATTGTGGAAAGTATGTGGAGTCAAGAAGGGATAAGGAATAATCAGATGGGACGATGAAAGGGCACAGAGTAAGGACTGAATAAAAAAGTATATTAAATGAACTGAATATTTTATTGAATGAATTCAGGAAGGAAAGCTTAGGTTATACAATATCAACTGAGCTCTCACTATTGCTAGGCAATCCTACTATACCTCCCTTATCACCTCACTCTCCATAGCGGCTCTTTCAAATTTTTTCATCCTTTATCAAACCTCCCATGGTTCCCCCTTCTCCCGTTCTATCAGCTGAGAACTTTGCCTCATATTTTACAGGAAGAAAAATCGAGGGCATTTATGATGAACTCCCTCTTCTCCCCTCTTTTTCATCTCCTGCCACTCAGATGCCTTTGGCCACTGTCTCCTCCTTCACCCCTGTTTCACATGATTAAGTGGCCTCAGTCCTTACCAAGGCTAACTCCTCAATTGATCCCATGCCATTCCACCTCCCAAAAGATCGTCTCTTACTTATTATGCTGTCATTCCTACTCTGTCACTTAGCTGGTTCTGTACTGCCTACAAACATGTTCCTACCTCCCTTATTGTCAAAAAATCCTCACTTGATCCTTCCATCCTTGAAAACTATCATCATATATCTCTTCTGCCCTTTGTAGCTAAACTTGAAAAGGCTGTCTATAATAGGTGCCTCCATTTTCTCTCCTCTCAGTCTTTTCTTAATTCCTTACAATCTGGCTTCTGACTCTATCATTCCACTGAAACTGCTCTCTCCAAAGTTATCAATGATCTCTTAGTTGCCAAATCCAATGGCCTTTTCTCAGTCTTCATTCTCTTAGACCTCTCTGCAGCCTTTGATGCTGAAGATCACCCTCTTCTCTTTGATACCCTCTTCTCTTCAGGTTTTCAAGATGCCACACTTTCTCCTGGTTTGCCTCCTATCTATCTGATCACTCCTTCTCCATCTCCTTTGCTGGATTCTCATCCAGAGCATACCCTCTAACCATAAGTGTCCCACAGTGTTCTGTATTGGGCCCTCTTCTCTTCTCCCTCTATGTTATTTTTCTTGATGATCTCATCAGCAACCTTGGATTTAATTACCATCCCTACGCTTCTGATTCTCAAAGCTACCTATCCTAACCCAATTTCTCTGCTGACCCTCCAGTTTTGCATCTCCAACTGCCTTTCAGACATTTTGAATTGGATGTCCAGCAGACATCTTAAACTCAGTATGTTCAAAATGGAACTCATTATCTGTCCCCCTAAATCCTCCCCATCTCCACCTCTCCTATTACTGTAGTGGGTAACACCATCCTCCTAGTTCCTGAGACTTGAAACCTAGGAGTCATCCTGAATTCCTCACCATCTCTCACACATTCTGCACCATCCCCCCTGCCCCACCCATCCAAGCTGTTGCCATGGCCTATCAAGTTCCCTTCTGTAATAATATCAAATACATCCCCTTCTTTCCTCTGACACTGTCACCACTGTTGCAGTAGTGTGATGGTGGGCCTGCTGGTCACAAGTCTTTCTCCACTCCAAGTCATCCCCTATTTAGTGACCAAAGTGATTTTCCTAAAGCTCAAGTCCAACTATGTCACTGCCCTATTCAGTATACTCCAATGGCTCCCTATTGCCTCTAGGATCAAATACAAACCCTCTGTTTGGCATTCAAAGCCCTTCATAACCCTACCCCTAACTTCTACTCTTCTTACACCTTACTCCCTACTACGAACAAGACGCTCTCTCTCTCTCTCTCTCTCCTCTGGGCACATTCTCTGGTCGTCACCAAGGCCTGGAATGCTTTGCCTCCTTATTGCTGCCCACTGGCTTCCTTTAAATCCCAGTTACAATCCCATCTTCTACAGGAAGCCTGTTTTTTTTATTTTATTCTTTTTATTAATTGTTTTTGATTTATCAATAATCACTTCCATAAGCTTTTGAGTTTAAAATTTTTCTCCCCCTTCCTCCCCACCACCCTCCCCAAAATGGCGTACAATCTGATATAGGCTATACATTTACTTTCATATTAAACATATTTTCACATTAGTGATGTTGTAAGTAGAAATTAAAATCAATAGGAGGAACCATCAGAAAGGAAACAAAACTCAACAGAAGAGAAAAAAATAACAATTCAGCTTTACAGGAAGCCTTTCTCAACCCCTTTGAATTCTAGTGCCTTCCCTCTCTTATTTACTTCCTATTTATCCAGTATATAGCTTGCTTGTACCTAGTTGTTTGTTTGTTGTCTCTCAGGTTTGAATGTGAGCTCCTTGAGGGCAGGGACTGTCTTTTGCCTCTTTTTGTGTTCATAGTGCTTAACACAGTGCCTGGCCCGTAGTAGGTACTTAATAAATGTTGACTGACTAACTGGATATAGCAACATTTCCTCTCCTCCATTAGTTTGGACCAGAAGCTGATATTCCATGGTTCCTTCCTGCTTTTGCTTTGAATTCCAGGTTCTTTCTACCATGCCAAGGCAATAATTCATCCACTCTCAACTCCCCATTAAGTCTACTTACTGAGATAGGAAAGTAGTCTGCCAGGTACTTCCACACACGCCATTGCTTTATGGTCTGGCTCTGTCTCCCACCTTTCCTTGGGGTGTCTCTGTCCAGGTACCACCAGGCTGAATAGAGGATGCTGAGGAACCAAAAGCGGGTGAAGAGGAGCCCAATGAAGATGACTGTGCAGACTACGCCTGGGAGAAGAGGACATGCAGTGCGGTCAGCATGGCGGCTCAGGCCCAAGTGCCCAGCTCAGCAAAGGCAGATGCTTAGGTCAGGGTGGTCTGAGCATGAGTCAGGTGGCCTTTTTTGGTAATGAGTGTCCTGTCATGGGAGGTCTTTAAGCAGAGATTGGATGACTCCATCAGGGAGGTTAGAGAGGAGACGCCTGCATTGGATGGGAGGGTACACTAGAATAAGTATGAAGCCACAAACACTGATAGTCAATAGTCAAAGGTTCCTTCCAGTTCTGCTAATCTACATTCTATGTTCTAGGGTCACTGACACTCCATGTTCTGTGATCTAAGGTAATCCTGAAGCAGCATAATGAGGTAGAAAGAGCACTGGGCTTAGCATCAGAGGACTTTGATTCCAGTCCCTGGTTCTGCCACTCATTAGCTGCGTGGGCCTGAGCAAATCATTTTATCCTTTTGGGGACTTTGTTGTACCTCCTGCTCACCCGGTGTTGCCCCACCCTCCACCCTGGCAAAATAAGGGCATTAGACAAGGTGAATTCTAGGGTCTCTTTCCTTTTAAAAATTTTTGTGCATATCTTTTATTTTTATATCACCTTAATTTCTAAATATATAACTCCTCCTTTCTGTACCCAGAACCTCATCCCTTATAAGGAAGGAGTGGAGAGGGAGAGAAGGAGAGGGGGAGGAAGAAGAGGAGAGGGAGAGAAAAAGTGAGGGGGGAACAGAGAAGAGAGAGAAGAAGAGAGAAGGGGTGAAAAGAGAGAGAGAAAGAGAGAATAGCAGCTTAGAAAAACTAAGTTACACATCAATTGTGTCTGACAGTATATTTCACCCACCACCAAGGACCCTTTCTTAAAAGTGTTCGCCTTGATACCAATGCAGCCGGGTCTTCTGTTAATCTTGTCAGCATATTTCCCACTCCATGTTCCTAGGGTTTCATATTAGTTACTCAGTCCTTTGATTGTGACTTTATATTTACTCCTTTGCTCCATTGTGTTGCCTGGCTCATCAGAGGCACTCAGAAAATATCTGGTGAATGAATGCATGGGCCTAGAGCAGCCCTCATACAAGCTCCACACTTTGAAAGACACAAATATAAATATAAAGGAAAAAAAATTCCAAGGTAGAGGCTGGATTATCAAATGGGCAGGAACACAGCTAGGGTTAATCAGAGAATGAGGTTTTTTCTTCTTTTTTTATTAATTTCTTTTGATTTATCAACAATCACTTCTATAAGCTTTTGAGTTTTAAATTTTTCTCTTCCTCCCTCCCTGCCTCCCTCCCCGCCTCCCTCCCCAAGATGGCATACAATCTGATATAGGCTATACATATACATTCCTATTAAACATATTTTCACATTAGTGATGTTGTAAGGAAGAATTAGAACCAAAAGGAGGAACCACAAGAAAAAGAAAACAAACCAAAACAGAAGAAAAATAGCAAATAGTATGCTTTGATCTGCATTCAAACACCATAGTTCTTTCTTTGGATGTGGATAGCATTTTCTATCATGAGACCTTTGGAGATGTCTTAGATCCTTACGTTGCTGAGAAGGGTTAAGTCTATCCACGTTAGTCATCACACAACATGACTGTTACTGTGTACAATGTTCTCCTGGTTCTGCTCACTTCACTCAGCATCAGGCCATACAAGTCTTTCCAGGTTTTTCTGAAGTCCACCTGCTCATCATTTATAACAGCACAACAGTATTTCATTACATTCATACACCATAACTTCTTCATCTATTCCCCAATTGGTGGGTATCCCTTCAATTTCCAATTCTTTGCCACCACAGAAGGAGCTGCTACAAATACTTTTGCACATGTGGGTTCTTTTCCCATTTGCATGATCTCTTGGGGATACAGCCCTAGAAATGCTTTTGCTGGGTCAAAGGGCATGCACATTTTTATAGCCCTTTGGGCATAGTGGGAATGAGTTTTAAATCCAGCTTTGATGTCAATTCCTAAGAACACAGGATTCAGAGCTGGAAGGAGACCAGCTGGAAGACTCTTCTAACTCCCTCATCCTTAATAGGGAGTCTTTGGTGAACCTGCTTCTGGAAGTGCCTGATGGCATGGGATGGAGGGACCCTGCTCTCCCCTTCAGAGCATGGTGAAGAAACACACTTTGTATTGGTTGCTGATTTGGAACTGGGTATGCTTTTAGAGGGCACTAACTGACCAAATCTCTCTCTGTCCCTCCCTCCACCACACTTTCCTCCCTCCCCTCCTCTGAGTCTCTCTGTCTGTGTCTTCTCTCTGCCTCCCTTCTATCTCTCCCAGCCTCTCTGCCTCCCCTCCATTCCTCCTCTCCTCCCCTTCTCTCTTCCATGTCTCTTTCTCTGCCCTTCCCATCTCTCTCCTCCTCTCCTCTCCTCCTCTTCCTTCTCTCCTCCCTTCTTTTCTGGCTTTGTTTGAGTGAGGAATTAAGGACTGCATTCTACTCCAAACACACCTGCTCCCAGGACTGAACCCTCATGGACCAGTCCTCTGTTACATACAGATGATGGTGGTGATGGTAGGGACTGAAGTTCAGAGAGATTAAGGAGTTTGCACAACACCAAGGATATGTGTGACCACCAAAGGAAGTGGGTCAGTCACGAAGCTAGTGAAGGTTAAGAGATGAGTAGTCCAAGGCTTTCATGCACACCTTTAAGATTTTAAAAAGAACTAGGTGAAGACAGCCTGCCCACCAGTATTTAATGGAGGATTTTAAAGGCATGGACTAAAATCACCCAAGGAAAGCTATGAGATTTACCTGGTTAGAGGGACTTTCTACCCACTGATGAGATCACTGATCCATCCAAGCAAGTATCTCTTTCTTAGCTTTACCTACTAGATGATGATCTCAAGCAAAGGTCTATTTCTTATTTATTTTCTGTCACATCTGTATTGTCCACTGATAGTTGGCACTAAAGAGATTTAAAAAATATTTATAGCAGCTCTTTTTGTGGTGGCTAAGGATCAGAAATCTAATGGATGCCCATTGATCAGGGAATGGCTAAACAATTTTTAGTATATTATTTTAATGGAATATTATTGTGCTATAAGAAATGACAAAGAGGATTTCAAGCAGATTTCAGAAAAACCTGGAAAGACTTACATGAACTGATGCAAAGTGAAGTGAACAGAACCAGGAGAACATTGTACACAGTGACAGCAATATTGCTCAATGATGAATTGTGAATGACTTAGCTATTCTCAGCAATACAATCATACAAGACAATCCCAAAGGACTAATGATGAAGCCTACTATCTGCCTCCAGAGAAAGGACTGATATTGTTTGAATACAGACTGAAGCATGCTAGTTTTCACTTTCTTTCTTTCATTCTTTCATGATTGCATATGTATAACCTATATCTGATTGTTTACTGTCTCAGGGAGGGGCTGAGGGAGGGAGAGAGTAATAGAATTTGGACAAAACTTTAAAAGAAATAAATGCTAAAAATTGTTTTAACATGTAGTTAGGTGAAATATATATTTTTTAAAAGAAAATTTTTTAAATGAATGGATACAGAAATTTTTTTAATCTCCCTCAGTGCATAATATAGTACACAGGATCATACTAGGTGCTTAATAAATTTTTGCCAAATGAATTAAATGAATGAATAGATGGATGGACGAGTGGTTAGGTGAAAGAATTCAGTGCCTCCTTTCTGCAAAGCCTTGTATCAGGCACTATAGTGGGCTAAAAGAGTAAGTATAATTATTTTCTTTTTGGGGGGTGAGGGTGAAGGGAGGGAGGCAATCAGGGTTAAGTGACTTGCCCAGGGTCACAGAGCTAGCATTTGAACTCCCCCTGAGTCCAGGGTCAGTGCTCTCTCCACTCTGCCACTGAGCTACCCCAGAACAATTGTTTTCTATCAAGTAATTCTTTCTACCCTCCCTGGTAAGCTTCAAGAGCCCATATTCTCCCTCAGTACCTCAGATTTTCCCTCAGTTATCTTTATCTAAATCCTGCCACAGAGGACAGAGCTAATCACTGCCTTCTGTACAAAGTTGAAGACCTCACATAAAACTTGACTTACCCATCTCTTAAGCATGTTATTGGGTAATATTGTGTGAAATACTTATCCATGTTCGTGTATAATCCTCCTAATATAAAAAGCTGCATCATAATGGGGCAGCTAGGTGGTACAGTGGATAGAGTGCTGGTTCTCAAAGTCAGGAAGACTCATCTTCCTGAGTTCAAATCAGGCTTCAGATGCTTACTAGCTGTGACTCTGGGCAAGTCATTTCACCCTGTTTGCCTCGGTTTTCTCATCTATAAAATGAGCTGGAGAAGGAAAGGACAAACCCCTCCAGTATCTCTGCCAGAAAACCCCAAATGGAGTCACAAAGAGTCAGACACGACTGAAAACAACTAAACAGCAAAAAAAACAACCTCCATAAAGGTGCGATTGTCTTATCAACCAGACTTGGGGGAGCTTCCCTTGGAAGACATCACTTGAATATAGTCTCCCTATACATAACTAAGAAAACTCAGCAGGATGAGAAAGAAGAAGAAATTCCATTCAAAGTAACTAGAGAAATATAAATTATCTGGCAATCCACCCAGTAAGATGCTTTCAGGACTTACATGAATACAACTACAAAACATTTTTTTTTCAGGTATTAAGGAAGACATATTTTTAAGATGAATCAATCAAATAAAAAACATTTATTAAGCACTTACTATGAGCAGTGCACTTTGCTAAACATTAGGGATGCAAAGACAGGTAAGAGAAAACCCCTCAAAGGGCTCACATTCTAGTAGAGGAAGAGAATGCCTAATTAGGTACATACAAGATATACAAAGAGTAGATGGGAGGTAATTTTAAAGAAGAAGACACTAACAGCTGGAAAATCCAGGAGAGGCCTCCTGCAGATGGCAGGATATGAACTGAGGCTTGATGGAAGCCATGGAAACTATGAGGTGGATGTGAAGAGGGAGAGAATTATGGGCACAGGGACACACCCAACGCAAAGGCAAATATAGAATGTAAAGATAGAAGATGGAATGTTGAATATGAAGATCATCAAGGTCAGTCTAGCTGGATCAAAATGTGTGGAGGGGGGTAAAGTATAAGAAGACTGGGAAGGCAGGGAGGGGCAAAATAGTAAAGGACTTTAAGTGCCAGAGAACTTAATATTTGATCCTGAAGGTAAGGGGGAGCCGAAGGAATTTATTGAGGGGCAAGGTTCTATGCTTTAGGAAAATCACTGTAGCAGTTGAGGAGAGGACTGGTGGAAGTAGGGAGAAACTCCCTAGGCAGGAAGGTTACTTAGAAGGTTATTGTCCAGGCAAAAGATACTACAACAGGGTGAGAACTGGATGAGTGGAGGAACCAGGTTGTGAGGGTAGAAACAAGATTTGGCAAAAGATTGAATAAGTGAGAGGAGGGGGCACCAAGGCTGTAAGCCTAGGTGACTGAGAACATTGTAATGCCCTTGATAATAATAGGGAAGCTTGAGTGAGGGGAGAGTTTAGAGGGGAAGAGAATAAATTCTGCTTTGGACTGGCTGAGTTACAAATGCCTACTGGACAACAAGTTCAAGATGTACAAAATCCATTTAGTGACGTGGTACTGGAGCTCAGGATGAGGACTTGATATATACAACTGGAAATCATCTGCATAGAGATGATCATTGAATCCATGGGAACTGATGAGATCACAAAGTAAGATAGTATAGAATAAAAAAGATAAGGGCTCAGGACTCAAGAGCCTTGACTTCTATCATCAGTTTAGCAGGTATGGGGACTTCTGGGAACAGAGCCAAGATGGCAGAGTAGAGGAAGTAGCTGAGATCTCCCAACATTCCTTTCCAAACAACTTTAAAATAATGTCTCAGATTCAATTCTGGAGCAAAAGAACCAACAAAAGGTAGGGTGAGATATTTTAACAGCCAAGACAACTTAGGAGGTCAAAAGGAGAGGTCTGTCACACTGGGGTGGGGGCTGGCCTGGAACCCATGTAGCAGTAACACCAACAATGGGCCTTGGGGGTAGCAGCAGCAGTTTTAGATCTCTCAAAGCACAGATGGTAAGGGGATCAGGCTACTGGTCAGAAATAGATTACAGGAGAACCCCTGTATTAGCACTAGCCTCAGAACATGGTGCTGTTCGGCAACTCCATTACCTATACCCACTTCCAGGTCACAGTTCCAGGGTGGAAAAGAGTGCTTGAAGTCCCAAAGGAGCAGAGGCCCTGAGGAGTGGTATCATTTCTGGTTGCAAGGGAGCAGTGACCACACCTCTTCTCAGATCACCACCTTGGAAGCACTGGAAGCTTCCAACCTCCTAAAACTAGCTCTGAAAACAACATTGCAAAAAAGCCTGATGCTTGGGATGGTTCCTGTCCCCCCACTCTCACCCTGAGAACAGAGCCCAACTTTAACATAAAGATAAAAGTCAAGAAACAGGCCAGAAAAAGAATCAAACAACAAAAAGAACCTGATAATAAAAAGCTTCTATGGTGATAGGGAAGATTGATACAAACTCAAAGAAGACAATGATGTTAAAACAGCTAAAAGCAAAGTCTCAGAGAAAAAAAATGTGAATTACACATTAGCCCAACAAGAATTCCTGGAAAAGATATAAGTGATTTTTAAAAATCAAATGAGTGGTAGAGGAAAATTTGGGAAAAGCAATGAGAGTGATGCAAGAATATTATAAAAAAGAAACAGCTTGGTAAAAAAAAAAAGCACAAAAATACTGAAGAAAATAACACCTTAAAACCATGCTAGTGGGTGTGACTTGGATGAAGATTTAGCAAAGGAAATTGAAAAGGAGTAGTCAGGCAGAAAGAGAGCCAGGAGAGAACAGCATCATGAAAATGTAGATAGGAGAGAGTGTCAAGGAGGAAAGAGTGATTAGCAGTGTCAAATGGTGTGGAGAGATTCAAAAGGATAAGGATTAAGAAAAGGCCAACAGATTTGGCAATTAAGAGATCAATGGAAGCGGAGCCAAGGTTTCGGAATAGCAGGAAAGAGTACAGCTAAATTTTGCCCCACAACTCCTCCACACAAATCTAGAAAACACACTAACCTTGATCCTGATTGGGAAATACAAGGGAAAAAAAGTCACAGTGAGTCATTTTTCCAGCCCAGGTTGGCATAGAGATAGAGAAATCTACAGACAATGAAGACTGGCTATAGCCAGGAATAAACACATAGAACATTCCAGTGCAACAACTGAAAGAGGACTGAGGATGTGCTCTAGGGTAAGATGAGGTTCTAGATCTAGCATAGAGATTCTAGGAACCATGCATGCTGCAGGAACAGATGCCAAGTGGTAGCTCTCTCATTTACTACTTAGTTACAGGTCACAGATGAAGCACAAACCAAGGACACCTCCTGTTAGGGTTGGCATTCCAGGGTGAAGTGCAGAAGGAGGCCCCAGCCTGTGTTGAGCAAGGTGCAAATCCAAAATCAAGTTGCAGCTGTGTGACTGTCATCCCAGATGCAGATCAGTGTCTCACCTCCAGCCTCCAGCCCAATCTGAAGACTGAGATGGAATAACCAGGGCAGGGAAGGGAAGCCTGTAGTTCTATCACCCTGAGCCTAGAGAGCTTTCCAGCTGGCTAACAGTGACTGAGTACAGTAGCAGTCTGCTGGAACTTCTAATGAATAACAAGCCCACAGGTGTGTTGCTCCCAATCCAAGTCTGGAGCTTGCAGAGCTCAGACCAGGAGGGGAGTGGTCAGACTTTGCCCTGGAGCAGACCAATTTGAGAGCACTGAAAACTTGCTGATTTTTAGCCTGTGCTCTCCCTGAGATCCTGTAATAACACAACAATCAATATTCCTAAGAATGCAACAGCAGCACCTAAGAGAACAGGAGCACAGCCTAGACATTCTCTCCAAAAGTGTGCAGAACCTGGTCCTAACATAAAGTTCAAAGTCAGAAAGTAGGCTGGAAGAGTGAACAAACAAACAAAAAAAAGAATCACACTACAAAGAGCTATTACGGTGACGAAAACTTCGAAACATGTACAAACAAAGCCACAAGGAAAAAACATAACTTAAGTTCAACTAGAATTTGTGGAAGAGATGACACAAGAATTGTGTCTTTTAAAAAAAAAAGAGTTAAAAATGATTCAATAAGTGAAATAAGAGTGCTAGAGAAAAGAACTAGAAAACTTTGAAATACAAACACAGGAGTCAAGGGAAACATAAAAAGGTAAACAGGAGTAAACAATCATAAAGAACTAACATAAACTAAAAACATAAACTAAACATAAAGAACTAAAACATAAATATAAAACAATCAGAAAGAACTAAAACATAAACTCTTTACATTCTGATACAGGGTGATGATGCATGTGTCCCCTCAGAACCAGGGTCACAGAAGTTTTATTAGGCTGAGAACCTAGAGTGGTTTTGTTATGTTTTGAAGATTTTAAAAGTAGAATGAAATGATGGCATGATATAATAATAATAATAATAATAATGATAATAATAATAATAATAACAATAACAATAGGTTTGTTCCTCTCCTGTATCTTCCAGCATCTTTCCCCACGGGAATCCCACCTTGCCTATAATCTTCAATGGATCCCTATTTACTGGTTCCTAGCTGCTCACAAATAGACCCAAGTCTCCCTATCCTTAAAAAAAAACAAAACAAAAAACAAAACGAAACAAAACCAACCACCTTCCTAGGCCCTACTATCCCCTCAAGCCAACATCCTATGTCTACCTTCTGCTTCTCAGCCAAACTTCCAGAAAAAGCTATCTACCCTTGCTGCCTCCACTCCTTTCCCCTTACTCACTCCTCAATCTTCTGCAGGCTGGCTCTTTGCCTCATTACTCAACTAAAACAGATTTCCTCCAAAGCTATCAGCAACCTTTTCACCGTCCAATCTAATTGCCTTATCTCTGGCCTCAGCTTTCTTAACCTCTCTGCATTTGACACTTTGGGCCACTTTGTTTCTCCCCTTAAATTCTCACTCCATTCTAGATTTTCCTCCTACTTGGCTGACTACTTCTCCTCAGCCTCCTTTGCTAGTTTTTCATCTGTATTTCGTGCCCTGAGTGACATTTCCTCAATGCTCTCTTCAAGGTCCTCTTCTCTTCTCTTCTCCTTTCTTTATTTTGTGATTTCATCAGCTCCCATGTGTTCCATTGTTATCTCTTTCCAGTGATTCCCAAGCCTATATATCTGAACCTGGTCTCTTGCCAGACCTATAGTCCCAAATTATCTATTAGAAAGTTTGAACTGAGGTCCCATAAGCATTTAAGACTCAATACACCCAAAACAGAACTAATTATCTTTCCCACAAACTGTCCCCTCTTTTGAACTTTCTTGTTCTTTCCAAGGCACCACCTTCCGTCAAGTCTCCCAAGCCTGCAATCTGTGTAATTCCTGATGCCTCCCTTTGACTTATCATCCCACTCATATTTTACTGAGAAAGTTGAGGCCATTTGACATGAGTTCCCTCCTTTTCCATCCTCTTCATCTCAAAACTCTTTCTTTTTTTTGCTTTTTTAAAATTTTGATCACATGGCTAGCTAGTAAGTATCTGAGGCCGGATTTGAACTCAGGTCCTCCTGACTCCAGGGCGGTGCTCTATCCACTGCAGCACCTAGCTGCCCCCCGTCTCAAAACTCTTTGACACCATCTCTTACTCTTTCCTCATTTCTCCCAGTTTCTGACAAAGAAGTGGCCCTTCTCCTCACCAAGGCCAATCTCCTTCCATGTGCATTTGATTATATCTTCTCCCATCTTCCCTAATAGAATGAATCTTCAATCATCCTCACCCTCATCTCATGAATCTTTAACCTCTCCTTAGCAACATGTTCTTTCCCTACTGCCCAAAGATATGTCCCAAATCGCCCCTGTCCTTAAAAAAAACAAAACAAAAACAAAACCTTCATTGGACTCTACCATCCCCTCCAACTATCATTCTATATCTTTCCTCCCTTTTTCAGCCCAACTTCTAGAAAAAGATGCAGACACTCATCATCTTCACTTACTCTCCTCTCACTCACTTCTCAGCTCTTTACAATCTGTCTTTTGACTTCCTCTCTCAATTAAAACTGCTCTTTTGAAGTTACCCCTTATCTCTTAATTGCCAAATCTTTTTTTTTTCAGATCTAATCCTGCTACATTTGACATTATTGACCACCCTCTCCTTCTAGACACTCTTTCCTCTCTGAGCTTTTGTGAAAATATTTCTCTCCTAGTTCAATTGTCGCTAGCCTGTCCACTCTTTTTCAGTTCTTGGCTCATTTTCCAGAACACGCCTTTTAACTCTGAGTGGTACTTAAGGTTCTATTGTAAACCCTCTTCTCCCTCCATGTTCTTGATCTTGGCAACCTTATCAGTGCCCATAAGTTAAACTATCATTTCTTTGAAGATGATATATATACATACACTTACACATATGTGTATATACAGGTATATAGAAACATATATTACACACATATAGTGTGTGTGTGTGTGTGTGTGTGTGTGTGTGTGTGTGTGTGTATTCAGACTCAGCCTCTCCAGTGAGTCTCAGTCCCACATCAACTGCCCATTGGCCATGTCAAATTCAATGTCCTGATGATATCTCAAACCCAACCTGTCCAAAGCTGAACTCACTAAGTTACCCCCAAACATTCCCTCCCTTCCTTCAAACCTCCCTGTTTCTCTTGAAGATACCATCATCCTTCCCACCTCCCAGGTTAGTAACCTCAGCATTATCTGGGACTCTTCCTTCTCACTCACCCTGCATACCTGGGTTGAAGAAGTTGTCACATCTTGTCATTTCCTTCTTTACAACATCTCTCTCATCTGACTCAGTTTCTTTACTCTCACAACTACCATTCAGGCTCTCTTCTTACCTCTCACCTAGATTCTTTCTTCTGCTTCCTCATAACTTTTCCTTCCTCGTGTCACTCCTATTTCCTATCTATCCTACACATGGCTGCCAAAGACATGGTCTTTAATGGCAAATATGACAGTGATTTCCCTATTCTATCCACTCCAGTGGCTTCCTACTGCCTCTAACATAAATTATAAACTCTTGTTATTGGTTTTTGAAGCCCTACACAACCTGACCCCGATCTATGTTAACAGTCTCAGTGGACACCACCCCTCTCCCTGCCCTTTGAGATCAGTCAAACTGACCTTCTCCTCCTGTCTCTGACCCTTGACATTAGCCTTCTCCAAAGCCAGGAATTCACTTCCTTTTTATCTCCACCTCACAGAGTCTCTAAAATAAATGTTCATTAATTAAAAAACAATTTGTGTGCTGTAAAAAATGCTGAATGTGATGAATACAGGGTGCTACGTGAACTAGCACAAAGTCAGCAGAGCCAAGAAAACAATACACACAATGACCACAACAAGGTAAATAGAATGAACAACCAAATACAAAGAAAGTAAAAGTGAATGTAGCAAAATTATAAAGATCCTATTTCCCATAAAGATAAATGACCTGAATGAAGAAATATGAGAGGATATTTGGGGTGGGCTGGCCCAAGGTGGGAGACCCAAAGTGTTGCACATGCACATGGCATGTTTTCAGATTTTTTCATTATGTTAGTCAGTTGTGCTGAATTTTTCCTCTTTTTTTTTTTGTCTTTAAAAAATGCTATTTGTCAGATAGGATGGCTTTTTGAGAAGGAGAGAGGGAGGGAGACTGGGGAAAACAATGATGTAAAACAAAAACAAAAGACATCAATAAAAACTTATTTTTAAAGCATCTTTTTTGGTGAGGCAATTGGGGTGAGGTGACTTGCCCAGGGTCACACAGCTAGTAAGTGTCAAGTGTCTGAGGCTGGATTTGAACTCAGGTCCTCCTGATTCCAAGGCCACAGCTCTGTCCACTTCGCCACCTAGCTGCTCCTAAAATATTTTTAAGTTAAAAAACTCCCGCATCTCAAGCAATATCTTCTGCATGAAGCCTTTCTTGATTCCCCCAATTGCTAGTGTTCTTCTTCCCAAATTACCTTATATTTAACAATTTTGTATTTATTAATTTTACATTTGTGCTTTGCATATGTTTCTATGCATATGTTATCTCCCCTATTAGATTGTAAGCCCTTTGTGAGTTGGGGGAAGGAAAGGGAATATGCATTTATATAGTTGCCTACTATGTGCTGGGCACTGTGCTAAGCACGTTACAGATATTATCTCTGTTGATCCTCACAACAACACTGAGAGATAGGCGTTATTATTATCTCATTTTACAGCTGAGGAAACTGAGGCAAACAGAAGTTAAGTGACCTGCTCAGGATCACACAGCTAGTAAGTGTCTGAGGCTGGATTTGAACTCAGGTCTTCCTGGCTCTGGGCCTAGCATTCTACCTAGAGTTCCACTGAGCTGCCTCGTGGAGTAGGAATTGTTTAATTCTTTATACTTGTTATTGATTGATTATGATTGTCCTCTTTCCTTCAGTCTTTTTTGAGTCCATAATTAACCAGTTCAATAAGGTACCTTCCTTTATCCTCAAATTCCTTGTCCTTCACTCTAGACTTCCTTGACCATCCACTGTTAAGCCCTGCTAATCCACAACATGGGCCTCCCCTACCATCTACCTTTTCCATTTCTGATCCTAAACCTTCGAATGATACTTGATGAAATCATGTGGTCATGAAGACTGGGTCCTCTGCACATTCATTTTTTTTCTTTACCTCAACTAAGCCCTTATTTCTACATTTTCGTCCATCTATGATTGCCTTCCTATCAACTCCCCCACAACATCTGTTCACAATTTTCCTCTGTCTTTTCAAACCCCACGTTCCTCTTCCCTCCCTATTCAGCATTTGACTACTCCTATTTTATTCAGAACAAAACTCTGCCTCAGTTTCCTCATATGCAAAAGGGGGGTAATAATAACACCTACTGCCAGGGCTGACATCTGGGTCAAATGAGATGATATTTGTGAAGCACTTAGCACACTGCCTGGCACATAGTAGATGCTTAATATTTTCTTCCTTCCTTCCTGTTATGAGATCCCTCATTTCACCTTCTCCACATCTCAAAATCTTTTGATATCTATAACTATCCCCATCTCTACTCCCTTCTTTTTGCTAAGGCTAACCTCTCTACTTGCTTTCCCAATCCCTTCTCTCTAATCTTCAATCTCTCCCTATCTACTGACTTCTTCCCCACTGCCCAGAAACACGTTCAGGCTCTCCCTATCCTTAAACAAGACTTCCTTTAACCTAACTGTCATCTCTTATCCTTCCTCTCCAAGAAAAGCCCACCCTCAGGGCTTCCACTTTCTCACCCTTCAATCACTCCTCACTTTACAGACTCATGCTCTTAGACCTGGAAGGCTCTTATTTTACAGATGACAGATGTTTAATGTATTGTCCCAGAGTTTAATGTGTTGTCCAAGGTGACGCAGATTTCTATTTAAATTGAACACCACTGTTTTAGAACTTTGGTTCAAATTCCACCTCAGGCATTTAATAACAGTGTCTTTTGGAAAGTCATGTAACAGTTCTGTGCCTCAGTTTCTTCATCCATACAATAAGGGAGTTGGATTCAAAGGTCTTTCAGGTTGATTCTATAGGGTCATAGCTCTAAATCTATGACCTAAACCTATAATCTTACTTGTTTAGTATGGCCAGAGAGGAAAGAACAACAGACGGAGTCAGGTGACATGCATTTGAACGTCAGCTCTGAAATCAACAGTCTAGGCTCAGGTGGTCTGGTCATTCTCCCCCATTGCTCAAATGTCTTTCCTATTCACTTCCACCTGTTGAGATCTCATTTCCTTCACGACAAAGATTATGTGCCACCCCTACCAGGAAGCCATTCCTGATTCCCTGAGTAGTCAGAGCTCCCCCCCCCCCGAAATTACTGTGTATTTATTTAGTTAGTTATGTGTCTCTCACAGCAGAATATAAACTCTAAGGTGATGCTGATGGTTTTTCACTTCTGTCTTTGTATCCCCAGCACTGCATAGTATTCTGCTCATATTAATTAGGCACGTAATAAATGTTAGTGGAATTTAATTGAATCTACTAGTTGTTTGAGCACCGCCAAATCATGCAACCCTTTCCTATCTGAAGTAGGATCCATTGAGGCCCAGCCATCCCCAGTGCCTGGAAGGCACTGCTTCCTCCTCCCTCCCTTGTACTCAGAACCCTTCCTTTCCTGCTAGGTAGAGGGTAGGTGTCCAAGCTTATTATGTATATAAACCCTGAGATCCCTCTTACAGAATGTCCTCCCTCCCTTCTCAACTTTCCCTTGAATACTGTCTTTGGATATCACCTTTGCCCCAACACTCCCTCTACTTTACATAATGCTCCTGGTGTGGATGCTATCCCCTTCTCAGGAAGTTAACTCTTGAGATTACATTGCGCAAAACCAACAGAGGTTGCACTGTACAAAAATTGTAACATAGAAAGTGTGATGTAATGACAGGGATTGGCTCATAGTAGATGGTAAATCTTATCATTGAGCAGAGTGCTCAGTACACAGTAGGTGCTTAATAAATATTTGCTGAATATTGTTCACTTGGAGGGTATGGATTGGGCTTACAAAGTACCGGAACCTTGCTCTTTTAGCCTCACAGAACGTGCCTATGAGGAACACTGGGGAAATCCAGGATGTCTCCAAAGTCTAGTGCCCTTTTAAGTTAACAAATCTTAAAACGGCACTGTGACTTTTAGGCAACGCTGTGTCTGTTCTGTTTTACAGGAGGAAACCGAAGCTAGCAAAACTTGACTAAGATTTCGTGGCCAGTAAGTAGTAGTGTTGAAAGGGACCTTTAAAAGATTCAATCCACTTTTTTTAGAGGCTGTCAGCCAACATGTTAGCTTCTAGCTAGCTTTCTGCTCTCAAGACACTGGACAAGCACCCCGCTTCTGCCTCTAACCAAAGCGCTGATAAAATAGTGAACCCCACGGGGATCAAGAACACACCCCTGGGGCACTGTACTAAACGGACTTACCTTTTATCCTCTACGTGTCCTTTCCATCCCCCTCCCCTTCATCACCACCACACTCTCGTGGAAAAGCAGATGGGTCTGAGGATCTCCCAGGCTCCCTTCCCAGACCGTCCTCCCCTCCTCTCTTCCAGGATCAGGCTACAAGTCCTTTCCCCTCCAGCTCCCTCCCGTTCCCAGATCGCCCTTCATAATCTAACTGCTGCATTTTACAGTTGAAGAAGCGGAAGCCCAGAGGGTTAGGGGCTTTGCCCAAGACCACATAGGTAGTAAATAGCCCTAGGATTAGAAGTCAAATCCTCGAACTCCGTCCGAAAGGTGACTTTCACCCCTCGGGCTTTCTTCCTCTCCCTCCATTCCTATTCAGCACCAGGACCCCGGGGGAGGAGGGGTGGGGAAGAGGGGCGCTAGGCTGAAGGACCCTCGGATTGCTAGTCAGTTTTGGTCCCTTCTGTGCTCCTCCTCCTTCCTCTCCATTCCCTTTCTTCTCCCGAGGGGCCCTGAAAAAGGAAAGGACAGGGGGGCGCTTGGAAGATTCCCATGGAAGGACAAGCACATGCAGAACTACCTTCTTTCCTTACCCAAAACCAGGAAACTGAAAATCCAGTGAACCACAGCTAGAGTCTGCAGCCGCCGCTCCAGTGGCACCGAGAGAGGCGCGAAGGAAATCATCGTGGCCCCAGTGACCTGGTCGTCTCAGCCAGCTGTCCCGGGGGAAGGGGTAGGGCGGCTCCCTTGGGCTGTCTGGCCAGGACTCAGCACGCCCGGAGTAACCTCCGAGGCTGGAAGACTCTGGCTATTTGGCCTCGCCCAGCCAGGAGCTCATTCCTGGGGGCGGGACTTCGGCTCTTCCCGGGGTTGAGCTGGTCAACCTTTGCTTGAGACTGCGCTCCTGCCCCGCCCCCGTCCCCCTCCCCATGCTGCTTTCAGTTGTCACTCAAACCACGGGAGGGAGGTGAAAAGACCTCCCTGAACATTTAAAGGTTGTCTGTTAGAGTCTCAGAGAAGGGAAGTGATTTACCTAAGGTCATCCATCAAGTAAGCCTCAGCACCGAGAGTTTGAGAGCCAGCTTGTTGGAAAACGAAAAGTGAAAGGGAGAGTGATGCTAGGCTAAGGAGGTTCTCGAGTGCCAACGATAAGAATTTATACTTTTTTTCAGACAGCAACGAGGACCCACTGCATTTTTTTAGACAAGTAGTACGATTATAGCAGCGTATTGGAAAGACTACTCTGATTCCCCAATTGATAAATGGTTAAAGGATATGAACAGGCAGTTTTCAGACAAAGAAATCAAAGCTATCTATGATCATGTGAAAAATGCTCTAAATCACCACTGATTAGAGAAATGCAAATGAAAACAATTCTGAGGTACCACCTCACACCTATCAGATTGGCTAATATGACAGAAAAGTAAAATGATAAATGCTGGAGGGTTTGTGGGAGAATCGGGACATTAAAGCACTGTTGGTAGAGGTGTGAACTGATCCAACCATTCTGGACAGTAATTTGGAACGATGCCCAAAGGGTTATCAAACTGTGCGTACCCTTTGATCCAGCAATACCACTACTAGGTCTGTATCCCAAACAGATTTTTTAAAAGGGAGGGGGAGAGGACCTATCTGTACAAAAATATTTATCGCAACTTTTTTTGTGGTTGCTTAGAATTGGAAATTGAGGGGGTATCCATTAATTCGGGAATGGAACAAGTTTTGGTATATGATTGAAACAGAATACTATTGTGCTGTAAGAAATGATGAACAGCATCATTTCAGAAAACCTGGAAAGACAAACATGAACTGATACAGTGAAGTGAGCAGAACCAGGAGAACATTGTATACAGTAACAACAATATTGTACAATAAACAACTGTGAATGACTTAGTTATTCTCAGCAATTCAATGATCCAAGACAATTCCAAAGGACTCATTATGAAAAATGCTATAGCCACCACTAGAGAAAGAACTGATGGAGTCTGAATGCAGATCAAAGCATACGATTTTTCACTTTATTTTTTCACAATATGACTAACGTGGAAATGTGTTTTGCATGATTGTGCATGTATAATCTATATAATATCAAATTGTTTACTGGTTCTGCAAGGGAGGGAGAAAGGAAGGGGGAAAGGGGGAGAATTTGGAATTCAAAATAAAAAAAGAATATTAAAAATTGTTTTTATATGCAATTGGGAAAAAAATTTTAAATTTGCTCTTTCAATAGTTTGGACTGAGATGGACTGAAGAGGAAAAAACAGGAGGTGGGAAAACCATTTAGGAGTCTATAATAGTGGTGGGCAGCTAGGTGGCACAGTGGACAGAGTGTCTTCCTGGAGTCAGGAAGATTCATTTTGATGAGTTCAAATCTGGCCTCATACACTTACTAGCTGTGTGAAACTGGGCAAATCTATCTGCCACAGTTTCCTCTTCTCTAAAACCACTCCAATATCTTTGCCAAGAAGAGGTAGGGAGGATTAATTAGGAAGTCCCAACACAGTAATCTAGGCAAAAGGTGATGAAGGCTGAATTAATACCTCCAATCTTCTTGTTCCCATACCCTACCTCCTTAGTATCTGTCCCTTAAACTGAATACCCTATTTCCTCAGTTCCATTCTTTTGCCCCAATTCAGTCCCCTCAAATTCCACTTTCTCAGACTCTTCAGTTCAATTCAACAAGTATTATTTTTAAAAAATTAATTTATTTATTTTTAGTTTTCAACATTCACTTCTATAAGCTTTTGAGTTTTAAATTTTCTTCCCCTCCTTTCTCTCCTCTCTCCCCAAGACAGACTGCAATCTAACATAGGCTCTACAAATACATTCCTACTAAAGATATTTTCCCATTAGTCATGTTGTAAAGAAGAATAAGAACCAATAGGAAGAACCATGAGAAAGAAGAAACAAAACAAAACAGAAGAAAAAAAAGAGCAAATAGTATGCTTCAATCTGTATTCAGACTCCATAGTTCTTTCTCTGGATGTGGATAGCATTTTCCATCACGAGTCTTTTGGAGATGTCTTAGATTCTTGCATTGCTGAGAAGAGCCAAGTCTGTCAAAGTGAGATATTACACAATGTGGCTTCACTCAGCATCAGTCCATACAAGTTTTTCCAGGTTTTTCTGAAGTCTGCCTACTCATCATTTCTTATTGTACAATAGTGTTCCATTATATTCACATACCACAACTTGTTTAGCCATTCCCCAATTGATGGGTATCCTCTCAACTTCCAATTCTTTGCCACCACAGAAAGAACTGCTATAAATATTTTTGTACATGTGGGTCCTTTTCCCATTTGTATGATCTCTTTGGGATACAGCCCTAGAAGTGCTATTGCTGGGTCAAAGAGTATGCACATTTTTATAGCTCTTTGGGCATAGTTCCAAATTGCTCTCCAAAATGGTTAGATCAGTTCACAACTCCACCAACAATGCATTAGTGTTCCAATTTTCCCACATCTTCTCCACCACTTGTCATTTTCCTGTTTTGTCATGTTGGCCAATCTGATAGGTGGGATATGGTACCTCAGAGTGGTTTTGATTTGCATTTCTCTAATCAATAATGATTTAGAGCATTTTTTCATGTGACTATAGTGCCAACTTCAAGGATCATCAAGTAGCTCGATTTGCTGAACATAGAGTTTTCGAATGAATGGATGATGGATGATCAGTTTGGCGGTGCTGACATCCCATAGTATTACAATCCAAAGAGGAAAAAGTGTAAGTCAGAGAGTTGAGTCATTTAGTTATTCAATCCATTATCTGTTATTTGTCAATTTAGCTATATCAATCAGTTAGATAATTAATTACTATGGAAATGTTCAAGATGACCACCTTTTAATCAAATACACAAAAAAAACAAAAACAAAAGAAGCACATTTCTAAATACTCATTAATGGTCCTGATTAGATAGATGTTGTGGGTTCAGCTGGCTACTTCTTCTGGTTATGCAGCTTAACAAAAGGTAGTTAACAGCTGAGGCCATTTTCTTCTACCTGGTGGTCTTCCAGATCTTCCAATATCCTTCAACGGAAGGGAGGAAGGGCTTCTAAATGTATATTTTGCTTAAAGAAGCTGCTTTAGAGGTCAGTCATCAAACGGGCAAAAATCTGTGGTGCAGATGGACCAAATGACCTAGGTTTGGTTAGATGTCTCAATGAGTAAGCAGTGAGTTGCTTAGATTTACGCCTGGCCAGGAAAATAGAGATAAAGATGACAAATAGAGATAGTGCATGGCACATAGTAGGAATTTAATAAATATTGATTGATTGAGAAAGTGATTGAAAGTGAAAAAATAATTCATTCTATATGGTACCAGGACATCTCCTTAGGTTGTTTTTTTTTTTTTCCATTGTTGCTTCTTAAATACATGTGTAACTTTCTAATGGTTTCTTCCTTTTGAGTTGATTGGAAGCTCAAAGAAAGCATTGGAGGTGGGAATGGCAAATGCATGAGAGAGTAGCTGGAGTATTCAGTGCAAGGAAGAGCTGGTAGCTTAGGCTGGATGCAACATCAAGTTCATCAAGGGGAATAGGATGAAGGATTTAAGGTAGCAGAGAGGAAAAGGAGGCATATGAGATAAATCTGGAAACGGAAGGGGAGGCCAAGTGATGGTAGCCTTTGAGTGCTGAACCAAGGAGTTTGGACTTTATCCTATAGGCAGTAGGGAGCCATTGAAAGGTTTTGAGTAGGGCAGTGCCATGATCAGAGCTGTGCATTAGAAATAGCTCATATTTATACATCACTTTATAGTCTCCAAAGGTTTTTTTAAATTTTTTTAATTAATTAATTTTTACTTTTCAACATTCACTTTTGTAAGATTTTGAGTTCTAAATTTTCAAAATCTTATAAAAGTGACTAGAGGGCACTCTCAGGAGATACGAGGGGGTAGCAGGAGTAAAGGAGAAGAAAAATGAGAAGCTAAGTGCGGAGAAGTCAGAGACAGGGCTCAGGAAACAGAAGAAAAGTTGCACTGAAGCCTATTGGGGTCTGTAGCTGCTGCTAATTTTTATGCTAATTACTATTTTTACATGATATCCTTGATTTTTTTTTCCTCTCCTCAAAGCTTAAAATATTTATTATCTGGCCCTTTACAGAAAAAATTCATCAAACTCTGCCCAGTGCCATCTACAGAATGAGAGAGAAGAATCCTCTCAGGAGAGCCTGTGTTGCCCTCTATTGACTTCTCTTGTTGGAGAGTGAGAAACAGAGGCAGGGAAAGACAGACTTTGCATTGACTTTCCTCTGAAAATGAGCTTCACTTAGCTGAAATCTGAGTGGACAAAGAATTACTTGATATTAGAAGAGTTAGCTGGAGGAAATTGATATTTACAGCTCGAGAGACAGAAAACCTTCTTTGAGCCTCAGAGCAGACCTGAGGAGCTTGGCAATTCTCTGGCTTAAGGTAGTTTATTATCACTAAAAGAACATAACACTTTCTCAGCACCCTGTAAAAGGTGGCTATGTGCTTAAAGAATTTGTCACAAGTTCAGCAATCTGAAAGTAAATAGCAGAAAAGTAGCTTTGACTGAGTTGAGTTGTGAAGATCAGACATGAAGGAGATAGCAAAGAAGTAGTTTTGCCAATCATGGGAGATGTGATATAGACTCTTCTCTAAAAAGACCAAAGATGTCTATAGGATGACTTCACATGGATAATGGATATCATATTGCTTGTCTTCTCAGTGGGTGGGGGAGGGGCTTGAGGGAGGCAGAGAATTTGGACAATTAAAATTTTTAAAAATTGTTCATATCCTTTGTCTACACATCTATTAAGAAATGGTTTTTAAGGGGCAGCTAGGTGGTGCAGTGAATAGAGCTCTGGCCTTGGAGTCAGGAGGACCTGAGTTCAAATCCAGCCTCAGACACCTAACACTTACTAGCTATCTGACCCTAGGCAAGTCACTTAATCCCTATCGCCTTACCCAAAAAAAAAGAAATGGCTTTTGGTTTTATATATTTCTGTTATTTGCCTCATTAGTTCCTTAGCAGAGATGTTTGATATATAGGTATTTTCCTAGTCAACCACTTCTACTCTTATCCTAATTGTATTTATTTCATTCATGTAAAAGTTTTTCAATTTTGTGAATTTGAACTATCTATTTTCTTATTTTTAACCACTTCCTACTTCTTATTTGCTTAAGAATTCAACTCCTAGCCATAGATGTGAAATGCATCTGATCTGGTTCTCTCTCTTTTTCTTTTTTAAAATTTTATGATCTTTAATGTTTAGTTCATATATACAATTTGAGTTTATTGTAATATATAGTATAAGCTGTTGATCTAAAGTCTAAAATATAGACCAATTTCCAACAGTGTAATTTCTAATTTTCCCAGAAATTCCTGTCAAACTGAGTTTTTCCCTAAGTAATTTATATTTTTAGGTTTGTCAGACACTAGATTATTGAGTTTAATTATTTCTTACTCTTTCTGTCTAGTCAATTTAGTTGAGCTATTTTTCTAATTTTTTCTTTAGTCAGCACCAAGTAATTTTATGATTACTGGTTTATGATACAGTTTGTGATCTGAAAGTACTATTCCCTCTTCATCCCTAAATGTTGTCATTATTTACTTTGATATTCTGTATCTTTAATTCCTTCATATGAATTTGGGTATTTTTTTTCCCCTAGCTCTGTAAAGTATCTTGTTGGTAGTTCGATTGCGATAGCACTGTAATAAATTTAGGAGTATTGTCATTTTTATTTTATTGTCTCAGTCCAACTACAAGCACTAAATGCCTCTTTGATTATTTAAATTCTTCAAGAAATATTTTGTACTTGTATCTACAAAGGCTTTAAATATGTTTTGGTAGATTGATTCCTATTTATCCATTTTGTAGTTATTTTGAAGGGAACTTCCATTTCTAATATTCTCTTCTAGACTTTGTTATTACTATATAGAAATGTTATTGATTTTGGGGTCACTGATAAATTTTGACACCTGTTAACATTTTCTTGACAAGAGCTAAGCAAGGTGTGGGTGATAACAGTGGCTAATTATGACTTCATTATGCACTACCAACCAGAAAAGAACAAAATGGGTGCAGATGCCTTATCCTATAGACCTTGTATATCTATTTTTATTAAGATATCCACAGTAGGAATGAAGGCGATTTATTACATAAAAGGGAAGTAGGTCTCTAACACAGGAAACCATAACTGAGATGCTGGAACTTCCTCTGGAAAGTATACCACAAGTAGGAGTAAATGTTGTAGCATTGGGCCAATCTTCACTGCTCTGGCTGCTATTATCTCCCACCTGCTCCTGATTCCATTATGTCCCAACCACCTTCTCCCTGCAAAGATTCCTCAGCTCTTGGAGCTCTCTCCTCCAAGTGGTGAGTTCCCCTCAGAATTTACATGTTGAGGAAGTGCCCAAGCCAGCCATGCTCACTCCTTCCTTCCTTTCCTTGTTCTACTCCTGACTCTCCAGACTTCTTTACCATAACCCTGTGGGAATCTTCCCTCCCCGGGTCCTCTCCACACACTTTCCAGCCCCTTTTTATGTGTTGTCTTCTCCCATTAGAAAACAATCTCCTTGAGGACAGGACTGTCTTTCTTTTTCCTTCCATTTTTATCCCGTGTTTAGCGCAGTGCTTGGCACACAGTAGGTGCTTAATAAGTGTTTCTTATTGTTGATTTGTGTGCTAGATGATTTATTGGACCCTTATTTTATTCCAATCAATATTAATCAGTTTAATATGATTCCACAGGGGTAGTGATTATAAGTTGTGATAGTAGGCCTCAGAGCTGTGAAACGCAGATTGTAAGTTCACTTGCTTAATCACAGGAAGCTAACTAGAGGATCTCCGCCCTTGTTTTTCCTTATTATGGTGACCAAGCCCAGTGCGGCTGAGGTGACTCAATGACATGGAAAGCACTCCAGCTATTTTTGTTGCCCCATGGTCCCTTGTGATCTCTTTGTTGCCCAACATGAGAAGGGGACTATGAGCACATAGCCAATGAGTGACCCTGGTTGTCAGCCTGCAGCCTTCCTTTCCACCAGCCCATTGGCCCACATAAATGTTTTGACATCCGCTCATCAGCCCAATCCCATGAGCCTGCTCATTGACTTTGGTAGGTCAGGATAGGTCTGTTAAGATCTTCTCGCTACCTTGTTTGTCAACCAATGAGATTCTGTATTTCATGTAGACCTTCCTAGAGGACCAAAGGCAACCAATGACATTCTCTATTTTTGGTCTGCTTCACTTTTATTATCCAGTTATCAAGCACTATAAAACTAAGGCCTTGGAGAAAGGAGGGATCTCAGATCATGAGGAAGGTGTGAGGTCCACTTCATTAAATTCCATTGGCTCAGAGCTCTGTCTCAGTGGTTTTTCTTGTAGATTGGACAATTTTGAAAATTCCCACATGCAGTTATCCTTGAGTGATTGGCAACTAGTGCAGGTGAAGGACTAAGGACTACAAAAATTAATACAGGTCTCCCCAAAAGCAGCATTACACAAAGACTTACATTTAGTACTGTAGCCAGAAATGTCAACGGGCAAGTGGTCCTCAAAACTCCCAAGTGGGTAAAACTAGATTAAAATACATTTGGGAAGTGTTTAACAAAATTAATAAAAAATGTTTTTCCTCTTCTTTGTTTTCTTCATTTTCATTATCATCATCATCATCATCATCATCAATATGAATCCATGTGGCTATCATTATGTATTCATCTGAGTTTTTGTTTAGTCATTTTTTTAGTCACACCCAACTGTTTGTGACCCTATTTGGGGTTTTCTTGGCACACATATTTGAGTGGTTTACCACTTCCTTCTCTGGTTCATTTTACAGATGAGGAAAGTGAGGAAACTCAGACTTAGGTTCTTGGGCTCTGTGAACGACTCTTCTTTAATATGTCCTAGCTTGGCCTGCATGGACCTGTCTCCATCCCACTCTACCAAAAAAAGAAAAATAGGAGAAACAAGAAAAAACTTGGAATAGCAACCTTGACTCCCTCTCTTCCCTGTCTTTGTCCTATAGGGGAGGGAAAGTTCATGTGTTAGTTATTTATGCATGGTGGTATATCTTAGGACCCCTTGTTCTCCTTGAATTGTACAGAAATTTTTTAAAAAGGTACTCAGCATCCTAGGCCCTTTGGCTTTGTAAACATTAAATATTAATTTGTAAGAAAAAATGATAGTGATAATTTGTGGTTTTCTAAGTCAACATGTTCAGTGATGCATTTCTTCTTTTTTTAAAATTTATTTATTTTTCGTTTTCAATAATCACTTCCATAAGATTTTGAGTTCCAGATTTTCTCCCCATGTTTCCCCTTCCCCCACCCCAAGATGGCATGTAATCTGATATAGGCTCTACATATACATTCATATTGAACCTATTTCACATTAGTCATGTTGTAAAGAAGAATTAGAACCAATGGGAGAAACCACAAGAAAGAAGAAATAAACCACAAAAAAAAAGAAGAAGAAAGAGATATATCAAATAAATGCTTTGATCTGTATTCAGACTCCATAGTTCTTTTTCTGGATGTGGATACCATTTTCTATCATGAGACCTTTGGAGTTGTCTTGGATCCTTACATTGCTGAGAGGCGATGAGTCTACCAAAGTTAGTCATCGTACTTTGTGGCTGTTACTGTGTACAGTGTTTTCTTGGTCCTGTTCACTTCACTCAGCATCAGTTCATTCAAGTCTTTCCAGGTTTTTCTGAAGTCCACCTGCTCATCATTTCTTATAGCACAATAGTATTCCATTACATTAATATACCACAACTTGTTTAGGCATTCCCCATCTAATGGGCATCCTAATTCTTTGCCACCACAAAAAGAGCTGTTATAAATATTTTTGTACAGGTGGGTACAGATACAGGGTGGCTGAGAGGCTGGAAGAAGGTGTAGCTACGCAATGAAAGGCTTTCCTGGCTCATAATTTATCCAGCACAAATGAAGTACAAGAAGGAAGGCTTTTCAAGATTTTCTTTTAAAAAATTTATAAAATTAAGAAGCAAAGTGTTGTAGTGAATAGAGAGCTGGCCTTGGGGTCAGCAAGATGTGGGTTCAAGTCTCACCTCCAACCCCTTTTGTCCCTGTGACCCTGGACAAGTCACCTAACCTTTCTATGTACCAGGCAACTGTCTAAGACTGTAAGATGAAGAGAAGATGCTGACCTGCACTGGTAGAGAAAGTTCATTGCTGGGAGCTTCCTATACCAATAAAACCTGAGATCCAATCCCTATCCCCTAGCTTATTAAAAACTTAGCAAACATCAATAAAGGCACTCTATCTCATGTCAATAACCTCTTAAGTGCTTTTAAATTAAATTTATTTCAGTAATAAACTTAAGTTGATTGCTTTAATTTTCACATCAACTACATTTACCAATGTATCCCTCCATATTCTCCTCCCAGGGTAATCTCTTAGAGCAAAGAATAAAAAAGAAAGAAAAAATAGTTCAACAAAATTGGCCAACACATCAAAAAAGTCTGACGTTACCTATAGTGTTGTATCCCCATAATCTCCTACCTTTTCAAAGGTCTGGGTGGATCTGTCTTCTCATCTCTCCTCTTTGGGGACACTTTGGTCATGATAATGTCATAGCATTGAGTTTTAGTTGTTTGTGCTGTTGCTTTCTCCATGTACATCGCAGTTATTGTGTGTCATTTTCCTGGTTCTGCTTACTTCATCTGTCCATATAAATCTAACTGTGCTTGTCTATATTCATCTTGTTCATAATTTCTTTACCATGAAAGCCTCTTGTATAGCTTTCACCTTGATTTTGGCCATTTAAGCCAAGGGAGAACTCTGGAGCTGACACACAACAGATTTTACTGCCCAAAGATGACAGCATCTGTATGTAGGAAGTATGATACCAGTACTTGGTATGTTCAATCAAGCAAGCAACATTTATTAAGCATTTACTAGTGTCAGGCTCTGTGCTAACCACTGAGGACACAAAGAGAGGCAAGAGATAGTTCTTACCTTCAAGGAGCTTACAATCTAACAAGGAAGACAACATGCTGTTGTTGTTCAGTTGTTTCAGTTGTGTCCAACTCTTTATGATCTAATTTGGAGTTTTCTTGGCAAAGATACTAATTTTGCCATTTCCTTTCCCAGCTCATTTTATAAGTGAAGAACTGAGGCAAACGGGGCTAAGTGACTTGCCCAGGGTCACACAGCTAATACATGTCTGAAGCCAGATTTGAACTCAGGAAGATCAGTCTTCCTGACTTCAGGCCTGGAACTCTATTCACTGTGCTACCTAGCTGCCCTCAATCATTTATTGTGCCTGTTACTTGCCAGGCACAGTGCTAGAATCTGTTGATAAAAAGATAAAATGGAACAGTTCCTACCTTTAAGAAATACATTCTTTTGGGAAGATGGCTACATATACGTGTAACAGGGTTTTAGGGAGGTGTTGAAAAAACTTGTAGGGTTCTTCAATTTTCTTGTTACCATGCTCATTCACATCATTTCTGAGTTCTTGGGTAATCCAAGGCTTTGTCTGGATATTTTCTCATTAAATACTAACTTGGAAAATCTTCTTCATTAATTAATTAATTAATCTCAGAGTCCCCAACCCAGTTAATTAAGTATTATTTAAGAAACTGCTTTTCCTTGTTGAGGGTGTGATCATGCTTCTCTAATTGTCAAAACCCGTAATCTTATAGGATTAAATCAATTTGAAAGGTACTGACTGAACAATTTGTTAACAGAGCAATCAGCAATAATATGAAGGCATAAGTAATTATTTATAAGACTTTTGCTATGAGAAAGATCACAGTCAGAATTATCGATGTAACTGTGCATGACTTCTCCTTACTTCTGGAAAAACAGTTTCATCATTCAGTTTATTCAAAGTACCAAGTAAAGTCTCTTTGTTCTCTTCGCAAAATTAAAGTTAAAACAATTCCAT
Organism: Vombatus ursinus; assembly: GCF_900497805.2. Classification (NCBI taxonomy): domain Eukaryota; kingdom Metazoa; phylum Chordata; class Mammalia; order Diprotodontia; family Vombatidae; genus Vombatus; species Vombatus ursinus. Next base: position 22,077,179 of record NW_020945437.1, read on the forward strand.
GATGAATCTATATTATGACTTATATGTTATCTCTCCCATTAGACCATAAGCTTATTGAAGACAGGGACTATTTTTGCCTTGTTTTTTTTGGTAGCTCCAGCACTAAACTCTGTCCTTAGTACATAGTAAGGGCTTGATAAATGCCTTTTGATTGATTGGTTGGTGGACAACAGTGATGAAGAGTTGTAGAAGTGGGCTGTGAGTAGGACCCAATCATCAGCTGCATGTGGAAAGCTAAACCATGGCCTATATGGAGAGAATTTGGATCAAAATCGGAGGAAGAAGAACTGCATCTTGGTATCCACTTGAAGGTTGGGGAAGACATCCCTTGTCTGATGGGGGACCTCCTCCTGGATGAATGGGGTAAGATGGGGAGGGATGGGCACAGTTCCTATCCTCTTTTCCATATAATCTCATTTTCTCAGCCCATGTCCTCAGTCCCTGCCCCTTCATCCCTACAATCTCATCTTCTTGGTTCCAATTTTTCCAGATATTTCATGCTATCTATTCTCCTTTTTCTTCTCAAACTCACACTCCATCTCATCCTCTTGTCCCATCAGCTCCATAGCTCTGTATCCCAAGACACTATTCTTATCCCTGTACTCCAATCTTCTTAGCTTCTACTTTCTCATTCCCATCCTCAATCATCTCAGCCCCTGTCCATCCATCCACACCCATCCTCCCATCTTCTTAGTCCCTAACCTTTCAGCCCTCCCACCCTGATTTAGTCAGGCTCACTCTCCTCAAACCCATACACCCCATCTCCTCATTCTCTATCCCATCAACTCCATGCTTAGCCCCTATCCTTTTAATGGCAGCTAGGTGGTACAGTAGATAGTATTGGACCTAGAGTAAAGGAACCCTGAATTCAATTCTAACTTCAGACACTTACTGTGTGAACCTAAACAAGTCACTTAATCTCTCCTTGCCTCAGTTTGCTCATCTGTAAAATGGGGATAATAATAGCACCTCTCTCTCAGGGTTGCTGTGAGGATCAAATGAGGTAATTGTAAAGCATTTAGCACAGTGTCTGGCACATAGTAAGTGTTAAATAAATGTTTGCTATTAACCCCATACCCCAAGCTCGTTAGCTTTTGTTTCCTCATCATCATATTCCCATCTCCCCAACCTTTATCACATCACCCCCTCTTCTCACAAATATCTCCATCCATTTACTCCCATTTTCTGAGAGCCCAATCATATCTGTTACCCAGTAATAAATCTCTCTTCTCTGGGGGATCAAAGACAGAAAAAGGATGAAGGTGGAAACCCAGACCTCCTCAAATCCTTGACATTGGGACCACCTTTCCCAACTTAGAAGAGCTAGGAAGTGTTCTGGAAAAAAAAATGCCTTTTTCCTTTCCCAGTAAAGACAGACAAACATATTGATGAACACATTGGTCTCTGTGAATGTAACTATTTACATTCACATGTATGTGTGTGGGTGGGTTTGTTTGTCTGAGGGGCCTCAGCTGATGGATTCCAAAGCTCAGGGACCCATCATGGAACAAGGGACAAAGTATCAGAAGGGAAATCAGGCTGGCTTGGTCACTAACTAGTTTTGTCTGCCCTTTCCAGGCCCTAAGCTTCTTTATCTCTTTCTGGGGGCTATTGTGAAGGTCAACAGAGATGATGGATAACAATGGTGATGCTGCTGCTGCTGCTGCTGATAATTATAAAGCATTTCTATGTTGCTTTCAGTTCATTTTACATGTTTGTCATTTGATCCTTACCACAACCCTATGAGGTAAGTGCTATTATTATTTCCATTTTATAGAAGAGGAAACTAATATGGAAAGAAGTTAAGTGACTCGCCCAGAATAACAAAGCTAGTAAATATCTGAGTCAGGATTTGAACTCAAGTCTTCCTGATTCCAAGTGCAAATTCTATCTACAGAGAAATATTATTCATGTATGTATGTATGGATGTAAGTTATGGGGGAATCCTTAACAACTTCCTGTCCCTTGTTCATGGGATAGAGAGATCTGTGGTGGCTTGGGCCACTCAGTCACTTCCATGGCCTGACCTCCTTGTAGGGATACAATTGACTCCAAGGAAGGCATCCTAGCCTTGAACAGGTGGCTGAATCTCATTGATTCTGCCTCCCTATTATTTATCACAGCTGTTCCGTCTTCTCCATTTCTACTACCATCCTTCTAATAGCCTCCTATCTAATTGCTAACTCCAACCATTCCACCAGGACATTAAGACCTAGCCAGTATGGGCATCTTGCCATTTGCCCTGTTATCCCACACTCTGACTCACCACCAGGAGTAGTGACCCTCTAGAACTTTGACTTAATTACGCCACCCCACTCTACTTAAAGTAAGGGATAAGATGACCTGATAGCTTAACCAGGTGAAATCAATTAATAATCATAGGCTTTAGATTACTTTTTCTTTTAGAATTTTATCTACTCATTTTTTATTATTATGCATTTTAAAAAATTAATTTATTTTTGGTTTTCAACATTCACTTCCACCAACTTTTGAGTTTTAAATTTTCTCCCCCTCACTCCCCAAGATGGCGTACAATCTGAGATAGGCTGTACGTATACATTCCTATGTTTTAAAGAAAAATTAGAACCAATAGGAGGAACCATAAGAAAGAAGAAACAAAACAAAACAAAACAGAAGGAGAGCAAATAGTATGCTTCGATCTGTATTCAGACTCCAAAGTTCTTTCTCTGGATGTGGATAGCATTTTCCATCGTAAGGCTTTTGGAGACATCTTAGATCCTTGCATTTCTGGGAAGAGGTAAGCCTATCAAAGTTAGTCATTGCACAATGTGGCTGTTATTGTGTACAAAGTTCTCCTGGTTCTGCTCACTTCATTCAGCATCAATCCATACGAGTCTTTCCAGGTTTTTCTGAAGTCCGCCTGCTCATTGTTTCTTATAGCACAAGAGTATTCCATTACATTCATATACCACAACTTGTTCAACCATTCCCCAATTGATGGGCATCCCCTCAATTTCCGACTCTTTGCCAACACAGAAAGAGCTGCTAGACTGCTTTCAAAAGCCCTTGGAACTGGAGTGATATTTCACAGGAATTTGGATGAGCTAAGGAAACTTGGTCATACCCCAGGGGTCACCTATACATTATCAAGCTAGATAGAACCAGAGTCATTTGAGAGGTTGCAATAACAATGGTGTTGAGTAAAAACCCTAGGAGAAATATCTAGGGCTAAGATGGAGGGTGGGAAAGGAAAGGTGTCAAATTCAGCTTTGGCCTAGGTCTCCATCCTGATGCCTTGCCCCCATTAGGTGGAGGAGGATCTTGAGAGCTTTGAAGGTCTTGGAAGGGTTTGTACTTCCCAACTTCCCATCAGTGACCCAGCAGTATCCCAGAATCAGTGTTTGCATTGGGAATCATGGCAGACTGGTAAATTTATTTCCACAAAGTGCCCAGGAAAGAAATTACACCATGCCTAAAGTGAACTTCTTGAGCACCTTGTAAATGGTGGGGAAATATGGGGGGGAAAGGACTTCAAGCAACTAGGAACTGCCACATATATTTTTGGATAAGGATAGTAAATACCCCTTTCCAAAAGCTACTTAAGACTAGCTAATTAGAATGATTCTTACCTGATCATCTTGGGGAGCAACACACTAGTGGGGGCTCAAGCTAATGACAATGCTGACTCTTCAGGATACCTCTAGAACCCTGAGGAGGAGATGCAGCTTTACTCTGGTTGCCAATATTTGTCTATGAGAGTGGGAGTTGGGATAAGAATACTCAGAACTTTTATGTGGTTAAATGAGTAATTACGTATTGTATTACTGATGTATGTGTGTGTGTGTGTGTGCATTTGTGCAAATGTAGCAGAAAGAATAACTAATATTGATTCTTTCCAGATAGATCAGTTCTTTTTAGATGGTGGGACAGACTATGTCTATGCAAATAGAGTCCATGAGCACTGAGAGCCAGAGCTGAGTACACTTGCATGGAAGCATTCCTAAAAAAGGCATTATAGGTGTAGATGGAGTCATGGAGCTTACTAATATGTCTTGAGCTCTTAGAAGGGACCTTAGTATCCTTATAGATAAGAGACCTTATCTAATCTAGTCTTTTATAGATGAGGAAACTGAGGCTCAGAGAGGAAACAAATAGTTTAAGGTTATATAGTAAGCTAGTGGGAGTCCCAGGATTAGAACCTGAACTGAAGTCAAAAGTCTTTCTACCACATGCACAATCACTGGACTTTAGACGCTGTTGAGTCCAACCCTCTCCTTTTACAGATGAGAAACTGAGGTGCAGATAATGGGGTCAAACTCAAACACAAACACATTCCACTGACCCCTACACAAGGATTCCTGCAGCCACATATTGACTTTGGAAACCACATATTAACATTATTTGTGTTCTATTGTTTTTTTTTTAATTTTGTTAAAATATTTCCCAATTACATTTTAATTTGGTTGGGTCAATGCAACCCAGTATTCGACACCTCTGGATGAAGTGACTTGCTTTAGATCACACAGGAATTGAGGGGCAGGGCCATGGTAGGGGAAGCTGCTTGACCCAGAGAAATAAGAGCTAGGGAACATATACTTGACTCCAGTTTTATCTCTATCAGAAAAATGTAAGAAGCTTATCAAGGGCTGCCCTTTGATATTCTAAGCTTTGTCATGAGCTGTTGCAAATTTTCCTTATCAGGCATAAATAGGTAAGTTTTTTTCTGGTGGTTAACCAAGGCATAGCTCAGGCTGCTTCCCCAGAAAATCCCCTAGCATAAGCGGGATGCAGGGACCTCCAATTCTGCAGCCCACTCTCCAACCCCTGCCAGGCACTTTCCCTGTGCCCAGATCCAGTAATGTGGTGCTTTTGCTCAAAGACTTCTAGTGACTTCTTATCATTAACTGAGTAAAGTTCAAACACCTCTGACCAGCATTAAAAGTTCTTTCACAATCTGGTGCCATCCTATCTTTCCAGCCTTATATCTTATTACTCTCTTTCTCCACTTGCTCTTGTCCAATCACTGGACCATTTTGTAAGCTAGGTCAGGAGTCATCTAGAATTGGGGTTCTTCCTTTTTTGTGTCCTGGACCCCTTTGGCAGTCTGGAGTCTATGGACCCCTTCTTGGAATCATATTTTTAAATTCATAAAGTAAAATACATAGGATTGCAAAGGCAACAAATTGTAATGAAATAAAGATATTGAAATAGATATTTTAAAAAACTAGACCCCAGATTAAACTCCTGTTTTAGAGCCAAAAAAAGTGGGGGGGGGGGAACCATGGAAACACAGATTAAAATTGAATTGGAGAATAAATAACCTAATCTTAAAGAATGAATGAGTTAAAAAAAAATAAGTCATTGAAACAATAAATAATTTTAAATGCTTACATCAATAAAATAGAGAAAAAGCAAACCAATGAATTAGGTATAGTTTTTAAAAACTAGAAAAAGAACAAATTAAAATCCTCAATTAAACAAAAAAATCCTCAATCAAATTGGAAATCCTGAAAATTAAAGGTGAGATTAATAAAGTTGAATGTAAGAAAATCATTAAATTAATAAATAAAACTAGGAATTGATTTTATTAAAAACTAATAAAATAGATAAATCATTGGTTAATACGATTTTTAAAAAGAGAGAAGAAAACCAAATCACTAGTATCAAAAATTAAAAGGGCGAATATACCACTAATGAAGATGAAATCAAAGCAGTTATTAGGAGTTATTTTGCCCAATTATATGCCAATAAATTTAACAATTTAAGTGAAATGGAAGAATACTTACAAAAATATAAACTGTCTAGATTAACAGAAGAGGAAATAGAATATCTAAATAAATCTATTTTAGAAAAAGAAATTGAATAAGCCATAAATGAGCTTCCTAAGAAAAAAGCATCAGGACCAGATGGATTTACAAGTGAATTCTACCAAACATTTCAAGATCAATGAATTCCAATATTAAATAAATTATTTGGAATAATAGGCAAAGAAGGAGTCCTACCAAACTCCTCTTATGAAACAAATATGGTGCTCATACCTAAACTAGGAAGAGCAAAAACAGAGAAAGAAAATTATAGACCAATTTCACTAATGAAAATAGATGAAAAAATCCTAAATAAAGTACTCACTAGGAGACTGCAATAAGCTATCACAAAGATTATACATTGTGACCAAGTGTGAGGAATCACACAAGTATCAGGAATGCAGGGATGGTTTAACATAAGGAAAACTATTAACATATTGGATTATATCAATAACAAAAGTAAAAAAAAACCACGATTATATCAATAGTTGCAGAAAAGGCTTTTTGACAAAATACAGCACTCATTCCTATTAAAGACCCTTGAAAGAATCTTAAAATGATAAGAAGCATCTACCTAAAGATACAGACACACACACACACACACACACACACACACACACACACATACACACACATATATAAACTTTTTTTTTTTGGTGAGGCAGTTGGGGTTAAGTGTCTTGCCCAGGGTCACACAGCTAGTAAGTGTCAAGTATCTGAGGTCAGATTTGAACTCAGGTCCTCCTGACTCCAGGGCTGGTGCTCTATCCATTGTGCCACCTACCTGCCCCCCAAACACTTTTTATACAAATAAAGTCAGATGTAAATAATTGGAGAAATATTAATTGTTCATGGGTGGGCAGAGCCATTATAATAAAAATGACAATTCTACCTAATCTACTTATTCAATGCCATCCCAATTAAACTACCAAAAAATTACTTTATTGAGCTAGAAAAAAATAATAAAATTCATTTGGAAGAACAAAAGGTCAAAAACAGGGGTGGGGAAACTTTTCATGTTGGAAGGCAGCGTTAATATTTAGCTATAATCAAATAAGGCTGCATTCAAGAAGCTTCAATTAGACTTGTAAGGTCTGATGCTGAGTGAAGTGAGCAGAACCAAGAGAACATTGTACACAGTAACAGTCATGTTGTGCGATGACTAATATTGATAAACTTAACCCTTCCCAGCAATTCAAGGATCTAAGACATCTCCAAAGGCCTCATGATGGAAAATGTTATCCACATCCAAAGAAAGAACTATGGAGTCTGAATGTAGATCGAAACATACTATTTGCTATTTTTTTTTCTTCTGTTGAATTTTGTTTCCTCTTTCTGGTGGTTCTTCTTATAGGTTCTAATTCTTACTTACAGTATCACTAATGTGAAAATATGCTCAATAGGAATGTATATGTGTAGCCTACATCAGATTGTGTGCCATCTTGGGGAGGGTGGTGGGGAGGAAGGGGGAGAAAAATTTTAACTCAAAAGCATATGGAAGTGATTGTTGATAAATCAAAATAAATTAATAAAAAAAAGAATGGAAGGACAAACAACAACAACAAAAAAAACTTCAATTAGATATACTTTAAAATGTACATTACTTTATAAAAATGTAACTACTATGTACTTATTGATTTCAAAAAATGAAAAACATTTGTTAATTTTTAAGTTAACTAACCTTTTAATGACTTTGTTGTGTCTGCTTTTTGTTAGAAAGCGCTTGAATATTTGGTTGCAGCATGGAAGTCCACAGTTTCAGATGATCTTCTAGATGGGTATCAGTCATTTGTGACCCTAAAGGAGTCTTGATTTGGGTCAGGTAGGAAAATGTGGATTCACAGCAATAAGTGGTTGAAAAGCAAGAAAGCATTTTTGGGGCATGTTGCCGAAGGCATGGGTATTCTATGGCATTTTTCCATATTTCAATTAGATCTTTCTTAGCATCAATGACTTTAAAATGTCATCTACTGAGAGCTCAATCAGTTCCATCAGCAGTTCTTTAGGTGCCTTGGTGATATCAACTCAGTGAGGCTGAAATGTTAATTTGAGTGTGATGTCATGATTCTCAAAGTCAGTGAACCTTTCATTGTATTCTCCAATTACTAGGTCTATAACAGCTGTGTATTCTTCAAATAATTCACATATATCATCCTCTTCATCAATGATCCTTGCTAACTGGGGAAAATATTCATCCAAAATTTCCTTTTGAAGGAGTGTTTTGAAAAAGATAGCTTTTTTTCGAAATGCTTGGATTTTTTTGTGCCACATATATATAGAGAGAGAGATTTAGTTTTACCTTGCAAAGAAATATTCAAGTTGTTTTGATTTGACATGATAGCACACAGAAATGCAATATTCCTATAGAAATCTTCTTTCAATAATTCACATTGCTGATTCTGTTTTTCATAAAATTTAACTATCCGTTCTCGCAGAGATAAAATTTTGGCTAACACCTGTCACAGTGATAGTCGACACACTTTAAAATGATACACCAAATCCACACTGAATACCTCATAGTTCAACTTTAGGATGTTACAAAACTGATAATGTTATGTTGCATTACCATGAATATAGTTAACAATACTTATAACTTGTTACAAAGTGTCACTTAAAATAGTAGCTTTAGCACAGAGATTTTGATGATGCAAGATACAATGAAATGAAATGAGAGCATCTGTTAATCTGTTAATGCTTTTTTTGTGTGTGCAATAAACCCTTCATGTTTTCCTGTCATGGAAGGTGACTCACCTGTACGTATACTCACTAAATTTACCAAATTCAGTCCAACTTCACAACATTATCTTGATAGTTGTTGAAGATATCTATTCCCTGTGTTCTGTTCACAAGAGTGCCCAAAGTGAATAACTCTTTGTAGCAAAGAAAATCTTCTGTTATGACTTGAATAAAGTACAAAACCTGTGCTGAGTGAGTGGTATCAGTTGATTGATCCAAAGTAATAATAAATATTTTCCTTTTGAAGTACTGCATGAAGTTGTTCTGTTAAGTTGAAGGCTAACTCATGCTGCCGATCAGTAATGGTTCTCTTTGATAAAGGAAGTTGTTTGTGCTTTGAAAACTTACTAGGGTCTAAGCATCCTACAACTTCAACAATGCATCCTTTCCTGATTTCTACATCACTGAATGGCTTCCCTTTTCCCCCTGAGTATACAAGCTACTTTATAAGTTGCTTCAGTGCCATTATTTCCAGGTCTTATTGCTATTTGAAAGAATTGTCTTTGCTTTTGCTTTTCATCTTTTAATTTCTGCAATACAGTCTTTCATGCCTCTCCCTCTAATTTAAAATATTTGTGGTCCTTATGAGTGTTACAATGTTGGTGAGCATTGAGTTTCTTTAATGTTGATATTGCAGTATCACAAAGCGAGCAAATCACCTCATCTTTTGCAGAAACAAGATAATATTGCAATTCTGATCTTCATTAAAAAAATATGTTTTCTTCCTTCAGCATTCTCTTGGTCTTCTTTGACATGATGGGCTGACAGAATTAAAAAATACTGTTGAGCTGTGTAACTATTGACAAATTCCTCTTCAAACAGAATCAAGAGCATTATTGTCAAAAGCCAATAACAGACTGGCATACTTGAACTCCATAAACTCTTGCCAACCAGTCTTGTGTAGTAGTGGTGCCAGTGAGGTGGGGGGAATTAGAACTAAATAATGAGTGTAGCAGCCATCAATTTAGCCCTTATGGCTTACTAATGTTCTAATTGTGGTGGTCATCTGGGAGGATTCTTTCTTTTTCTTTTTATTTCTTTTTTTTAATTAATTAATTAATTTTTAGTTTTCAACATTTACTTCTATAAGATTTTGAGTTCCAAATTTTCTCCCCATTTCTCCCCTCTCCCAAGATGACATGTATTCTGAATATCTTCCCTCAGTCTGCCCTCCCTTCTATCATACCCCCTTCTCTTATTCCCTTCCCTTTCTATTTTCCTATAGAGCAGGATAGATATCTATACCCATTTGCCTGTATATCTTATTTCTCAGTTGCATGTAAAAACTATTTTTAACATTTGTTTTTATTACTTTGAGTTCCAAATTCTTGGGAGGATTATTTCATTGAAACTTATTTTACTCTTTAGTATTTTAAATACATTCATTTAAAAAATAAGATAAAAATATAAAAGACAAACAAAGACATACTAATAAAAATAAAAGGATTTGTTCTGTAAAATTTGGACTCATCAAAAGGTCACATTTAAAGACCTAGAAGACCACATGTGGCCTTAAGGCTGCAGGTTCCCCACCACTGGTCAAGAATATAAAATAAATTAATGAAAAAATGTAAAGGAAGGAGGCTTAGCAATATCAGATCTTAAACTATATTATAAGATAGTAATTATTAAAAATTATCTAGTATTGGTTAAGAAATAGAAAGGTGGTTCAGTGGAATAGTGTAGACATACAATACACAGTAGTAAGTGATTATAGTAACTTTGTGTTTGACAAATGTAAAGATTTAAGCTTTTGGGATAAGAATTCACTATTTCATACACATCGTTGGGAAAACTGAAAAACAGTCTGGCAGAAATTGGGTATAGACCAATATGTTACACCATTTATAAGATAAGGTCAAAATGGATACATAACCTAGATATAAATGGAGGCATCAAGAATATGGAACATATTACCTATCAGACTTACAGACAGGAAAATTTAAGAATAAATAAGAGATAGAGAGCATTGTGAGATATAAATAAATGCTTCTGATTATATTAAATTAAAAAGATTTTGTGCAAATAAAACCAATGTAGCCAAGATTTAAAAGAAAGCAGAAAATTGGGGAGGGGGGAAATTTATAGATATTTTCTTGGATAAAGGTCTCATATCTCAAATATATAGAGACTTTTGTCGATGCTATAATAATATGAATTATTTCCCAATTGATAAATGGTCAAAGGATATGAACAAGCAGTTTTTCAATGAAGAAATCAAAACTATATATGGTCATATGAAAAAATACTCTAAATCATTATGCAAATTAAAACAACTTTGAGATATCATCTCACACCTATAATAATGGCTAAAATGATAGAAGGGGGAAAATAACAAATGTTGGACAGGATGTGAAAAAATGGGAACACTAATACACTGTTGGTGGAACTGTGAACTGATCCAACCATTTTGGAAGCAATCTGGAACTATGCCCAAAGAGTTACAAAACTGTGCATGACCTTTGACTTACCAATACCACTATTAGGTCTGTTTTCCAAGGTGATCAGGGAAAAAGGAAAATAACCTATATATTCTAAAATATTTATAAAAGCTCTCTTTGTGGTAGCAATGAACTGGAAATTGAAGGGATGCTCATCAATTGGGAATGACTAACCAAGTTGTAGTATATGACTGTGATGGAATACTACTGTGCTGTCAGAAATTATGAGCAGGTTGATTTTAGAATAACATGGCAAGACTCAAATGAAATAATGAAGAGTGAAATGAGCAGAACCAAAAGAATGTTGTATACATTAACAGCAATATTGTTTGAAGAGTATCTGTGAATGATAAGTTATTATGAGTATTATAAAAATACTGAAATCAACTACAAAGGACCTATGAAGGAAGATGCTATCTACCTCCAGAGAAAGAACTGATAAATAGAAGTATGCACACACACACACACACACACACACACACACACACACACAGAAAGAGAGAAAGAGACAGAGAGAGAGAGACAGAGAGAGAGAGACAGAGAGAGAGAGAGAGAGAGAGAGAGGTGTCAAATGGTGGCCTTCTTTAGTGTGGGGTAAGGAGGAAGGGAGGAAGATATTTTGGAACTTAAAATATAACAAAATAATATAAAAAAGATTATCTCTCCTCAATCTATTTTCCAGATCAGTTGTTTTTCCAATGAGATATTTCACATTTTCTCCTATTTTTTCATTCTTTTGACTTTATTTTATTGTTTCTTGATATCTCATGGAGTCATTAGCTTCCACTTCCCCAATTCTAATTTTTAGGGAATTATTTTCTTTTGTGAGCCTTTGTACCTCTTTTTCCATTTAGTCAATTCTGTTTTAAAACTTTGTTCTGTTATTATTTTCTTCAGTAATTTTGTGCCTCTTTTACCAAATTGTTAAATTATTTTTTCATAATTTTCTTCCTTTGCTCTCATCTATTTACCTAGCTTTTCTCTATCACTCTTATTTGGTTTTTAAAATCATTTTTTAGCTCTTCCAGGAATTTTCATTAAGCTTGTGTCCAATTCACAAATTCAGGCTTTGCTTATAGTGGTTTTGATTTCATTGTCTTCTTCTGAGTTTGTGTTTTGATTTTCTCTGTCACTGTAGTAGATTTTTATGGTCAGGTCCTTTTTAAAAATTGATTGTTCATTTTTCTGCCCTATTTTTTGATTATGAACATTATGTTAAACTCTGCTTTATGTAAAACTCTGTGCTTGGTGTGTTGGTGGGAAGCGGTACTGTCCCAAGCATCAGGCATTTTTTGCATTGCTGTTTTCAGAGCTAGTTCTGGGGTTTTGGAAGTTTTCAGTGCTTTTAAGGTGTTGTGATCTGGCCAGAATAGTGGTCACTGCTCTCCTGGTCTGCACTCTCATCCTTACCTAGGAAGGGACCCTGATCCCTTGGGATTGCAATTGCTATTGCTCCTCAGGGTCCCTGCTCCCTTGGGATAGGAAGCAATACTGTTCTTCAGGGCCTTGACCCCTTGTGACTGAAAATAATACTGCTCCTCAGGGCCCCTGCTACCTCTTGACCAAAAGTGCTCCTTTCCACCCTTGAACATTGACCCAGAAGTGGGTATAGGCAATGGAGTTGCCAAATAGCATCCAGTTCTGTGACTAGTGCCAGCACAGGAGTCCTGGGCAATCTCTTTCTGACAAGTTGCCAGATCCCCTTACTGTCTCTGGCTTGAGAGCTGCCAAAGCTGCTGCTGCTTCTGTTGACAACACCTAGTCCTACCATTGGTGTTTTATCCACATGGGCTCTAAGTCAGCCTCTACCCCCATGCCACAAATCTTTCTTTCTGACCTTCTACTTTGTCTTGGGCTAGAGGAATATTTCATTCTGACGTTTTGTTGTTTCTGTCACTCCAGAATTTGATTTAAGGTGTTATTTTAAAGTTGTTTGGAGGTGAATATTGGGAGAGCTCAGCTGAGTGTTTTCTTTACTCCACCATCTTGGCTCCCCTCCCAGAAGTCTTCCCAGTATATTTCAAAACCCTTATGGCTGCTGTCCAAAACTTGAATGAGTTGCTTCAAGATGTGATGTGCTCCATGAAGAGATGCAAAAGACCAGTTACTGTACAGGGGAAAGGGAAAGGTGAAGGCGACAGTAGGTATCATTTGAACCTTACTCTCATTGGAATTGGCTCAAAGAGGGAATAACATATAGAACCAATTGGGTATAGAAGTCTATCTTAAGCTACAGGAAAGTAGGAGGGAATGAGATTGAGTAAAAGTGTGGGGGAGACTGACAGAAAGGAGGGAAGATTTGGGGAGTAGGTGGTCAGAAGCAAAACACTGGTAAAGAGAGAAAAGGGTGAAAGGAGAGAGAGAAGGATAAACAGGAGGAAAAATAAGATAGATACACAGTTAGCAAATATAACCATGATATGAATGGGATGAACTCTGTCATAATATGGAAGCAGGTAGCAGAATGGATTAAACACTAGAATCCTACAATATGTTGTTTACAAGAAACACACTTGAAGCAGAGAGACATACATAGAGTAAAGGTAAGGGCCTGGAAGAGAATCTATTATGCTTTAGCTGAAATGAAAAAGAAGAGGTGGCAATCATGATCTCAGAGCAGAAGCAAACATAGATCTAATTAAGAAAGATAAGGAAGGAAACTACATCTTGCTAAGTTACCATAGACCAGTACTTCTTAAACTGTGGGTCATGACCCCATATGGGGTTGCAAAAAATTTGACAACAGTAAAAGGTTTTTGAATGTTCAAAGACCAAAAAATAATTAAAAATCAAACACATAATGAATCCAAGGTGTTTCTGGCAGCACTTGCCCATGTTGCAATGAATAACTTCACTGCAGCCTTGGTTCTGAACACAAAGCATGCACACTTTGCACTGTGCATGCTCTCAGGCCATGCAACACCATCAAACACCATAGAAAAGCAAAAAGAGGTAGGGTGTGGAAAAAGTTTAAGAAGCCCTGCCATAGACAATGAAGTAATATCAATACTAAACATACATGCACCAAGTGGTACAGCATCCAAATTCTTAGAAGAGAAGTTAAGTGAGTTATAGGAGGAAATAGACAGCAAAACTATACTAGTGGGCGGACCTCAACTTTCCCTTCTCAGAACTAGATAAATCTAATCACAAAATAAATAAGAAAGAAGTTAAAGAGATGAATAGAATTCTAGAAAATTAAGTAGGGTAGACCTCTGGAGAAAATGTGGGTATAGAAATGAATATACCTTTTCCTTAGTGGTACATGGCACCTACACAAAAATTGACCATGTATTAGGGCATAAAAACCTCAAAATCAAATGTAAAAAGGCAGAAATATTAAATGCATCCTTTTCAGATCATAATGCAATAGAAATTACATTCAATAAAGTGCAGTAGAAAGATAGATTAAAATTAATTGGAAACTAAATAATCTAATCCTAAATAACTAGTGGGTCAAAGAAGAAATCATAAAAATAATCAATAAATTCTTTAAAGAGAAGGACAACAATGAGACAATATACCAAAATATATGGATGCAGGCAAAGTAGTACTTAGGGGGAAATTTATTTCTCTAAATTCTTACATCAATAAAATAGAGAAAGAGTAGATCAATGTATTAGACATACAACTAAAAAAATGCAGAAAAAGAACAAATTTAAAATCCCCAACTAAGCACCAACTTGGAAATCCTGAAAATCAAAGGTGAGATTAATAAAATTGAAAGTAAGAAAACTATTGAGCTAATAAATAAAACTAGGAGCTGGTTTTATGAAAAAAAATAAGAAAATAAACCATTTGTTAATCTGATTTGAAAAAAAAAAGAAAGAAGAAAAACAAATTTCCAGTATCAAAAATGAAAGGATGAATTCATGACCAATGAAGATAAAATTAAAGCAATCATTAGGAAATATTTTGCCCAATTAAATGCCAATAAATATGGCAATCTAAGCAAAATAGATGAATATTTATGAAAATATAAATTACCCAGATTAACAGAAGAGTAAATCGAATACTTTAAAAAAAACCATGTTAGAAAAAGAAATTGAACAGGTCATCAATGAACTCTCTAAGAAAAAATCGTCAGGGCCAGATGGATTCACAAGCAAATTCTACCAAACATTTAAAGAACAATTAATTCTAATACTTTATAAACTATTTGGAAAAATAGGTGAAGGAGTCCTATCAAATTCCTTTTACAACACAAATATGGTGCTGATACCTAAACCAGAAAGAGCTAAAACAGAGGAAAAAAACTATAGACCAATTTCCCTAATGAATATTGATGCAAAATTAGTAAATAAAATACTAGCAAAGAGATTACAGCAACATATCATTAGGTCATATACTATGACCAGGTGGGATTTATACCAGAAATACAGGACTGGTTCAATATTAGGAAAACTGTAAGTATAATTGACTATGTCAATAATAAAACCAATAAAAATCATATGATTATCTCAATTAATGCACAAAATGCTTTTTGACAAAATATAGCACCCATTCCTATTATAAACACTAGAGAGCATAGGAATAAATTGAGCTTTCCTTAAAAGTATGTAATATCTATCTAAAATCATCAGCAAGCATTATTTGTAATGAGGATAAACTAGAAGCCTTCCCAGTAAGATCAGAGGCAACTCAAGGATATCCATTATCACCACTATTATTCAGTATTGTATTAGAAATGCAAGAAGACAAGAAAAAGAAATTGAAGGAATTAGAATAGACAATGAGGAAACAAAACTATCACTCTTTACAGACAATATGATGGTATACTTAGAGAATCCTAGAGAATCAACTAAAAAACTAGTTGAAATAATTAACAACTTTAGCAAATTTGCAGGATATAAAATAAATCCCACACAAACCATTAGCATTTCTATATATGACCAACAAAACCTAGCAGCAAGAGATAGAAATAGAAATTCCATTTAAAATAACTGCAGACAATATAAAATACTTGGGCATCTACCTGCCAAGACAAACCCATAAAATATATGAACACAATTACAAAACACTTTTCACACAAATAAAGTCAGATCTCAAAAAGAGGAAAAATATTCATTGTTCATGGGTAGACCAAGCCAATAGAAAAATGATTAAAAAATTAGCTTACTTATTCAATGCCATACCAATCAAACTGCCAAAAAAAAGTATTTTGCAGAGCTAGAAAAAAAAATAATAAAATTCATCTGAAGAACAAAAGGTCAAGAATATCAAGGAAATTAATGCAAAAAAAAATGCAAAAGGAGATGGCCTAGCCCTAATAGACCTCAAACTATGTTATAAAGTGGCAATCATCAAAACTATCTGGTTAAGAAATAGAGTGATGGATCAGTAGAATAAATTGGACACACAAGACACAGTAGTAAATCACAACAATAATCTAGTGTTTGATAAACCCAAAGACCCCAGCTTCTAAGATAAGAACTCACTATTTGACAAAAACTGCTGGGCAATATGGCAGAAATTAGGCATAGACCAACATCTTACACTGTCTACCAAAATAAGGTCAAAATGTGTACATGATTAGACATAAAAGATGATACCATGAGCAAATTAGGAGAGCAAGGAATAGTTTATTTGTCAGATCTATGGAGAAGGGAAGAATTTTTGACCAAACAAAAGACAGAGAACATTACAAGAAGTAAAATGTATATTAATTTTTGGGGGGGAGGGGCCTAGTCAATGGAGTTAAGTGATCTGCCCAGGGACACACAGCTAGTAAGTGTTATGTGTCTGAGGCTGGATTTGAACTCAGGTTGTCCTGACTCCAGGGCTGGTGCTCTATCCACTGTGCCATCTGGCTGCCCCTATTAAAACTTTTTTGCACAAACAAAAACCAATGAAAACAAGATTAGAAGGAAAACAGAAATTTGGGGGGGGGGGGATTTTACAGGAAGTATCTCTGATAAAGGCCTCATTTATCAAATATATAGAGAACTGAGTCAAATTTATAAGAACACAAGTCATTGTCAAAGGATATGAATAGGCAGTTTACAGATGAAGAAATCAAAGTTATCTATAGTTATATGAAAAAATTATCTAAGTCACTATTAATTAGAGAAATGCAAATTAAAACAACTCCGAGCTACTACCTTACACCTATCAGATTGGCTAACTTGACAGAATAGGAAAATGATAAATGTTGGAGAGGATGTGGGAAAATTAGGACAGTAACTCACTGTCGGTGGAATTGTGAACTGATCCAAATATTCTGGAGAGCAATTTGGAAATATGCCCAAAGGGCAATCAAATTGTGCATACCCTTTGATCCAGATAAATATCACTACTAGATTTGTATCACAAAAAGATCATAAAGAAAAGGGAAAAGGACCTATTTGTACAGAAATATTTATAGCAGCTCTTTTTGTTGTGGCAAAGAATTGGAAATTGAGGGGATGCCCATCAATTGAGGAATGACTGAACAAGTTGTGGTATATGAATATAATGGAATACTACTGTGCTATAAGAAATTATGAGCAAGCAGATTTCAGAAATACCTGGGAAGACTTACATGAACTGATACAAAGTGAAGTGAGCGGCACCAGAACATTGTACACAGTAACAGCAATATTGTGTGATGATCAACTATGAATAATTTAGTTCTTCTCAACAATACAATGATCCAAGACAATTCCAAAGGACTCATGATAGAAAATGCTATCCACCTTCAGAGAAAGAACCCTTGTAGTCTGAATGCAGATTGAAGCACACTATTTTCACTTTTTTTTCCATTTTGATCTATGTCTTCTCTCACAACATAACTAATAGGGAAATATGTTTCACGTGATTGCACAAATGTAACCTATATTAAATTGCTTACCATTTTAGGGAAGAAGGAAGGAAAAAAGTTTGGAACTCAAACTTTTAAAAAATGAATGATAAAAATTGTTTTTACATATAATTGGAAAAAATAAAATACTATTTATTTTTAAAAAATGTAATGTGCTCCTCCTCTTTACCCCACCTCCCTGAAGTATTCAAGTAGAGGCTGAATGACCTCTTCTCAGGTATGTTACAATAGGGATTCCTTTTCATATATGGGGTCAACTAGATGGACACTGAGGTCGCTTCCAACTCTCATTTTCTGTGATTTTGCTGAGTCTCAGCAATTCTACCTTGTATGCCTTCATTACTGTGTCTATTTTGTATACCTCCATAAATTACTCAATATGATATGCTTTTACATTTACCTTATCTACTAACCTTGTTTGAGTTTTTATTTCTTCAAAGAGTATAGAAATGTTTAGCTTTGAGCAACAATTTAGAGAGAATTGTTCTGTAGCACTTAGCACAATTCTCTAGCACAATTCTCCCTGGTACTTAGCCTTAGTATTAGATGCTTCTAAACTATACTGTGGTTAACTAAGGCTAAACTATGTCTTGAAAAATTTCAGTTCTTTGGGCTAATTCTTCAACATCTCTTATGAAATGTGGATTGTATTCATAATTTGCCATCTAATTAGCTGTCAAGAAGCTCTTACTTTTATACTATAAAGTCTGGATGCTAAAAACATCAATCCAGAGCTTTTAGCTCAGGTGGGGATGCTATATCCCTCTGTTTGGTCTGGGAGCAATTATTTGCACTTAATCAATAAAGATGACTTTGATAGCTTTTAATCTGAAATTAAAGTGGGATTCAATTTCTTCCACAGATGACACAATTAACTAAAAGAGTATGTCTTATACAAAGTCAATCAAGAAGTATTTATTTCTAAATCAACAAGCATCTATTAAGTGCTTACTATGTGCCAGACACAGTACAAAGTAAAGTACAAAGAAAGGCAAAAGAAAAAAAAAAACCTGCCCTCAAGGAGCTTACATTCTAGTGGCTAAGACATAAACAAACTGGTAAATGCAAGATATATACAGATTAGATAGAAAGGAATTGGAAAGGAAAAAGCATTAGCCAACTGGAGAGAACTGGAAAAAGCCTCCAGTAGAAGATAAGATTTGAACTGAGTCAGGAAAATAAGAAGTGAAAGGCAGAGAATTCTAGGCATGGGAGAAAGCCTACACAAAGGCATGGACGTGAGAAATGGATCATTGCTCTCAAGGGATAGCAAATAGGCCAGGGCAGCTGGATTGTAGAATGTATGTAATATAAAGTATGTATACATGAGCACGTGCACACAAACACACACACACACACACATACATATACACACATATATCTACATCTATGTGTATATATGTATATAAAGTATATACTTATATCTAAGTATAAAAAGAATGGAAAGCTAGGAAGGGGCCAGCTTTGGAAGAGCTGTACATTCCAAAGAGAGGAATATCTATTTGATCCTAGAGGTAATAGGTAGGCACAGAAGTTCACTGTATGTGTGTGGGAGGGTGGGGGAGGGGGAGGGGTTGGGATGGAGTAGGGAGAGGGGGGGATGGTCCATCTAACACTTTAGAAACACTTTATAAAAACCTGGAAGCTGAGCAAAGGATGGAACAGACTGGGGAGAGAGACTTGAGTCAGGGAAATACCACAGATAGTTATTGCTAATGTCCAAGTGATGAAGGCCTGAGCTAGGGTTGTGGTTGTGTGAGTGGAAAGGAAGGAACATCTATGAGAGAAGATATGAAGGGAGAAATGACAACATTTGATAATGGATTAGGTATGTGGGACAAGTGAGAATGAAGAGTAGGGATGACACTGAGGTTGAGGGCCTGGGTAACTGGGAGGATAGTATTGCCCTAGAAGTGACAGGGAAGTTGGAAGAAGAAAGAGTTGGGGTGGGGGGAGGGGGAATGGTGGGTATAATGAATTCAGTTTTAGATCTGTTGAGTTTGAGATGTCCAAAAGGCATGGTTGGGTACATAACTATGGATCTAGAGAGAGGTTAGAGTTGGAGATATAGATCTGGGAATTGTCTACCTAGAAATGATAATTCAATCCATGGGAGCTGATGAAATAACCAGGTGACAAAGTCTAGAGCATAAAAAGAGGGAGCGGGACAGAGTTTTGACTTTCATACACAGTTAATGGGTATGAAATGAAAAGCTAGAAAATGAGACTTCGAAGTGTTTAGACAGAAAGAGAACAGTATCAGGAAAATTAAGAAAGGAAAGAATATCCAGGAGGCAAGGTGGTCATCAGTGTCAAATGTTGCAAAGAGGTCAAGAAGTATATAGATTAAGAAAAAGTTATTTTATTTGGCAATTAAAAGATTATTGGTAACATTAGAGAAGGCACTTTTTGTGACTGATGGTGTCTGAAGCTATATTACAGAGGGTTTAGAAGAGAGTGAGAGAAAAGAAAGTAGAGGTAGAAGTGTAGGTGGATTTCTCAAAGAGATTAGTCATGAAGGGGTATGCTAGAAAAATTTTTTTAAAGGATAGAGAAAAGATGGGTGTGTTTGTAGGCAACAGGGAAGGAACCAATGGATAGGAAGAGTTTAAAGATAACAGAAAGGGTGGGGATGATAATTGGATAATCTGCTGGGTAGAGTTAAGATCAAGGGTTCATGTTGAGGTCTTGGCCTTGGTAAGGAGAAGATCCACCTCTTTATCTAAAGTAAGAGTGAATAAGCCATCAGTAAGGGAAGACTTCTTAATAATATGAGATGAGGAGGCTGGGATAAGAAGAAGCTTTCAGTAATTGGCTTCAGTTTTTCTGAGGTGAGTCCTCAGCTGAAATGGTAGGAGGAGGAGTGTCATGCGAGGCCTGAGAAGAAAGTATGGGAGATTGGGACATTAGGATATTTAGCACCTACTATGTGACTGGGAGCATTCTAATTGTTTGCCACCCACTATGACCCTCCTGGCAGGCAAATTCCTTTCACCTATTACTTTCTCTGTTTCCCAACTCCCATTACCTGTTCTCTCATCTCTATCCTCCTCAACTCTACCACTCCTTTGTTCTACTCTAACTCTGCTGTCCTTTCCACTGTGCCCTTTGGAATTATCAGTGGATAACTAACAAACTACTTCATATTGGACCTCATACTCTTCACTTATTAACATTCATTGTAGTTGTTGTTCAGTTGTTCAGTCATATCCAACTCTTTGTGACCCCACGGACCATAGAATGCTGGGCCCTTTTATCCTCCACTATCTCTCCAAGTCTGTCCAAGTTCATATTCATTGTTTCTATGACACTGTTCATCTCATCCTCTGCCATCCCCTTTTCCTTTTGTCTTCAATCTTTCCAAACATCAGGGCCTTTTCCAATGAGTTCCATCTTCTCAATAACTTTCACTAAAACCTGACTTTTCCTAGATAACATTGCATACTTGGCTATCCTCTCCATACCTTCACTCCCTTTCCCACATACACATGCTGCTTCTGGTGGGAGAGTCAAAATACTCCTTGCTTCCCACAGTCACTTCCACACTTTCCCTTTGCCACCATCCCTCCTCCTTTGAAGCTCACTCCATCAAAATCTACCATCTGATCCAGATCACAATGTCTGTTGCTTGCCAGCTGCCAATTTGTAAATACTCCTTTCTCAAAGAGTTCAGTACTAACTCACTGTCTTACTCTCCTCCCTAACTCCTGCCCTTATATAAGGAGATTTCCATGGCTATTCATCTATCTGAAAATAACCCCATGCCATTCTACATCTCCCTATGCCTTATCTCTTTCTAACTCTATTCTTCTTTTAATTTTATCTTTTTGTTTCACTAACAAAATCCATCATCTCCTCTCTTCCAACTCAGCCATACACAGGGAGGGGGAACAAGGGAAAAAATGCCTCCAAACAAGTTTATGTTGTCAAGCAAAACAAATTTCCACATTGATCACATCCATGCACATGTATGTCTCATTTTGCACTCTGAATCTATCAGTTCTCTGTCAGAACTGTACCAGTAGTGTGTTTCATCTTCCATCCTCTGGAATCATGGTTGATTATTGAAATGATCTGAGTTCTCAAATCATTCAAAGTAGCTTTTATTTATAATGTTGTTGTTATTGTTTAAAGTACTCTCCTAATTCTCCTGATCTTTCCAGGCTTCCTTTTCATCTTACATGGCACAATAATATCTCATTGTATTCAAGGATATGTTGGAACCAGCTCTAACAGTCTCCAAGATTATTAAATTTTCATTGTGAAAATTTATGTCTCAGAAATCACTAACACTACAAATCAGGGCTTGATTTATTGTTTTATTGGTTGTCTAGACTTAATAAAATGATGGGGAAAACATTAATAATAGTGATTAAACTTAAAAATCTGTCCCACATACATTTTTCCATGTGGCCACAAGCAAAAGAAAAAGTTCCTATCCTCAAGGAGTTTATATTCTAATAAGGGAAAACAATACATGAAAAGGAGCTAGAAAGTGGAGGTGGGGGTACAGTGAGAGCCATGGCTACTGTGAAGAAAATAGAAATGACTAGAGAGTAAGGAATGGATAATTATTGTATAATTGTTATATACGTATTTCATATCTTTATACTAGATTGTGAGTTGCTTGATGGCAGGGACAGATGGATATATAGATGGATGGATGAATAGATAGATAGGCAGATAGACAGTTAAAACATTTATTATTTGCTAGGCATTATACTAAGTGCTGGAGATACAGACACAAGCAAGCAAAACAACTCTTGCCATCAAGCTTACATTAGAATGGGGGAAGGCAACATATAAAGAAAGAACTGGAAAGGGTCTAGGAGGAGATGGTATGGTGTGGAAATGACTGGGAAGTGGAGTAGAGATTCCATTCAGGGCAAGATGGGTCAAAGCCTACCTATCAGAGCCTGGTACCCTGGAGACAAAGTCCGAAGTTGGGGGGAGGAGAGGGTGAAGGAGATGAGAATGACATGGCTGGAGTGGAGTTGACATAGTTTGGAGGTTGTGACCAGAAATAAGGTGGAGGTCAAATTTGGGCAAGATAAGGTGAAAACTCACCTATAAGAAACCCAGGTGGCTCCAGGCATGAAGTCCAAAGTTCCTATGTAGAGGTGATGATGGCCCCAGTGGAAGCAGCATGGTTTCTTTGTTGTTCGTCTCTTATTCTCGAAGAGGACCAATGGCATCAGGAGGGTGAGATCTTGACTTGCAAGTGAACTGGATTTAAGTGAGGCAGGGCAGTGCAAAGTCACCAGCCTCACTTTCTCCTTCAGGATCATCAGAGTCCAGTGGCAAGACACAGGTCAGGATGACTAAAGATAGCCCCAGATGCAGTGGGAGACTTTGGCCTTTCTAAGCTAAGTCTTTTGCAGGTCTCAGTTTGTCTGAGGCAACACCCCACTAAGTGATTAAAGGCTAGGTAACAATTGAGGCAAAAGATGGCCTAGTTTGTCTTCACAAAAGAATCAGACTGAGAGGGGAAGACCCTCAGAGTTTCTGGCCAGAACAGAAATGATTGCTATTTACACTCACTCTGAGCCATTAAAACCCAAACAATGAGCAAATGAGGCTTGGGCTGGGACCCATTATTGTCCAATCAGTGAGAGTGAGTGATTTGGGCTTAAAGGAATAGTCAAGTAGCTCCTTTTGAATCCCAATGGGCTTTATCAAGCCTGGTTTATCAGAGCTACATTTCCAGAAATCACTGAGCCTGGAGTGAGGAAGACCCAAGTTCAAATCTTGACTCAGATGCCTCAGCATGGTTTGAGACCAGGGACCAAGACCAAGCCTGCTTTCCATCTCTAACACAGCAATTAACTTGCTTAATTTGTGTTTGTTGAATTGAGATTTCAATTAAATTGGATTGGGATTGGATACAATTGTCCTAAGCCTAAAACTGTTTCTAGGATGTGGAATAATATCCTTAAGAGACCCAAGTCAGCCTTGGAAATCCAGCAACTGACTGAGGAGCAGGAAGTGATGCTTTAATAAGAGCTCTTAAACATGCAATAAACATGCAATTACTATATAAACGTTCCAGCTATTTCTACTGCCATGGAAAGATGGGTGGGTAAGACCAAGATTGGCTTCCTGACAACGTCCACTTGCCCATTTCCAAGGCTCCTCTTTCCTTCTACAAGGCTGCCAGCTGATCTGATTTCTGTGAGTTGGCCCAAGCCCTCTTTCTCCCCAAGAACAGCAGGAGCCTGGATCCTCCAGAGGTTGCTGGATCCTCACCTTCTCTTAAGGAAGTCTATGGGATCTGTATTATTAAATCCTTATCAGTGTATGACCTTAAACTTCATGCCCTTCCAGGAAATAGCCATGGGTGTTCTATAGAAGAAAGAATCCTGGAGGGAAAGCAGTGGAACTTGGGTTCAATTCCTAATTATGCCACTAAGTCACTATGTGACTATGGAAAAGTTACTTCCTCCTTCCAGGTCTCAGTTCCCTCATCTATGAAATGTGGAGGTTGGATTAGGTAAGGACTAAAAAGTTCTTCCAGCCCCAATATTCCACGTGCTATGGTCTATGGGCCCTTCCAGCTCTAATACTCTTTGTTTGATATCCTAAAGTCCCTTCCATTCCATTTTGCTGATGTCTCCCTTATTGAAACTATTGTTCTTCTAGTCACCCAGGTTCAAAATCGAGGAGTGATCCTCAATTCTTCAATGTCCCTCCCTGTACCTCCTACTTCCATTGAACCATTTGCTAAATCTCATGGATTTGACCTCCAAATCCCTTAATCTCCTCTACTCCCACAGCCACCCCTCTTTAGGCTCTCATTGCATCTCCTCTGGACTATAGACCTCTTCATTGCTTCCCCTGCCTTCAACCTCTTTCCTTTCCAGACTATTCTCCACATAGTTGCCAAATTGATATTTTTAGAGAGTAGGTATAACTGCCGCTCCCCTACTATAGAAGCTTTCATGGCTTTCCGTGACCTCTAGAATAAAATGCAAACTTTACTTGGCATTCACAGCACTCTACAATCTTCCTTGTCCATTTTTCCACACTGATTTCAAATTATTCTCTCAAGCACTCTATGTTCTAGACAAACTGACCCTATTTGATGTTCTTTGTGCATGAGTTCCCTTTCCCACTTCTATAACTTTGTACAGTCTAACTCCTAGTTCTGGAATACTTTCCTCTCCCCACCTCTGCCCCTTGGAATTTCTAGTATCCTTCAAGGGTTAGCTCAAATACCAGCTTCTACACAAGATCTTCCTTGATCCTTCTTAATATTAAAGCTTTCCCTCTGAAACTGTGCCCAATTTATCCTATATTTATCTCATTTGTACATAATTGTTTATATGTTACATGTTCTATTAGACCAGTAAAAGTACCTAGCATTGATGTAGAATTTTCAATTTCATAAATATTTCATTTTGTCATCACAACAACTCTGGGAGGTAAGTACTATTATTTTCCCCATTTTATGGATGAGGAAACTGAATAACTTGCTCATGGTCATATAACTGGTAAGTGTCTAAGGCAGGAATTGAACTCTGATCTTCCTGATTCTAGGTCCAGTTCTCTATCCATCGTGTCACCTACTTGCCCATAGACTAGAGCGTAGACTAGATTGATCTTGAGAACAAGAACTGGTTTTTTTGCATTTATTGTGATTCTTTGTAACCCCAGAACTTGGTACAGTGCTTAACACTTAGCAAGCCCTTAATAAATGCTTGGTGACTGATTTGATCCCCCTAGTGGTTAGAGTTCTCTACCCCACCAAATAATTATTTAGTATTTACATTGTATATATTTTATATTTTCTTATTTGTGGACAGATTTTTTTCCCTTTAGTAGAATGTAAGTTCCTTGAGGGCAGAGACAATTCCATTTTTGTCACTGTATCCCTAGTGTTTGGCATAGTACCTTGTATGTGGTAAATGCTTAACAAACAGTAGATTTGAACTGAATTTTTATGTTCTAAAGTCTCTTCTAGCTCTGATTGTCTGTGTTCTATGAATCTAAATTAAAGTCTGTATTGAACAAGTACTCTACAAGCAGTCCTGTGCTAAGCAGTGAAGGGCATAAAAGAAGATGAGATAGACCATGTTCTCTGACTAATTCAGATAACATTCATTCAAAAAATATTTATTGAGCATTTCTTCTGTCAAGGGCCCCGGGCTAGACACTTAAGGGGGTAGAGAGATGTATGAGATAGTTTCTGCTCTTACAAGGGCTCTGTGCTTACAAAGACCAGGTCTAATTTGGAGGGCTTCTCATGTATCGTAATCAGTTTTCATCTTATGACTCCAACCCAGGGTTTCCTCTAGGAACATCAGAATATAACTCATGTCCGAGTCTTACCTAAAAGGGGAAAGGACTCTCAGGTTCCTTGCGAGCACTCAGGCTAACAATACATCAAGTTCGGGACTAGATTTATTTTACCCCCAGAAAACTCAAAAAAGAAAGGATTTGCACCTGAGGCCAGGAACAGAAGAAGTACTGTCCTCTCTTTGGTGGCCTCCACTTCCTCCAGGGAACAATACAGCTCTCCAGGCTTGTGGTACTAGTTAGAGTTGACTTTCCCCTGTACCCAAACACACACGCACACACACACACATGCACATGCACACACACACACACACACACACACACACACATATGAATGCAAAGCACTTCAGGTCACTACTGAGTCAAGTAATCCCTTTCCTCCACTGATACGAATCTCCTCTTAGGGACCTATGCAATCCTCCAAATTGTGATACTACCCTGGGGTTGAGGTCTCCTACCTCTGAAAGGGAAAAGAATTTGAGGTTGATAGACAATTGACCCCTTTTCCCAGGTCTTCATAGGCTACATAACTCAAAAGATCCATGAAGGGCAAGGTTTCAACTTGCTATTTTACATCCTGTCTCTGTTCCTTACCTCTCCTGTTTGGTTTAGGAGGTTTGGTCCAGGAATTCCTCCACCTTGGCTTAACTACTGCAGTTTCACTTCTGAAAAGTCATGTCCTTGCCACTCTCAGCTAGGCCAGGAATGCCTTGTCACTCCACCCATGCCTCTGCCTTTTCTGTGTCTTTTCTACCTTTTAAAGGCCAATTCCATTGTTATAGCTCAGGGGTATGAAACTTACCTGGGATCAATCACCTCTGATAGACTGAGTAGGAATATCCAGGAAATATATACCTTTTCAAAGGGTAATTATTGATGCCATCCTTTAAAAAGTTAACTTTGTTAAAGAGTTAACTTTATTAAAAGGTTAATACTTTATAGAGAAGACACAAGAAGGCACACACTCTAGTAAATAACTATAATGGAAGGCAAAATGCAATAAACACAATATGAAAGGAAATGGTTCTGGAAAAGAGAGCAATTCCTTTTAACCGGAATGAATTAGGGAATTTTTCAGGGAAGAGGTACTGCCTAATATGGGTCTTGAGGGATGGTAAGAATTTAAACATATGGAGTCCGGGTTAGTCTGAAGAAAGAAAGACTTGTGGGGACATTAGAGGACATAATCATGCTTTTGTAGCATGTGAAGGGCTATGTGTAGGTCCCTTGGAGAGTGGAGTCCATCCAAGTGGGAAAGAGAGTTCATTTGCCTCCTTCTTGCCTTGGGGTGTGGGCAGTCCTTTCCTAGTAAGTGAAATAAGCCTTGCCCTTTATCCGTTGTATTGTTAGTTTGAATACTTACATGGACCCTGGAAGAGTTTTTTCCCAGAATTTTATCTAAATTGGCAAGGAGACCAGTTTAGGCTTGACATCAGGAAAAGTTTCCTCAGAATTAGATGAGCTGCCTCATGTATAGAGGTAGCTTTCCCTTCTTTGAAGGTATTCATGCAGAGGTTGAATGACCACTTACTTGACAGGTATGTTACAATGGGAGTTCCTTTTGTGCATGGGTTGGAGTAGATGGCCCCTGAGGTGCCCCCCACCTCTCAAAATCTGTGATTCTTTTTTGTCAAGACCTAGATAATGTCTTGAAGAATGATTAGAAGAGATAACGAATCTGTGTATTACAAATACAGACCTCAAAATATCTTGGAGAACTCATCCAACAGACTGAACTGAAGCTGGACCTATGTTACAACTGAACTGTGTTACAACTGAACTGCAATCATCTGGACATTGATCTGTGATCCATAAAAACTTAAGAACAACTTTTAAAAAATAGATTTCACCAAACCAGATATTCATAATCTCCAAGCTGCCCGGAATGAAAAGCTTTCAAAACCTAGAGACCTTGCACAAGAGGTCAAAATCACGTGTGATCAGGGCGAGGTGCGTGTCATCCCTTTTGTCCAGTGTGCTACCAGAATTGCCTGGAGATACTTTCAGGGAGTCTGTGAAAGACTTATGTACCTCCTAACATTTTTATTCAATTACATAAAGCAGTTATTTTATGCACCTATAGGATAGTCTACAAAATATTAAATATAAATGAAGAATAGCACAATAGTGGTTTGTTCCAGGGGTGTTTCCATCTGAGCTACATTGAAAAACTGAGCATGAAATAATAATAATAATAATCATCATCATCATCATCATCACTGACACAAATAATACTTCACAGTTTATAAATCATGTTGTAATCGTTATCTCATTGGATATTAGTTCAGATATTATCATCTCAATTTTTCAGATGAGGAAACTGAGGCTCAGAGAGGATGACTTGACAATTAGGTATGGAACTGGGACTTACAGGCAGCTACAGTAGGTAAGAATCCTGCACTTGGAGTCAAGAAGTCTTGAAGCCTCAGGTTCCTCATCTGTAAATTGGGAATAATAATAGAACATACCTCACAGAAAATACATAGTGCTTTGCAAACCTTAAAGTGCTATATAAATGCAAACTATTATTATTAAAGTCAGGTCTTCTGACTTCAAGTCCAATATTCCAGCAGTAACTTTTTTTTTAAGTTCTTACTACTAGCCTAATTAGAAAGCCTAATGCTTGGCACCAGTGACACACAGATGCATTTAGACATAAAGTGGGTCCTAAAGGAGTTCCAATCTACGAAAATTTGACTATGCTATGATTATCTCTCAATGTTTGGAGATGAGGTCACTTGCAGAGTGAGGGAGCTAAGGTGTGGATTGAGGATTGCAGAGAATGGGAAAGATTTGGAATCACCAAGGTGGGCATTGATGGCCTAAGAGAAAAGAGAGAAGTGGAACAACAGGTTACATAAGGAGAGAGGGCATGAGAGAGCTAGAAGGTTGAGAGTTTGTGACCCAAGACAGAAATTTCAGAGTTTAGAATCCTCAAGGTCCATGTGTTTCTGGGTAATTAGAGTGGGAATGAAGGTCACTGGAACTCACTCTTCTCCTCAAAAATCTTTTGGGTCTCCCTTTTGCCTCTCCTGAAACTTCTTTGTTTGGCATTCAAAGCTTTCGGCAATCAGGCACTACCCTACCCTTCCAAACTTTTCTTATATCAATACCTTAAATTCACCCTATAATTCAGTCAAACTGGACAGTTCTGTCTTCTATACATACCCTGTATTTTTCTGTCCCCAAGTCTCTGATGGAGATGTTCCCCCTGCTTGGAATGTCCTCTTCTCCCTCCCCCTTTCTGTCAATCAAATCCCCATCCATTCTTTTTTTTTAAACTCTTTTTTTCTTTTCTTTTTTTTCTTTCTTTCTTTCTTTTCTTTTTTTTTTTTTTGGTGAGGCAATCGGGGTTAAGTGACTTGCCCAGGGTCACACAGCTCGTAAGTGTCAAGTGTCTGAGGCCGGATTTGAAGTCAGGTCCTCCTGACTCCTAGGTCAGAGCTCTAACCACTGTGTCACCTAGCTGCCCCCCCATCCATTCTTGAAAGAACAATTCAAATGCCACCTTCTCCAGGAAGCCTTAGGATCTGAGTCAGATTCCAGGCTTTGCTGTCTGACTGAGTAATTCACTTCTCTTGGCCTCAGTTTCCTCTTCTGTAAATTGAAGAGGTTGGATTGGATAATCTGTAAGGTCCCTTTCAGCTCTAAATATTAGGAACATTTAGCATATATCTACCCTGAGGGTAAAATTTTCCCTCTTGGGTCACATGTAACACTTTATTTTCCTCATTCCTTAATAAATTTATTTTATAATGATGTGTATCAGCACTATCCATGTTTGTCTCTTCTCTGCCAGGGAGGCTATGAATTTCATGAGGGCAGAAACTATGTCTTACCTAAACTTTATGTCTTTTGCAATACAGAGTTCCAGGGCTGTGTACACAATAGGTGCTTAATAAATGTCATACGAATAAATAAGTGGATGAAGGGGAGGCTGTGAATAAAAAAGTCACGGAACTGGAAGAGTCATCATCGTGGATACTGCAGTCTCCAAAGGTGGAGGATGGGGAAGGGGATGGTGATGAAGACTCCAGTGCCGGCCTTACAGGAGAATGCTCTGGGGGTTGACAGGTAACGGTACAGCCTGGTGTACTGGAGAGAGCACCGTATTTGGAGTGAGAAGATTCAGGTTCTAGTCCTGCTGCTTACTGATTATGTGACCTTGAATGAGGCATTTAACCTCTATAAACCTAGGTTTCCTATCTGTAAAATGGGGGAAATAATACAGGCACTACTACTCACAGGGTTTTGAGTTTCAACTAAGTTTACAGCTTGGTGGGGTGATGAATACCGTGCTGGACCTTGAGTTAGGAAGACCTAAGTTCGTATCCAGACTCAGACAGTGACTAGCAGGTTGACCCTAGGCAAGTCACTTAAGCTGTGTCTGCCTCAGTTTCCTCATCTATAAAATGAAGATAATAATAGCATCTACCTCCCAAGGTTGTTGTGAGAATCAAATGAGAAATTTTTAAAGTGCTTTGCAAACTATGAAGTACTGTACAAACACTCACTTTTATTAGCTCTTATTATATTGCACTTTAAAATTTCCAGCATGCTTTGCAAATATTATATCATTTGATCTTCACAATAATCCTAGGAAGCACATACAACGGCAGTTATTGTATAACTGTATAATTGGACTAGATTATTATTGGTATTATTATTGGACCAGATCTATTATTTCATTGTTATAGAGAATTAACAGTAAGGAAACTCTACTTACCAGTGTAGATTAGCACCTGTTCTGCAACTCACAGTATTAGAGAATTGTCTGTGACCCCAAGAGATCAAGTGTTTGAGCAGCATCACTTGGCCAGTATATGTCAGAGGCAGGAGCTGAACCTATTGTCTTCCTGCCTCCAAGGCTACCTCTCTATCCTCAGCGACATACTACCTGAACAGTATTATCATCCCCATTTCACAGATGAGGAAATTGAGTCTCAGAGAGAGTACATCTCTAGCCCATGGTGCCATAACTAGTAACAGAGGCAAGATTTGAACCCAGGTCTTTCTGATTCCAAGTCTA
This sequence comes from Vombatus ursinus, assembly GCF_900497805.2. Classification (NCBI taxonomy): domain Eukaryota; kingdom Metazoa; phylum Chordata; class Mammalia; order Diprotodontia; family Vombatidae; genus Vombatus; species Vombatus ursinus. The sequence continues at coordinate 22,108,244 of NW_020945437.1, forward strand.
CTATATCCATCACATCAAGCTTTATATAAAGTTTGGGTGGAGAAGAACTGAGCTATATGAATAGTAGTTAACAAACTATTACTTATTTTCTAAATTGCCCAATAAGGAGTGAGGAATGAGGGGCAGGAATGTAGGGTGCACTGGTCAAACTGGTTTTCACTGAGGAGGGATGAATAGGAAAGATGTATCTGTTGTTTGCAATGAGCTGGATTGAAAGGGGAAGAAAGTAGAGGCTAGAACGAGAGTCAAAGAGGAGATGGGAGAGGACATTTCAGACTGCAGAGACCACCCAAACAGAGACGCTGGGGCAGGGACGAGCCAGTGAGGGCAGCAGCTCAGTGACACTGATGATGGGGTACTGGAACTAGAGTCAGGAAGACCCAAGTTCAAAACCTCCCATAGATAGTAATTCTCTGTGTGATCCTGGTCAAGTTACCTGACTTCTTTCAGCCTCAGTTTCCTCATCTGTAAAATAGGGAAAATCATCACATCTATATCACAGGCTACTGTAAGGAGAAAATGAGAGAATGCATATATAAAGTGCTTTGCAAAATTTAAGAGACCGGCCAGAAAGAACACTGGAAGAATGAGGTTCAAGTTCAGACTTGCCCAATACTGTGGGCTAGTGAATTTTTTCCCCTCTCTGAGCCTCAGTTACTTCACCTGTAAAATGGGGTCAATAATCATAGCACATTACCGAACTTTCAATGTTGCTGGGGAAAAAATTTTTTGTAAAGCTTAGGTACATCATACAGATTTAAACTGTTAGTGATATTCTGTATACTTCTTGGTTGGCTATGAATTTTTCTCCTATCTATAGATCTTCATATTTCTCTAATTTGTTTATAATGTCCCCTTTTATATAGAGGACATGTACCAGTTTGGATCTAACTTCTGCTTAATGTATGAGGGGTTGAAATAGTAGTTGCTCATGGTAATATTAGCCAATAAGATTAAAATTACAATGCTATATAAATTAATTTGCTTGTTCAATGCATACCAATCAAATTACTAAAAGATTACTTTATAAAATTTTACAAAATAACAAAATTTATATGGAGGAAAAAAAGGTCAAGAATCTCAACAGAAGTAACAAAAAGAAATGAAAATGAAGGGATCCTAGCAGTGATGGATTTCAAACTATACTATAAGTCAGTTATTATTAAAAACAATTTGATAGTGGTTAAAAATTTGTAAGATTGATCAGTGAAACAGATAAGATAACTACATAAAGAAAAATGTATCTATATCCTATTATTTAATAAATACAATATATTTAATAAATATCCTAGCCCTTGGGATAAGAACTCACTGCTTGACAAAAACTGCTTGAGAAATTGGATAGTAGTGTGGGAAAAAATAGATTTTAGTCTCTTTTACAACAAGATGTCTCCCATCCATACACTGAAGATATTCAAGAAATCACCCTGTTCAATGACCTTTTATTAACAAACGTGGGAGTGAGGGAAGAGACATAAAATAAGGAGATGCTCACCAAAGATAGTCAGCATTGTGATTGAGGACACCCAATCTGCAATCCAGTTCAAAGGTCAAGTCAGGTCATTCATGTTCTTGTTTGGGGATGACATTGTACTGATTGCCTCAAGCCCAGAACCTCCTAGAAGAGATCAGTAATCACTCAAAGGTGCTTGGCCCATCCAACCTCACAGAAAAGACCAAATGGATGAGGAATGTCTACTGCCTAGCTCTTTAAACATTCCTGTGAATAGAAATCCTGCGGAGCTTGTCCAACAGTCTGTATCCCTGGGACAGACAGCATAGATGGACACTAAATTAGGTCCAAAGTTGAAAAAGGAAGAGAATGGGCTGATTCAGCAAATTGCAAAACTTCATTACTCACCCCAAGCTTCTCATGAAACCAAGGGTTCAGCTTTTCAATACTAACATTCTGCTGCTATTGTTATGTGACAGTAAGACATGGGAAATCCAGCCTTCAATGAACTAAGTAGGGACATCATGCAAAGGACAACAGAGAGACACATGGAGTTTGAGCAACTCATGAGTAGCTCCAAAGACATGTAGGATTGAAGGATGCTGTTGAGGAATTGTACCGCTGGAGGAGAAGATAAGCTCAGCAAATAGCAAGAGTGAAGGATGGCAGGTGGACAGTCAGAGTGCCCAGCTGGCATCCTCTTAATGTCAGGAGAAAGTGAGGAGCATCTCTGCCGAGTTGGATGGACCCCATGTGGCCAACTTTTACAAGGATATAGACAAGAATTGCAAAGGAGGAGTATGCATGGATGAGTTGGTATCTCTATCACTGGAGGGAACTGCTGAGTCAATGACTTCCATTGACTCAGTACTTTGAGAGTCGGTTAACAGCTCTTCAGTCAGGTACTAATTGCATCCAATGAGGTTTGCCTGAAACATGGCTTTCAAGTGGAATGAAGCTTTTAGATCCCAAAGAGGCAATAGACTCAATGTCCCCCCAATCCCAGAAGGAAGTATGATTTCGTGGGAAGAGCACTGGACCTGTAGTTAGTGGGCCCAAATTCTAGATTTGCCACTCATTAACCAGGTTAAGTGCCTTAAGCAAGGCACTTCTGCTCTCTTGGCCTCAGTCTGCTCAGATAGAAAGTAAGGAGGCTGGACTTTGTGATCTTGCTAGTATCTTCCTAAGATAAATCCTGTGACCTTCTCTCATAGGATTCTGGGAATCTCGTAGGAAAATCTCATAGGATTAATAGGAATTATTTAGTAGGAATGATCTCATAGGAAACTGGGCCTCAGTTTCCTCTTCTGGAGAATGGTGGTGTTATTCGAGATCATGGGTTCTTACTCTAGGATCCACAGACAACCAGGGAGTTTGTGGATAGATTTCAGGGAGTCCCTGAACTTGGATGGGGAAAAATACATTTTATAGTCACTAATCTTTTATTTTCTTTGTAATCATATGTATTACATCTTACGAATTTTAAAATATAATTCTGAGAAGGGGTCCAAAGGCTTTGTCTGACTGCCCAAAGAGTCCATGACCCAAAAAAGGTTAAGAATTCTTGGACTAGATGGTTTCTAAGGTCCTTTCAGTTCAGCTATTCCATCATTCTGTGAGATCTGGGCTCCAGTTTGCCTGTTTACCAAGGCATGGAATGGGTTTGAAACAGGAAGTGATAGGGCCAAAATGCCTCTAAGGACTGACTGAGAGGGAAGAGAACTCAGTGGAACAGTGGGTGGCACCCACATCTAAGGCAGTGTGGTAAAAGGTCCTGGAAAGTGGACTGGATCACAGCCACGTAGACCAGAGGTGAAGTAGGTGAGAGCCATGAGAGATTCTAATGAAGAGCTTGGTCAAGGAATTGCATAGTGCTGAGGTCATGTGTCCCCCTTACACCATTCCATTGTTCCTCTAAGCCCCGAGGCTCTGAGAATGGGAGAACCCATAGGTGGGGCCTTGTTTACTTTTAATAACAAGTCAGCTATCCTGAGCCTGGAATTTCTTCCAGGGGTGAGACCTCAGGGCCTTTGGAAGCTCAGGAGCCCCATTTAAATGAGGGTTTTGGAATAGATGATCTCTAAAGGTACAAAGGTTGTTAGTGTGGTGCGGTGGAAAGAACAGACCTGGATTCAGGAGACCTGGATTCAAATTCTGACTCTTTCACTCAGTAGTTAGAGGCAAGTTATTAATCCTCTTTGAGTCTCAGGTTGCTCTTTTTTTTTTTTGCCAGTCAATAGGGGTTAAGTGACTTGCCCATGGTTACACAGCTAGTGAGTATCTTGTGTCTGAGGCCAGATTTGAACTCAGGTCTTCCTGACTCCAGGGACAGTACTCAATCCACTGCGCCACCAGATGCCCCTGCTTTTCATTTCAACCTATGAAATATGTTTGATGATACGTACAGTATCCTCCCTCATAAGATCATAGACATGGAACTGGAAGGTACCTTACAGAGATCATCGCACCCAATGTAGGAGCTCTAGCTCTGGTGTTCTATGTTCTAAGGTCTCTTCCAGTTCTGGCATTCTAGATCCTAAGGTCCTTCCCAGATAACGTTCCATGTTTTAAAGCTCTGACATTTCATGTTCTACAATCCCTCCCAGCTCAGACATAACCAGATCCATTTTAATTCTGACATTCTATCTTCTAAGGTTCCTTCCCTCTCTCGCTTTCTGGGATTCAATGATTCATAGAAATTATTTGTTGTTAAAAGCACTGTGAGGTTAATGAAAGGTAGGAAGCAGGAGAGACAGGATCACAGAACATAGAACCTCAGAGCTGCATGGGCCTCAGAGGCCACTTGTTTCTATCTGTTCCTGAAAAAATCCCCAGTCATATAGCTTTTGCTTAAAAACTTCCATTAAAGTTTAGGTTTTCAACATATTTGGTGTGAGATCTGATGAGTTCACCAGCAGGCTAATAGTGGACAACTCTAGAAAGAGGAAGGAGGATTTTCTTCATTTTCCAGTGATGCCCTCAAACTTGGCATGCCAATAATGGCAACAAAAAACTAAGTTCCCTTCAGACCACGTGTGGAATATTGTGTTCAGTTCTGGGCACCACAATTTTTTTCCATTAAAAAATGTATTGCCATTTGGTTTTATGTCATCTTAATTTCTAAATATATTCCCCAACCTTTCTTTATGCACATATTCCTTATAATGAAGAATAAAAAAGAAAGAGAGAGAAAAGGGTAGTTCAGCAAAACTAACCAACAGATCACCTGGGTCTGATAGTGTACGAACTATTATTCCATACCCATAGTTTTCCACTTCAACAAAGAAGGGGGTGGGGGTAGGTGCATATCCTCATCTATTCTTTGGGGCCAGATTTATTACTATCATCACATAGCATTCACCTCTGGGGTTTTGTTTTTTTGTTTTTGCAAATATCATTTTCCTGGTTCTGCTCATTTCATTCTGCATCAGTTCATAAAAGCATCAACCACCAGGTGGCACTGGTGAACAAGACAGGCTGAGCTGTCAATCATCACCTGAGTCGCAGGACCCAGTTGAGCATGCTCAGATAACTTACTCTCCTACCTCTGGCTAGTGGTAGGGCTTTCTTTCAGGAATACCTCCTTTCACAGGGCTGGCTTTTCCTTTCCAAGCAGCTTATTTCTCCTGTCTTTGAGGAGACACATCTTTCTTTGTGACTCTAGGGGGCAAAAAAGAAGGAGGAAAATGACTGTATTTTGTTTACTTTCAGCAGTTACTATCAGCAGATGCTTTTAAAGTATCTGGGCTTTTGGATTTCTTGCCAGGCTCATAACAATTCAATGCTGTCACCCCACTTTGCCCTAATGTTTCCATTCTCAAATTCAGCCACCCACATGTCTGAAACAAACGTTTTATGTCTGTAAAACAAAGAATTCTCTCTCTTATTGTCTCTCTATTTGCAAAAATTGAATAAAATATACACGGCTTCGTATTTCTGCAGGCCAAACGGGTTAAAATAGAATATTTTTTTAAAATTAAAAACGAAACAGATAAGGAGCAAACAAGTTCACACTTGTAGAGAACCGGAAAAGCGTCAAGCAGTTTTACCAGAAGGTGAAAAGGCTCACGGTATCAGTACTATCACATCTCTCCCTGCCCTACTTCTCTGGATGGTATTAGGCCACAGTACTAGATCAGTCTCACCTCCAAACAGGTCCATAAGATTTGTCTTTCATCAATTAGTTACTCTTAATTGTGACTGCTGGGCCACTTGTGATGCCTTCCTCCTTCATCTTATTCACCTTCCTCCTTTATTGCTCCATCTTGCTTGGCTTCTGGATTTTTATTACATACAAGTCCGTTTCCTGAGGTCTGATACAGTGGCACTATGATTAGTCTGACCACATGTTAAATCTGAAACCCTCGAAGAACTTAGGAAATGCTGGGAGAAAGGCTGTTCTCCAACAGACAGACCTCTTTTGATTTGGTGGTGTTCAAAAGGCAGGTTCTATAAGTCTTCTCATGTTTCCCTAAATTCTATCACCTTCATTTGCCACAATATGTCTAGCCATTACCCAATTTCTAGGCATCTACTTCATTTCCAGTTTTTTGATACTATATAAAAAGCAGTTGCCACATTTTAGGGGGGACATTGACAAACTGAGCATTTAGAGAAGGACAACCAGTAGGAACTTGAGATCCAGCAAAGAAGGATCAGTTGAAGGAATTGGAGATGTTTAGCCCAAAAAAGAGAAGACTTCAGAGGAATTTCATAGTGTCTTTAATTATTTCAAGGCCTGTTGTGTGGAAGAGGGAATGGTGTTGGGATTTGGGGTTCCAGAAGGCAGAACCAGGGGCCATGGGTGGAAGTCGTAAAGAGTCTACATTTAGGCTTGATGTTAGGAAACCTTCCCAACAATTAGAGCTATTCAAAGGTAGAATGGGCTGCCCTTGGCGGGTAGTGGGTTCTCCCTGCTTGGAGGTCTTCAAGAAGGACCTGGATAACCACTTGTCTAGTGTGCTATAGTGGAGATTCCTTTTGTGTATGGATTAGATGAGGACCACTGAGGGTCCTACTGACTCTCAAATTTGGTCATTTTGACTTGTTCTGCTTGGCTCCAGAGGTAAGAACTAGGAGCCATGGGTGGAAGTTACAAAGAGGCAGGTTTAGGCTTGAAATAAAGAAAATCTTCCTAGCAATGAGAGCTATCCCACTGGCTGCCTCAGGAGGCAGTGAGATTGAATGACCACTTGTTGGATACATTGTAGAAGGGACTTCTGTTCAGATTCAGGCTGGATTCTATGGTCTCTGAAGTGTCCTCTAGCTCTGACATTCTGGAATTCTGATTCCATGATACTTTGAAAGATTGTAGGAAGATGATAGGAATAACTTTCCTAAGGAATTAGGTGATTCCAATATCTAAGACTGGGGTTCCTAACCTTTTTTGTATCATGGGCCCCTTTGGCAGTCTGGTGAAGCCCATAGATCTCTTCATATTTTTTTTTCATTCTTTTATTTATTTTTAATATATTTTCTCTCCCCCATTACATTTTTCCACTTAACAGTATTTTTTCCAATTCATGTTTTTAAATATACAAATATACACACTCATATATATGTGTATATTTATATACATATATAAATATAAATACATAAGTATATATAAATATAGATCATGTTTTTAAATGTATAATATAAAATACAGATTACCAAGGAAGCTAATTATATTGAAATATAATGATCAATTTTTTTTTTTAAGTTCATGAACCCTAAGGTAAAAAATTCTGTAAGAATTAGGCTGACTCAAGCATCCAGAGCATTTTACTACTGTCAGGCCTACATTTATCTCTTTATAATTCTCACCTGTTTTTCCTAGTTCTGACCTGAGGATCAAGCAGAACTAATCTAATGTGTCTTCCGTATGACAGCCCTTTAAATGCTTGAAGACAACTATTATAATAGTTGTCACAGTGGATAGAGTGCCGGCCTGGAGTCAGGAAGACATCTTCCTGAGTTCAAATCTGGCCTCAGACACTTGCTAGCTGTGTGACCCCGGGCAAGTCATTTAATCCAGTTTGCCTCAGTTTCATCATCTGTAAAATGAGCTGGAGAAGGAAATGGCAAAGCACTCTGGTATCCTTGCCAAGAAAACTCCAAAGAGGGTCACAAAGAGTGGGACGCTACTGAACAACAACAACAATATCCCCCCAAGTCTTAACTTCTTCAGGCTAATTCCCTCATAAATATATGTTGACTCTCTCATAAGACATGGACTCAAGGTTCTCCATCTTGGACCCTTGTCCTCCTCTGGGCATGTTCTAGCTTATTAATTATATCCTTCTTAAACTGTGGTGCCCAAGCAACATTCTAGATGAGGGCAGAATACAAAGGGTCTATCTCCTCCCTAATTCTGGAAGCAATTTCTGCCTTAATCCAGCTTTTCCCCTTCGCCTACCCTTCTCCTTTACCCTGACCCTGAGTAGCAGTCTGTAACACATAGGCCTGCCTGGCAGGAAGATCGACGTGGCTGTTGATACTGTCTGAATAAGCTGGGAATCATCAATTCAAATCAGTCAGGTGGAGATGGAGGACCATCAGACCATATCATCTGTCTTGTCATTGTTTCCTAACATCCTCAAAGCCTTACCATGTTCTGTGCCTTCCCAGACCTCCAGGCACTGTAATCTGGCCTGCTGACATACTCTAAGAATCCCTCAGACTTGCCCTTCACACTATCTCTTCACCTTTCAGACTTTCTATCAGATTTTCAGAACTTTCTATCTGCCCTGCAATTGAACTCTCTTGAATTCATTGGCATTGCCAATTAAAGCACGAGCCCCTTGAAAGGTGGGACTTTCTCATATCTTGAGAGCTTAGTATAGTGCTTGGCATGTGCTTAACAAATGCTTGTTCATTAATTCATTAGTCCATTCATACCATTAGTTTTCTTGGCTGCTGCATCTTATTGCTGACTCCTTTCTGGCTTGCAGTCCACTAACCCCCCCACCACCTTTTTCAGAACAACCACTGTCTATCTATGCCTTTCTTCATCTACTTGTGAAGATGATTGCACCCAAGCGCAAGACCTTACATTTATTCCTATTTAATTTCATCTTATTTGATTGAACCCCATGCTCTAGCTATCAAGATCTTTTTAAGGAATCTGACTCTGTCATCCAGTGTGTTATCTCTCCCTGTTGAGTATCTATCTGATCTGTGCCTTTATACCAGTCATTGATAAAAATGGTTAACAGCCCAGGGCCAAGCATAGATCCCTAGACTATTCCACTGAAGACCTCTTGATTGACATTGAACCTTTAACAACTACTCTTTGATTCTGTTCATCCAACTAATTTTGAGTCATCCTAAATGTATTATCATCTAATTCATATTTTTCCATCTTCTTCACAAGAATAGGTAGAGATATTTTATCAAGCACTTTGCTAAAATCTATGTAAATTATAACCACAGCATTCTCTTATCTACTAGTTTAGTAACTAATTTTGTCAAAAAAAAAAAAAAGGAAATGAGCTTAGTCCGACATCTCCTATTCTGGATGAAGGCATCTTGGCTCCTTGTCTTCACAGCTTTCCATTCTACATGTTAGTCAACCATCTCTTTAGTGGTCCTTTCTAGAACTTTCCCAGGAACTCAAGTCAAGCCCACTGATCTATAATAAGTGGACCATGCTAATTTCCCATAAGGGATATATACCCTTCTCCAATCTTGTGGCAGCTCTTCCATTTTCCATGATCTTTCAAATGTCATTGACAGTGGCTCTACAATCTTTTTTTCTTTTCGGCTATCTATCGCTTTGGTTATCTACATAAGCATCCTTCTCCTTTCCTCATCTTTTTCAGTTGAAAGTCCTTTTGTTTAAATTTGCAAGATTCTTAGCAAATAGATTCTTATCAGCCTTTGTCAGGTGTACTCCACCTCTGGTCTAGAGTCTGTTATCCCTATTTTTTAAACCATGGTCCAGAAGGCCAAAGTCCATTCTGACACATCATCTTCTTAACATTCACTTGAGAAATTCATTTTCTTCTGTATCCTTTTCCTTCAATGGGCAATGGTGGGAATAACACAGCCTCTGCCCCTGTGGTCTTTAGCTTCTTGCCCAAGACTTTATAATTGTTGGCAATCCTTTTTAATGTTCCTTTCGGTGGTGACCACATGCCCACGTGACTTACCAGAAGTGGTCAGTTGTCATTCATTTTGACAAGTTTTTGAAGGCTTTCTTCTCTTCCTCTGCCTCTTGGTAGACACTTGCATCATTACACTCTGATGTCATGGGCATTATTCAAGCTTCCAATCCAGGTAAAGGAGATCAGGAAATCCAGCTCCATGCTCTTTCCTTAATACCAGTGGCTAAGTGCTACAGTTGAAGTCCTGGAGACCTGCGTTCAAATCCTGCTTCAGATACTTACTAGCTGTGTGACTATGAGCAAGGTTCTTAACTCACAGAGCCTCAGTTTTCTCAGCTGGAGATAAGTATTGTATCTACCTCATAGGGTTATTGTTAGGGTCCAAAGAAATTATGTATGTAAAGTGCTCTGGAAATCCTAAAGCGCTATATTGGGGCAGCTATGTGGCACAGTGGATAGAATGCTGGGCCTAGACTCAAGAAGGAAGACCTGAGTTCAAATCAAGCCTCTAACACTTACTGCTGTGTGACCCTGGGCAAGCCTCTGTTTTCCTCAGTTTTCTTATCTGTAAAATGAGGATAATAATAGTACCTATCTCCCAAGGTTGTGTGAGGATCAAATGAGATAAGAGTTTAGCAAAGTGCCTGGTATATAATAGGTGCTATACAAAAATTAGCTGCTATAATAACAATAACAATAATAATAATAATAATAATAATTATTATTATTATTATTATTGTCAAAAGCAGACACTATGGTGTGGGACTCCTGGCTTGGACAGCTTCATGAGCCAGGTTAGACCTGAGGAGCTTTACTTAAGACTTAGATTAGAAAGCTAAGGAGCTATTCAGCTTTGTACTATATTATATTCATACAAATAATGACTTTATATGTTGTTCTTATTATATATTATTTCTGAATTAGTATCTAGAGGCTCTTTAAAAAGGCAGAGGTCATACTGCTCAGAGTTATCTCTTGCCTTGACTATCTCCTAAGGGAGCTTATCTCTCCTTTGTTTGTTTGGTTTTTTTGGTGAGGCAATTGGGGTTAAGTGACTTGCCCAGGATCACACAGCTAGTAAGTGTCAAGTGTCTGGTCTGAGGCCAGATTTGAACTCAAGTCCTCCTGATTCCAGGCCCAGTGCTCTATCCACTGTGCCACCCAGCTGTCCCTAGACCTCGCTTTCTTCAAGAAGACAACCACAAGAAGGCTAAGGCTATGGAGAGTATGCACAAAAATGGGGCTTCCAAATAACAGAAGTGTATTTTTTTTCCAGCTGGTGAAAAAAAAAAAAAACGAAACAGCTCACTCAGACACTTGTCCTAAATGGTTCCCCTGAGACAGAGAATGAACAGAATCTGTTGTATGGGAGTTGACCCGGTGAGAGCAGCTCTGCAGAGTGAGAGAGGAGGGGAAGGAGGCACAGTGCAGTGGTCTGACCATCAGTTGGGTCTGCCACATCCTTAGAGCTGATAGGCTCTCTGGACAAACTGGGCTGAGCTAAGAAACATGAGGCAACCAGCCCTGCAGCTTATTGGCAAAGGGTACATGGAGAGACAATGAGCCATCTCTGCCCATGCAGGCAAGGTTTGGGGCACACCAATTTCCAGATGCACAGACACAATTTGGGCCCAGCAGCCCTGGGCTGGTAGCAACCAGACAGCAAATGTAGGTATGAGCTTTTTATGCAAGAAGCCCTGAGAATCACACAAATCCGCAAGTTAATAACAGCTCTACAAACAGCCTAAGGAGCTAGCCTCAATTGCCTTACTAGAGGTAACTGGCAACAGGAACCTAAGTAGCAATTAATTGCTATACCCAAGGCAGCTACATTCAGCAGGCCCTTAGGTCAGGGCAAGGCAGGACAGACAAAGCAGAGACAAAGAAGGCAGCTGTGTTGGAGGGGGGAGAGCTCACCCCAGCCTGTTATCTGGTAGCTTCTCATTTCAACTAATTATTCCTGCTACCTAAATACTAAGCTCTATTGTTATTCAGCGGTGCTGAAACCACTGGAGGTGCTTTCGGTGTCTGCTAAGATCAGTGCCCTGACCAAAGTGCAGATTGCTCTACCCTAGTTACATCTCTGGCGTCAAGGGTTAGTGGACCTCGACAAGTTCTCCAAGACCTGGGTTGTGAAAGCAAGCCCAGTGGTACGTGGTGAGGCAAATGGTGCAATAATACAAAGTCTTGCAGTTGCAGCAAACTGCGACATTCTATGCTAATAATCAGGTGTGGAGAGGACAATATCACCCCCGGGAGTAATTGAGGGCTATGAGGCACCTGGAGTGTGAGCGCTGATGTTTCTGTGACTTGGGTAGCTCAGGAGGTTTGCTGAAAGCAGTGGGAGGGGCAGTGAGGCGCTCCCAGAGAAGCCCCAGTGAGGGAACAAACCCGGATCACTTTTACTCGGAGCTTCCTCCGGGGCAGTACTGGAAGTCACAGTGATGGCACTTTTCTCTGGGGCTGAGCTGCTGTGTTACTTTCTATGGTGTTCCTTATGATATAATAAAATTCCATTACATTAATATGCCATAATTCATTCTGTGGAAGAACCCTTGAGATTAATACATCTGTTTACTATGAGTTACCTTACCAGGCAGGTGCCCTGGACACAGAGTAAGCCCGTGTGCTGAAATGAGCCGTTCAGGAGCCTTCAGTGAGTCCAGTCTTGCTCAGTCCCAGATGCCTCTGCTGGGGTTCTCTGGCTGAGCTGTGCCCACCACCCCAAAACTGACCCAAACTGGCCTTGCTGTCAGCTGTTCCTGCAAAAGCCTGTCTGATGGGGTGCTTGCGTGCTTGTGCCTGTACTTGGACCCCAATTTCTCCCTAGCCTCAGAAACACTGTCTCTGACAACCACTCCCCAGGCCAAGGACACTGTGCCTAGAAGTTATTCATGCATGGGCCCCAGCACGACCCTTATCTTTCTCCCTGGTGCAGCTACACAAAGCTGGGTGAGACAGTGCTGGACTGCTCAGGCCCCAGCCCTCAGATCATGTCTCTGGAAGCCTCCCAATTCCTTAGTAAGTTCCTGTTTTGTAAGAAAGCTTTCCCTTGTTGCAGAGCATTCTCTCCTCAAGACAGAGGGAGAGGGGTGCCTTGCCCAGCCCAAGGAGTTTTGTCCTTGTCTGGCCCAAGGACTCTTCCTCCCACCAGATTCCCAAGATCCATGCCTCCGTCATCTCCATCCCTGTCTGGTATACTCCCTGTACTTTCCCATCCATAGCTCCCGAAGACACCTGCACCTTTGGATTACCTCATCAGTGTCCCTGGCATTCCTTTCCCATGCCCTTTTTCATATAAACCCGAGCTCTATCCTCAGTCTCTCACAGGTTCCTTAAGAATCCTTGCCGCTGAAAAGCATAACAATAAATCTTTGCCACCTTGACTTAAAGAATGCTTGAGTCTGTGAATTCATTCCAGACGACCCAGTCCTATACTTTGGTCTTTGAGGGGCCTCAACCTCTCAGACTGCAACATGTCCACTCTTCTCTCCAAGCCTTCTCTGAACCTCCCTTTGTGGTTCTCAAGCATAAATCTTCCCTGATTCTTCTGGACCTCGGGCTCCTTTGTACTTTACTTTGTACTGGGGGCCTCAGCACTAGTGTCTGATTTTTCTCCTATTAAAACTTTTCTGTATTCAACTCCACTTAGATCCTCTTCATTTTGAGGGGTAGACTTCCTCCGGTTGACAATGCCAAGGGGCAGCTAGGTGGTGCAGTGGATAGAGCTCTGGCCCTGGAGTCAGGAGGACCTGAGTTCAAATCTGGACTCAGACACATAACACTTACTAGCTGTGTTGACCCTGGGCAAGTCATTTAACCCCGTTGCCTGGCCCCCCAAAAAATAAAAAAAATGGACAATTCCATCATTCTCTTATCATTGGACACATGCTATATCTCTAAACTTTTCCTATTGCAACATAAGTTGCTGCTATGAATACTTCCATGAGGTTTGCTTATCAAAAACCTTTTTGTGAGTGTAAATACATTAGTGGGTCAAAGAGTATGAATAATTTTTGTCATATTTATTGCATGATTTTATCACATCATATATTTCATAAGTATGCTGGTAAATATTTAACAACTGACTCTCTGAATACAAATGTACACTTGACACACTTTTAAGTTTAATTTGCCTTATATTTTCTCCTTCACTTTCAAGTCTAGGCAATCAATAAAACAATAAACCAAAGCCTGATTAGTAGTGTTTGCTGAGTTCTGATTTGCAAACGCTCACATTGAAAAGGTAATAAGCTGACTCTGTAAGGCGGGCTTGAGCTGGCTCCAGCACCCACTTCTTTGAGACAGTAAGCCCCTTATCTAAATCTTGTATTTCTCTTAGTGCCAAGTATAGGGTTCTGTATACAGTAGATGCTTAATAAATACCTCTTAGTAATGGTAGGGCTATTACCTGATGTCTTCCCAGAACCATCCTCATCCTCTCCCTTTATGATGATCTAAAAGGGTAGGATATGAAATTAGAGAGAGGCCTGCTTATCCATGTGACTTCCACAGGGAACCTTATTAACCTAGGAGTTAGTGCCATGTGGAGATGCAGAGAGAAGAAGCCTGGAAGAAAGAGAAATCTTAATGACAGAAGTTGACAGAGAGAGTCAAGATGCCCAGCCTTAAGTGGACTTGGAGGTGACCTGTTTGATTCCAAAGGGGAAGAAGGAATCATATTAACAGAGAATTAGAGAGTTGCTTGAGGCCCTCTAGAAAGGATAGGATAATTTACCTGACTGTTCAAGGGCTTGAGTACAAGAATGGTCTACATTTTCAGTTGGGTTCAATGAATTCAATGCCTTATTAACCAGAGTGTTTGCTGGGGAAGTGAGGGTTAATTAAGGGCAGGTATTCTTAACTTTTTTTGTGTCATAGACTACTTTGGAAGCCTCATAAAGTCTATAAATCCATTCTCAGAATAATGCTTTTAAGTGCATAAAATAAAGCACATACAATTTCAGATGAAACCAATTATGTTGAAATACGGTTGTCAAAATAAATAGAAACAGAGACAGGTAGAAAGCAGGAGAGAGAGACAGAGACAGAGAGAGAGACAGAAAGGAAGGAACGTAAGAAGGAAGAAAGGAAAGAAGGAAAGAAGATTATAGATAGACCATTTATTAAGTGCTTAAGTGGTATTAATGTACCCTGCACTGTGCTAAATGGTAGAGAAGTAAATTCAAGCAATCCAAGACAGTTCCTGCCCTCAGGAAGCTTACATTTTAATGGGGAAAGACAACACATAAAAAGGACCTAGAAAATGAGGTGGGTGGGAGATGGTTCCCTGGGGTGGGGAAGAGCAGAAAAGGATGACAGGAGAGGAAAGACATGTTTTGGAGCTGGTATCCAGGAAGAGGGATGGAGGTCTGGTTTCCTGTAACATAAGGCAAAAAATCCCAGGTAATTCCCAAAGCAGAGTCCAAGTTTCTGGTTAGGATGATAGCTTTACTGGAGCCAGCATACTTTAGTGGCCAGGGAGTTAGATTCTAGAGGTGAGGCCAGGATTATAATTTCTTAGAGCTCTGGACCTGGAGTCAGGAAGACCTGAATTCAAAGCTGGCCTCAGATATTTAGTAGCTGTGTGTCCCTGGGCAAGTCACTTAACCTCTTTTTGCCTCAGTTTCCTCAATTGTAAAATTGGGATAATAATAACACCTACCTCCCAGGGTTGTAGTAAGGATCAAATAAGATAATTTTTGTAAAGGGCTTAGCATACCTAAAAAGCTATATAAACGCTAGATATTATTACTAGCTTTTCCCTGAGGCATTCCATCTCCAATCTCTTTCTCACAGCTAATCCCTTAAACCTAACATGCATTTCCTATTTACTCTCAGTCCTCTTCTCCTTGGAAGCAGGGGCCCCCTCCTCCAGGACGAGTTGTCAGTACTCTCTCCAGTTGTCAGTACTCTCTCCTTCCTCAAATTAACTGCTATTTACCTATCTGTTGTCCGAGTTATATCACCTCCCACCCCCAGTAGAAGGTAAACTCCTTGTGGGCAGGGTCTGAGTCCTCACAGCTTTCCTTCCCTAAACTCACTGCTCTGCAGTTATAACAATAATACAAGTTGACATTTACAAAATATTTACAGGCTTGCAGAATACTTCACACACATCATGTCACAAACCCTAACAACAGCCCTGTGAAGTAGGGACTATTGCCCCCATTTTACAGACAGGGCAACTGAGGTCCAGAAAGGTTCAAATGACTTGCCCATGCAAGCAAGTATTGGTGCTGGGATTCATACCCAGGTCTCTGCTGACCCCAATCTAGCATTCTGTTCTTTATAGCACACTGCCTTTCAATAAACCCTTAACAAATTAACGGAATGAATGAATAAATGTCTCCATCCTTTGACTTCCTGGGGTCCAAGGAGAGGCTGGGTCAGAGGTAAACATAATAACACAACACCTTCTTCTTGTCCTCAGACCTCCTTCTACCCACTGCGGGGGTAGAAGATGTCCCCCCAGCCACGTCTACATAATTACTTCTCTCCCTCTCCTAACATCGATTTCTTCACTGTTTGATATTAATCCCTCTCTGCGTCAGAGATGAGGGAGAAGTCATCCTGACTTAGCTCTTGCCTAATGGCTGATTTTGGAGCTCACTCTATGTTCCAAGCCTGAATAACTGAAATCTCAGAGACACAGAAGCAAAAAGAACTTTGGTCTTGGATGCAGGCTTAGAACCACGGGGGAAACGCCCTTCTGTTATTCTTGTGGATTACAGGTAGTGTTGAGGAGGAGGAGAAGAACCTTAACCATAAGGAGGCCAACGTAAAAGTTCCTCCTGAAAGATCCCTGGTTTTGGATCTCAAGACCCAGACGTGAATCTAGACAGCTCCGTTACTCATTGGCTACTCTAGTCCATCCTCCACATCGATCATGAAGGGATTTTCCTTAAGCCCCCAGATGTAACCATTTCTTCCTCCTACTCAATAAACTTTTGATAGCTCCCCATTGATTCTAGGGGAAAAAATATGAACTTTGTGTAGCTTTTAAAATTCTTCACGACCTGTCCCCCACCTTCTTCCAGCTTTATTGTAAATTATACCCACTCCTGCACTCTGTAATTTTGCCATACTGGCCTTTTCCCTGATCCTCATCAGAACACAACATGTCCTCTGTGTCCTTTCTCTGGCTGTCTGCCATGCCTGGAATGCATTCCTTACTCATATCAGCCCCTTGGAATAATTTTCTTTCTTAAATATCTCTTTTAAATGGTACCCTTTACATTCAAGCTTTCTTGATAATAACATCTCTTCCAAATAACCTTAAACTTAACACCTTTGTATTTAATAACATTAGTAGTTAGTATTTATATAGCACCTACTATGTTCCAGGTGCTATGCTAAGCACTTTACAAACATTATCTTATTTGATCCTCACAACAACCTTGGGAGTTAGGTGCTATTATTACCCCTGTTTTAAAATTGAAGAAACTGAGACAAACAGAGGCTAAGTGATTTGTTCAAGGTCACATAGCTAATAAATGTCTAAGGCTAGATTTGAACTCAGATCCTCCTAAGTCCAAGCCTATTACTCTACCCACTGTGCTGTCTAGCTACATTCTGTGTGTGTCTGTGTCTTTGTGGTCTCCCTATTAGAATGGTGGTTCCTTGAAAGTAGGGATCATTTCTTTCTTTGTACTTGTATCTCCAGTGACTAGCACATAGTAGACATTTAATTAATACTTGCTGATTTCATGATTGATTGAAGAATATGCTGCAATTAATATAAAGGAGTAAAAATCTTGGAATACAATAATCTGAAAGGAAAAAGATGTATTCCTATAACTAAGAATAACTTAGCCAAAAAAAAATTAAGTACAATAATTTAAGAGGAAAATGGTCTTTTAATTAATTGGAGGAATTTTAAGTCTTACTGATGAAAAAAACAAAACTGAGTACAAACTCTGAAATGCAAACACAGGAGTCAAGAGAAACCTAGAAAGGTGAATATATTTTAAAAATTAGAATGTGCAAAATGTTGATGAAGTGCTTACATTGTAATAGGCAAAGAAGAGACCCATAAATCAAATTATAGGAAGAAATAGATAGTAAAAGTATAATAGGTGGGTAACTGGGTATGCCTCTTTTAGCCCTAAACAAATCTAACAAATCGATCAACAAGAAAAAAGTTAAGAACCTGAGCAGAGAGTAGACTTCTGGGAGCCAAGATGGCCGAGTAAATTATCTCACATAAAAGAGGGAAGAAAAAGCTTTTACACACAATCAGTTGAATATAGAAATCTATCTTACCTGACAGGGAAGTAGGAGGGGAGAAGATTAAGTAAAGGGGGTGGGTAGGGACTGACAGGAGGGTGGGCAGATCAGGGAAGATGGTAGACAGAAGCAAGACACTAGTGAGGAGAGATGGGGTGAAAGAAGAGAGAGGACAAGCAGGAGGACGAATAGGTTGGAGGCCAATACACAGGTAGTAATCATAACTGTGAGTGTGAATGAGATGAACTAACCCCATAAAACAGAAATGGAGAGCAGGGCGGAGCAAAAACTAGAATTCTACAATATGTCGTTTACAAGAAATACCCTTGAAGCAGAGAGACATACACAGAGTAAAGGTAAGGGGATAGAGCAGAATCTATCATGTTTCAGCTGAAGTAAAAAAAAAGTAGGGGTAGCAATCCTGATCTTAGACAAAGTAAAAGCAAAAACAGACCTGATTAAAAGAGATAAGGGAGGGAACTACATCATGCTGAAAGGTACCATGGACAATGAAGCAATCAAATTAGAAGAGCAAGGGATAGTCTACCTGTCAGATCTATGGAGAGGGGAAGAATTTATGACCAAACAAGAGACAAAAAGCATTATGAAATGTAGAATAGATCATTTTGATTGTGCTAAAATAAAAAGCTTTTGTACAAACAAAACCAATGTAACCAAGATTAGAAGGAAAGCAGAAAGTTGGGGAACAATCTTTACAGCAAGTGTCTCTGATAAAGGCTTCATTTCTCAAATATATAGAGAACTAAGTCAAATTTATGAGAATACAAGCCATTTCCCAATTGATAAATGGTCAAAGGATATGAACAGACAGTTTTCAGATGAAGAAATCTAAATACCTATAGGCATATGAAGAAGTTCTCCAAATCACTTTTGCTTAGAGAAATGCAAATTACAACTCTGAAATCCACCTTGCACCTATCAGATTGGCTAATATGACAAAAAAGGAAAAAGATAAATACTGGAGAGGATGTGGGCAAATTGGGACACTAATGCACTGTTGGTAGAATTGTGAACTGATCCAACCATTCTGGGGAGCCATTTGAAACTATGCTTAAAGGGCAACCAAACTGTGCTTACCCTTTGATCCAGCAATAACACTACCAGATCTGTATCCCAAAGAGATCGTGAAAAAGGGAAAAGGACCTACATGTGCAAAAATATTTATAGTGCACTATTCATGGTGGCAAAATATTGGAAATTGAGGGGATGCCCATCAATTGGGGAATGGCTGAACATGGTATATGAATGTAATGGAATACTATCATACAGTAAGAAATAATAAACAGGCAGATTTCAGAAAATTTTGGAAAGACTTGTATAAACTGCTGCAAAGTAAAATGAGCAGAACCAGGAAAACATGGTACACAGTAACAGCAAAATTGTGTGATGATTGACTATGAATGACTCAGCTCGCCTCAGAGATATGATGGTCTGAGACAAGTACAAAGGATTCAGGAAGGAAAATGCTATCCACATCCAGATAAAGAACTGATGGATTCTGAATGCAGATCAAAGCATTTTTTTTCACTTACTTTATTCTTTCTCATGGTTTTTTTCCCTTTTAATCTGTTTCTTCTTCCACAAGTGTGGTAAATATGGAAATATGTTTTACATGATAGCACATGTATAAACTATATGAAACTGCCTACCATTTTCAGAAGAGGGGAGGGGAGGGAGGGAGAAAAATTTGGAATGCAAAATCTTGTAAAAATGAATGCTAAAAATTTTCTTGATATGTAATTGGTGAAAAAATAAAATACTATTAAACTTAAAAAAAAATAAGAACCTGAGCAGAATTTTAGAAAACTTAGATCTGGTGATTTCTGAATGGGAATAGAAAAGAATATATATATTACTGAGCTGTTTAATGACACCTTTATACAAATTAACCATACCCTGAGGGATAAAAACATCACAAACAGATGTTAAAAATCAAAAGTATTAAATGCATCTCCTGCTGACTACAACACAGTAAAAATTATAATCAACAAAGGGCATTCAAAGAAAATATTCAAATAAGTAATTTAATCTTAAACAACCAGGGTATCAAAAACATATTAGAGAAACAATAGACAATGTTATTAAATAAAATTATAACTATGAGGTAGCATACAAATTCTTTTAGGATATATCTGAGTAGTCTTATGGGGAAAATTAAATCTATAAACATTTTCATCAACAAAAGAATGAATTATAGCTCAATGAATTTGTTATGCAACTACAGGTACTAAAAAAGAAAAAAAAGAAATCAGAAACCACCAACCACACAAAAAAGAAGACATTCTGAAAGTCAAATAAGAGATGAACAAAATTGAAAAATAAAACAACTTGATAAACTTAGCAGTTGCTTTTTAAAAACTGGCAAAATAGCTAATCTGATCAAAAACAAGAGAATAACTAAATTGCCAATATTAAAAATGAAAAAAATTGTAATTCACAGCAAATGAAAATAAAGAATAATAAAGAAAAATACTAAAAACAATTTTGCCTAATTATATACTAACAAAACTTTACTGAACTGAACTGAAGTGATATGGATGAATATTTACAAAATACAAGATTTCCTCTCCTCCCTGCCCTTCCCCCTCTGACCATGGCATCTAGCAATTGTCAGAGCTACTTGCCAGAAGGAGATACCCTAACAAACAGTCAAAGAGAGTTAGGTTGAAAGAGTTCAAGGCACAGTTGAGGGAGACATATTCTCCAAACAAACACAAATGAAGAAAGGCAGTTGTTTGAGGTCAGAAGTAACTCCAAGAAGCATGACAACTAGAAGCAAGAGAGAGGAAGGAAAAGGGGGGAGGGAGGCTATGGATTCAAGAGAGATACAGCCCTGAAAATTGAAATGGAACTTGAAAAGAAACAGATACCTTAACGAAATGTGTAGGAAACACTTGGAGCAAGAAATGGGGAAATTGAGAAAAGTCAAATGAAGATGAGGGATCAAAAGTAAAATACTAAACAAACAAACAAACAAAAAGACTGCAGAAGAGGAAGGGGGAAACTATTCCTTAATATCTCTATCAGATATTAAACGAGACAAACCAATTCCACAAGATTTTTTAATTTTGTCAAAATTATATCTGTCAAGTCAACTATCAGAATGTTCAGGCAGTAGTAAAACTGACAGTATCGATGAATGTTCAGGTTGTGTTCTCATTTGCCAAGCAAATGCATTGAGTGTACAGAATAACAAGCACACAGAATCATCCAGGATTCAACCCAAAGACAGACTGAAATGCAGGGAGATTGTTCCAAGAGATAGTTGGCTTCCAAATTCTTCCTTCTAGCAACAGTCATATAGAAGCTAGACCCTAGACCAGAATGAGGTCAGGAAAGTGGTCAAGTAAGAACAACTTATAGATTATAATCCCAGTCATACCATAGCCTCTCGGCATGCTGGGTATCACATATCTGTTTATGTCACCACATTGACAATAGTAAACAACAAACAAGCAAATAACAAAAGCCCTACCATGTCAGAAAAGAAAAAGAACGTGGCAAATTAAAGGCTAAAATGTTTGAATTAAATGATTCAAGTCAAATGATTTGTCTTAGCCTTTCTAAAACAGGCAAAAAATAAAAGGATAATGGAGATGAAGTAACATAGGGAGCAAAAGAGAACTGGAAAAATTTCACAGAGAGCATGTAAAAGTTGAAGACAAAATGGAATCTAGTCAGGGTAGAATTCTAAGCATTGTGAACCAAACCATATGAGATAAGCAGAGAAGATTTAAAGGGAAAAATTCAGAAGTCAAGGGTGCAGAAAAAAAAATGAATCCATTTTATGGTTAAGATTAGTCATTGAGTGACAATAAGTATCAATGAGAACCTCTTTTTTGGGGGGACCATAGCATAACAGCTTGATTTTCCATGTTAAACATACATTTCCCTCAAAGGCAAAAAGGGACTTTTTCCTAGCTAAGATTTGTTTCTTGCTGTGTTCTTTTTACATCAAAGTTTAACAACATGACTTTTTATGAATTGGTAAAAGTGTTGCCTTATCTTCTTTATTAGACTGAAAATTCCTTCAGGGCAAGTGCTGTGCCCTCCTCTTTGTGATAGGCAATGAGGAAAGAGAGGCTGTGTGCCTGTTAGTAGTTATTATTTGACCCCTGGAACTATAAAAAATATAATCAGTATGTTCTAATATTGTACATGAACAGAAAATACCTGGGCTGGAGAGGAGTAGACTCAAACAAGAACATCCGTGTATGAGTTAGTGACTGACTTTTATTAATTGTACTTGTTCTGTGAAGTTTGGATTCAGTCAAAGGGCCGTACTTGAGGACCTAGAGGGCCACATGTGGCCTTGAGCCACAGGTTTGCCACCCCGAGTTAGTGTGTGAACTTTGTAGTGTGCACATTAGTGCCATGCATGGTGTCTTGCAAGTGGCACACAGACAATAAATGTTGAAAGATGAATGAATATTTTAAAAAAGATGGGGCATTAGAAGCATGGGTAGAGGTGCAAGGACCAGAACTCTGGGCACCAGACTATCTGAATGGGATAGATGTGTTGGTACATGAGAAGGAATGAGATATGTTGGGACAGATAATATGTTGCTGAACCATTCTCTTGTCCCAGTGCTTTATCCCTCCACTCCCTAATGCTCTATCTCCTTTCTCCTTCCAGGCTCCTTCCTGGAAGCCTGAAGCTTTTCTTCCAGAGGAATGGGAAAGTCTGTTTACTTTCCTCTGTTTTAAACATTTATTTTGTCTTGTTAATCATAAGTATTTGTTAGGCTGGGTGTATTTATTCAGAATGTATTTATTCTGGAGGAAGAAGCTCAGGGAGCAAGCATTCTCAGAGGAGAGAGAGATATAATAGTAAGGTATTTTGACAGTGGGCTGGGGATTCAGAGGAGAGAGATATAAATCATATAATGACTTTTTACAGTACAATACTATATGGTTACATGATACAATATTGCATCATCAAAATTTCAATGCAGGAAAAAACCTACAAATTTACAATAAATTATTCAATTTAAGATGCATCATTTTTTAGAACTTATATTTTTTTGAATGATTCAAATTTTTAAAAAACATTAAAGGGTTAAAGAAAGTAGATTTCCAGGGGAGTATTGAGCAATTTTTTTTTTGAAAAGGGGATAGTAGGCCAAATAAGTTTGGGAATCTCTGCTCAGTAAGATGAGTCTTCCTGACTCCAGGCCAAGTGCTCCATCCACTGTGCCACCTAGTTGCCCAACTAGACTACAGGATGATTAAATATGCCTTTCTGTTAGTTATAAAAATAGCAATATTTATTTTTAACTAGACCATAGGATAATTAAACAAGGACTGTTGCTTTTATAACCAACAGAAAAGCAGACTTTATGAGTTTTGCCTCATAAAGGAAATACTAGTCACTGAGCAAGCACTAAGAAGCTGTGATTTCATCCATTGAGAGAACCCAGCAGAAAAGGAAATGACAGGAAAATTAAGACGTTGCCAGCAGAGGCAGTCAGCTGAGAGAAAGACTTTACTTGTTAGATCTAGGGCTTGCTGATTAAAGGATAAATATCACTATTTTGATTGACTGAAGAAAAGGCTGTGAGCCTGCCGCCTGGGGCAGAGCTAAATTCTGCTATGGGCAGTTAGGTAGCACAGTGGATAGAGGGCTGGGCCTGGAATTAGGAAGGCTCATTTTCTGAGTTCAAATCTGGCCTCAGACACTAACTAGCTGTGTGATCCTGGGCAAGTCACTTAACCCTGTTTGCTTCAGTTTCCTCATCTGTAAAATGATCTGGAGAAGGAAATAGCAAACCACTCCAGTATCTTTGCCAAAAAAACTCCAAATAGGGTCACGAAGAGTTGGATACAACTGAAAAATGGCTTAAAAGCAAAATTCTGCTGTAGATAGAGCTATTGCCCCTTTGAACTATCTATAGTATGAGAGAGATGAGGCCTTGAAGAAGTACTTGATAGCTCTGTGCTGCTGCCTATATGGTTTGAGAGAGGAAAGCAGAGGGGAAAAAGTTGGGCTTTATCACTGCTTTAAGAGATTTGAAGTTGATTGGACAACTTAGCTGACTATGGTGTGAATAACTAACTAGGCTAGTCTGCACTGACCAGAAAGCCAATCTGAAGAACTTTACAACTCTCTGTGAGGAGTAGAAGCACATCAGTTAGCAGTGAAGCAGATTCATGTGGTACAAATTGCCCAAGGACATTAAGGCCTAAAGTGAGTTGCCCTGAACACATAGGTTGCCTCCACTCTCTAGGTTTCTATTAGTATGTGTCCACTCTCTCCCATGCATAATGCGTGAATGTGTGTGTGACCCATGTTAATGTGTTAACTTTGATATATTATTACTGCATTGCTTTATATTGAGAAATTGTGATGTTATAATTATTCTTTGCTTTTGACTTATCATCAAGTAAATGTTTTATGTTTAAGAGTTAATGATGTCATCGTTGTGAATAATTGATTTTGTGTAGACGGAAAATACACTAGTGCTAGCTCAGGAACCATAGTAGTAAGAAAAGGGAATATCCCAACCCCCCCCCATAGCAGGATTATTCTTTGGCTCCTGAGAATGCTTTTGAGGTAGCCACATGGCAGGAGTCCTTCTCTGGAAACCCAGACTTGCCAGTGTGAGGGCAGGCTTGGGGAGCAACCCAGCCCAGAGACAGGGTGGCCCATACCCTGTGGGGCCCATGACAGTCACGACCTCAGGCAGGTGATACAAAAGTAGGTATCACTTCTAAAAAGCCACCATCCTTTCCTATTATTCATTGTAATGGGTGTAATTTTCTGTTTCCACACCCCAGTGCCTTAGTGATAAATGCAGTTTTAAGCATGTCTAAATAATTAAAAAAAAAAAGTTAACACAGAATTTGAAGACTTTGGATAACTTCAGATATGAAGGAAAATTCACACAGCTCCCATAATGAAAGCATTTTCTGATATTTTACATTAGGGAGGAAAGAGTCTTTGGTTCTACTTTGTGCTTCTATCACAGTGGGTGGTGAAGCCTAGTCACGTCTTTATCAACTTCAATTCATCTTCTTGACATCTAGCCTGAATAGTGGGCACAGAGTCATGATTTCAGACTCTTTACAAATGTTGTAAGAAATCACCATCTGCCTGCACAATATCTAATCATTCGTTCCTTTTCATTTATCGAACAAATATTTGCTAAAAGTCTACTAAGAACAGGACTCTCCCCTCCATCCCTTCCTACTTATAATTCAGTAGGGGAGGTGACTAGCACAAAAAAATTAAAAGTCAAAAGGACAAGATATTCTGTGATAAATGCCTCACAGAGGGATTTGTTGAAGTTAAGATCATTGAGGGTGGCAGAGTCTGGTCTACAACAGGGCTTCTTTTTTTTTTTTAATTTTTAGGCAATTGGGGTTAAGTGGATTGCCCAGGATCACACAGCTAGTAAGTATCAAGTGTTTGGTCTGAGGCCAGATTTGAACTCAGGTCCTCCTGACATCAGGGCTGGTGCTCTATCCACTTCGCCACCTTGCTGCCCCCTAGAACAGGGCTTCTTAAACTTTTTTCCTCTAGTGACCCCTTCTTATGTTTCTGCCCCTTTTGTTAGTGTTATGTGGCCTGAGGACATGCACAGTGCAAAGTGCACATGCTTTGTGTTCAGAACCACGGCTGCAGTGAAGTTGTGTGATGCAATACGGGCAAGCACTGCCAGAAACACCTCTGATTCATTACACATTTGATTTTGAATTAATTTTTGGTCATGGTATTTGCATTTAGTCACACCCTTTATAGAATATCTCTTTTCTCCTAGAGTAACATTGATTGGTGATGCCTCCTGACCACGAATGAAATAAAATTACTAAGTTTCTTTTCCCCTCTTTTAACGACCTTTTACTGTTGCCAAATCTTTCATGACCCCATATGGGTTCTAGACCCACAGTTTAAGAAGCCCTGGTCTATAACACCGGTGTCCTGAATCTAAATCTAATGCCCTAACTTGTTACATAAAATTGGGTGAGTATATGCTCTGGAGTCAGTGTCTCAACCTGTACTTGGACTAATAGGTCACATCTAGAAAGAGTGGCCACCACTTCTCTCTTCAGTATTCTAAAGTTAAACCTGAAAGGATGAGGAATTTTCTCTGGTACTGTTTCTCATGAGTCCCAAATGTAGTGTGACTGAGCTATACTCAGAGAGAGGTATGAGGGCATAGCTCCTCCATTTTGTACATAGGAACATGAGTCCAGAGCTGAAAGAGACCTCCAAGGTCATACAGCCCAATCCACTGATTTTACAGAGAAGGAAAATGAAGCCCATACAGAGGAAATAACTTTCCCAAAGTCAAGCACATAGTCATTTTCAGGGGAAGGGATTTTAATCCAGGTCTTATAATTCCAAAGCCATGCTCTGTCCACTATACCATCCAGCCTCCATTATTCCTGATTATTTTCTGCTTTTATTTTTTAGCCAGTTGTCCTTTTTGCCCTGCTGCCTCACCCCAACAAAGGGTTCATTAGTGCTGTTGACCCCTCCCTTTATTTCTCTTTCTGGCGTCCTAAGTGTTCTCCCAGAAGGTAGACTCTTGTACCTTCTTCTCTTGGTGTAATTTCCTGGCCTGGGGCAAAGGCCTGAGTTTCAATCTTACCCACTAATTGCTTCTGCTATCCTCCCGTAAAGGTGGGCATTAGGCTACACCTCTCACAGAGAATTTCAGGATGAGAAAGGATCTCAGAGGCCATCTATCTACTCCAACCTGTCCCTCAACAAGACTCTCTACTACAGCACGCTGGACAAGTGGTAATCTATTCCTCACTGGAAAACCTCCAAGGAGAGAGAGCCTGTTCCCACTGGAGGTAGCCCATTGTGCTGAGGGATAGTTTTGACCACTTAGAATGTTTATCTGATGTCAAGCCTGAATTTGTCACTTTTCATCTTCCAGTCATTGTTTCTTCTTCTGTCCTCTGGGGCCTTGACTTGCCTTGGGGCATTATGACTTCTGACAACCTTTCCACGCTCCCCCCCAAAAAATGTCAATGAATTGACTGGAACCTGAGGAGAAAGAATGAGTTGTTCGTAAATTTTTTTTTAATTATCAACAATCACTTCCATATGCTTTTGAGTTTAAAATTTTTCTCCCCCTTCCTCCCCAAGATGGAGCACAATCTGATACAGGCTATACATATACATTCCTAGTAAACATTTTCACATTAGTGATGTTGTAAATAAGAATTAGAACTAATAGGAGGAACCACCAGAAAGAGGAAACAAAACAGCAGAAGAAAAAAAATAGCAAATAATACGCTTCGATCTGCATTCAAAGTCCATAGTTCTTTCTTTGGATGTGGATAGCATTTTCCATCATGAGACCTTTGGAGATGTCTTAGATCCTTGTATTGCTGAGAAGAGTTAAGTCTATCAATATTAGTCACAATTAGTGACTACTATTGTGTACAATGATCTCCTGGTTCTGCTCACTTCACTCAGCATCAGACCATACAAGTCTTTCCAGGTTTGAGAACAAATGGGTTGTTCAGCCCAAGGAAGAAGCTGTATATTTCTAACCTATATTCAGCAAAACATGCTTTCTTTGTTTATCTCTTTTTATGTTTTGAGTATTTGTTTTTGTTTTGTCTGATAGAATAATTTCAACTTCTACTTTTTCTAGATTCACCTGATGCACAGTAAATTTTTCCACCCTCTCCTTTGTATTCTGTATTTATCTTTATTTTTTAAAATCTGTTTCTTATAAGCAACAGATTGTAGTTTTATTTTTTTATCCAGTCTGTCATTCTTTTTCATTTTATTGGATTGTTTAGTCCATTAACAATTAAGTTTATGCAAATTGGATTAGCATTTTCTTCCATTTGTCTTTAATAATTTTTTTTTCCAAATCAGGACTTTTCACTCTTTCTTGTTAAACATGGTACTATGTCTCTTCAGTTAATTGAGCTAAATCTATTTTAAGGCAAACCTATTCCCACCAGCTCTCTTACTCTCATCCTCAAACCCCCTACCACCCCTTTGTTTTTTCATTCCCTAGTTTTGAGGTTTGACTAATTGGATCCTTTTCCTGGATTGTTTTTAAACTTTTAAAGGTATTTAAACTTTTTTCTTCTTAATTAAGGAATCAAGAAAATCTTTGTTCAGCTCCCCTTCAACTTGTTTGTTAGTTTTTTAATTTTTCTGTGCCTTTTTTTCTAAAAAAGATTTCTTTCTCCCCTTCTATTCAATATTTATCTTCTCTTTCCATTTCTTCTAGACTTTTATTCTTTGATTCCTGGCTTTTGTATTTATCTAGTTAGTCCTTCTTTAGTGTCTGTATTCATCATGGAATTAAAGCTTTGAAGGTACCTATTTGGAGTTCCTTCTCCTAAATAGTTTCTATGTCATTGCCTTGTTGATCTTTCCTCCCCCACTCCCATCCATGCCTCCTTTTTTCTGTTGTGCCTCACTCAGAAATATCTATTCTTGGGGGCAGCTGGGTGGCACAGTGGATACAGCTCTGACATTGGAGTCAGGAGGACCTGAGTTCAAATCCAGCTTAGACACTTGATACTTACTAGCTATGTGACCCTGGGCAAGTCACTTAACCCCAATTGCCTCACAAAAAAAAAAGAGAAATATCTATTCTTACTGATGATAGAAAGGACATTGCTCTATGGTAGGAATTTTCCTATGTCCCTGATAGTGTAGTTCACTATTTGCCTTGAAATCTCTTCCCTGTGTCCAAGCCCCTCCCTTACTCTTCAGGGTGTCAATTTCCCCCAGAATCTTTGATTCCCTTTCTCCTGATGTAGGATACAGGAGGAGCAATCTCTCTAAGAACCAAACAGGTGCCCATTATATCCACGGTCCAGATTTCCCTTTACAGAAATCTCTTTTCTCCTACAGGAACATTGGTCAGTGATGCCTACCTCCAACAAATGAAATAAAATTTATCAGTTTCTTTTCTTCTCTCTCAATCCCTCCCTTTGCCCCCATCTCTTATTCTGCGATAGGCTTTCTTCTTCCTGAGAGACTACAGGAGTTATTTTTCTTTCATTGTCAGCTCTTAACTTGATTAGGCTTGACTTGATTTGTGATTGTACATCATATATTCCCCTCAATTTCCTTCCTTCCCTCCTTCCTTTTACATGCCCTCCCATTCTGTAATTTAGTCCCATAAAAAATTAAGAAAAAAAACACATTGTTTCACCTGTAGGCAGGCTATTGTGAAGTTTCATACATGATACTATGGGTCTGTTTCTCCACTGTCACTTCTATTTCATTTCTGTTTTTATCTGTGTCCTTGTGTGCATTTGTAAAGCAATATATTAATGATAGCTCTGTTGTTATTTTGTTTGTTGTCCTTGGTTCTGTATTTATTTATGTTTCTTATATTTCTATTGTCTGGGGTGTTTGAGAAATAAATGATTTCTTCAGGTCTGATTTTATTTCCAGGAATGTTTTGAATGACCCTTTTTTTATTGAATGTCCAACTTTTTTTTTTTAATTAATAGTGAAGCTCACATTTGCAGTTACCTTGCATTGCATCTTAATCTACTTTGCTCTTTGGAACACATTATTACATTCCTTCCTGTAATTTCTTGTGGGTGCAGAAAAGTCTCCTGTTATGCTAATTGCCTAATTACCTGAAGGTCTTTCTCCTGGTCTTTTGTGGAATTTGTTGTTTGTCAATGAAGTTGTTGAGTTTAACCACCATATCTGCTGGAGTTGGCAGCACAGGTTTTTGTTTGTTTCTTTCTAGAGGCAGTCTTTAGATTCTTTTGTTTGACACTTGGTTCTGTGTTCAGATGTTCTGGGCAGTTTTCTTTTATTATTTTTTGTGTGATGGCTTTTAGGTTTTTTTACTTTTGTTCTAGTAGACCTATAATCCTTAGCTTGTCTCTATGCATCCTGTCTTTGAGATCAGTATGTTTTACTTCTATGGGAATACTTTTTAAAAAATGTTATTGCTTCTTGCTTTTCTTCTTCCATATTGTCTTTCACTTCCATGTATTTGTATTCCCAACCGGTTATTTTCTCCTTCATTTCTTTGGTGAAATTTGCCACAGTGGACTTAAGCTTTTCTATTCTGTTAATTATTTCTGCTCCGCAGGCCATAAATTTTGTTTTCACAAGTCTCATGTCTTATCTTGCTGTGCTTCCATGCACTCTTGGGAATCCACAGGGTATTTTGTCTTATTGGGTGTTGATTCATTTTTCTGTCTTACAATATTTATTCATGGATGCCTGGACCCTTTCACCTGATCTGGAGGCCATTTTTCCTTCTGTTATCAATATCTTCTTTGTTGGTCTATCTGCTTATGTTTAAAGTTTTTAATTTAGCTTTCTTCCTTCTGAGATCTTTGGTTATTTCAGTCTTTTTTGCCCTTATTTCCCCTTTTTGCTCACTTCCTGACTCCTTCCCCTCTTTGATAAGGATTCCCCTGGGGTTAGATCTTAAAGCTGTCTCAGTTCCCTCCCTGATGGGTACTTCATGTTTCATAGGCCTCGATCTCTGTCCCGCATGGCTTGCGGGAGGGATAGAAGTGGGCCAAGATAGACCCTGGACATTTTCCCTCGGGCTTAGTAGATGGCACACGGCCACACCCGTGTGTCCTGCCCCAGTTCTACTTATTCCCCAGTTGTCTGGCTGAGCTTGCTTGTGGCATCAAGCCGTCACTGCCTAAGCAAAGTTTTGCCTTTTGGATTTCTGCAGCTCTTGGGGTTAAATGGCATTCTGTTGTAAGCTGGTGGTTCAAGTCGTATGGTCACATTTCCAGAGTGCAGGGAGTGGTGACGGAGGGGTTGCTGAGCAAGTAAATCAGGGATTATCCACCTTCTCTGTTGTTAGTTCATTGGGTTTTTGCCTGATTTGGGATCTTGGCATCCTGCACTGTGGAAACAGCTGCAATTGTTTTATCTCTTGCACATAATTCCTATTTTAGGGAGGTTTGAGAGATTATAAGGATCAGAGAAAATGGCTAGTCTTCCATCTTGTAAGTCCCATGGCCTGAAAGGCTCTGACAGTCCCTAACCTACATTCATGAGCTACAGTTACTACTTTGCATCCTAGGCTTGGAGAGAAGATGCCTCTGTTTGGGGTGGATAGATTAATCTGAAATTTCATTGCAGAAGAGTTTGGCCCAGGCAGTTCCATGGCAGAATTTTCACATGGTGCTATGCTGTGCCCCCAGGTCAAATCCTAGCCACTACAAATAGTACTTTGGATACACTTAGGCACTTGGTAGAGTGGTGTATTGACAGGCATTTAAGTCTCACTCTGTGAGCCAGATTTATAAGTGGCATATTGACTTGAGTTCAATAGAAGCAGGGGTTATTCTCCCTGAGCCATTATAACCCAAACATTGTGACTCTGTTCCTGGTTCTTGGACTTTCAGACAATGCTGTCTTATCCTAGAATTTCCCTGTGCCTGAGACCTCCTCATCCTGGAACATCTAACCATCTACCCAACCTGGAACATCCTTCTCTAAGGTCCACCCCCTACACTCATTAATGAGTTCCTTCTAGAGCCTCCATTTTGTGAAGCTGCCCAGGCTGTCCTTCATTCCCTCCTAGCCCTGATCTAGCATTTTTCCTGTTAATTATTTCTTATTTAACCTGTATTTGGCTTGTTTGTATACTTACTTGTTTATTGTCTCTCTGGTTAGATTGTGAGCTCCTTGAGGGCAGGGACCATCTTTTGCCTCTTTTTGTATCTCCTGCACTTAGCACAGTGCCTGACACACACTAAGTGCTTAATAAATGCTTGATGATGATAATGAATGGGTACTATAAAGGGTTGCAAGGTAGGAGAGAGCTAGGTTATGAAGGGCTTTGAACACCAAACAGAGGATTTTGCATTTGCTCCTGGAAGTGATAAAGAGCCACTGGAGTTTATTGAGTAAGGAGGTGACATGGTCAGAGCCAAACTTTAGAAAAAACTGTACTTTTGATGGCTGAACGGAGGAAGGATCGGAGGCTGGAAACCCACCAGCAAGCTTTTGCGATAGACCAGTGATAAGGGTCTGTACCAGGGTGGTGGCATTATAAGTAGAGAGAATGGGGCATATTGGAGAGATGTTGCAAAGGTAAAATCAACAGGCCTTGGCAACAACTTGGAAATGGAGGGTGAAAAATAGAGAGAAGTCCAGGATGATGCCTAGGTTGTGAGCCTGGGGGACTGGGCTGATAGTATTGCCCTCTAGAGTAATAGAATATATAGTACATAATATATAGAGACATATATATGACTCCATGTGTGTCATATATACACTATGTATAATATATATACATATACATCTTTATAAGTGTGTGCATATAGATAGATGGAGACAGCTTGGAGTAGCTAGGTGGCTCAGTGGATAGAGCGCTGAGCCTGGAGTCAGGAAGATCTGAGTTCAGATCTGGCCTCAGATACTTACTAGCTGTATGACCCTGGGCAAGTCACTTAATCTCTGTTTACCTTAATCCACTGGATAAGGAAATGGCAAACCATTCCAGTATCTCTGCCAACAAAACCCCATGGACAGTATTGGTGTGCCCATGGAGTCACAAAGAGTCAAACATAGCTGAATGACTGAGCAACAACAAGATAGATAGAGAGAGAGAGAGAGAGATAAATAGATAAAATGTTTCCACTTTTCCCACCACTTCTGTCAGCTTATATTCTATAATTCTTTCCAGTTCTGTTTTGAAAATTTCATGTATTTGGTGTTTGGGCATATATATGTGTATGTATGTATATGTGTCTGTACAAACATATATACACTTACATGTAGTAATAGCGAATATTTATATAGTGCTTACCATGTGTCAAGCACATTGTGCTAAGCATCTTATAATTATTATCTCATTTGATCCTTACAACAGCCCTGGGAGGTAGGTGTTATTATTATCCCCATTTTATAGATGAAGAAACTAAGACGATTGAAGGTTAAATGATTTGCCCAGGATCACATAGTTAGTAAGTGTCTTGAGGTCAGATTTGAACTCAGATCTTCCTGACTCCAGGCTCAGCACTCTCTCTACTGCACCTATACATATAAAGACATGCCTATGTACATAGATATATGCGTATATATGTATACATTTTTATCTTTGTATATATTTGTGTATCTACTCATATATGTATACACATGAATATATGTGTTAACTTTATACTTGTCATATTTTTCGTATAGATACTTCTTGTCTCCCCCATTAGAATGTAAACTCTGTGCAAGGAGGGATTTTTTTCCTTCTTTGTGCTTGTATCCCTAGTACATAGTAGAGCGCTAGGCACATAGTAAGTGTCAGTCATTACTGAAAGACTGACCATTGATTTGCTTTGTCTTCCCACTAGAGTGTAAGCTTAGTGAGATCAGGGACTATCTAGAATTTTCAATGTGTATCAGTGCTTAGTACAGGGCTTGGCCCTCAGTCCACCATGCTTTTTCATTCATAGACAATTTTGAAGATTGCTCCAGCCTAAACATTCTGTATCCTGTGTTCTAACTGACATTCCATGCTCTTTGTTCTAACAGTTTGTATCCTGTATCCCACAATCTTTCATGTCTAAGGTTCTTTGTTCTAAAGCCCCTTCCATCTCCAACCTCCTATACTCCAAGTTTGCAAGCCCCACCACCATCCTCCAGGGGTTTTCTGCTTCCCTCGACCCTTCCATGCTGAGAAGAAGCAGGTAAAATTCAGCTCACGTACGCCTGCATGCAGAGCAGCCACTCTTAATTTTAATTATGACATGATTGATGTAAAATGAAAGCTGATTGCCAGGAATCTCACATTTTAAAGCCAGCCAGGCAGCTTTTAAAAAATGTATTCACTCATTTTCCTATGACAACGGGGAAGGTTCCATGCCAGCAAACCCATCGAGTCAATTGCAGCCAATGCCCTTTCTTTGCAGAAGATTGGCTCCGATCTTGGGGTTTACAATTAATCTGCAAAATGAATCTGCAGTCTTTCTGCAGGAGGGAGACAGAGGTTCTCTCTCACTGCCCTCTTCCCCCTTCCCAGAACCCCCATGGCTTATTAACGTGTTGAGAGACTCCACTGGGGGCCCAGATCTGACACTATCAAATGAATAGAGCCTGTAGCCTGCTTCTGTCAACAGTTCCTGTCCTTTTTTTCCCCTGCAAAATGTCTCTCAGATTAACACCTTTCCCACAATCCAATCCTAGCCCAGATCTTAGCTCATTTCCCTTTCTTGCAACAACCTTCTGTTGTCCAAGGCTCCAGCCTCTCCCACCGCAACCATCCTGTACATCTAACATTCTGTATGCTGAGGTTACCACGCCTCCTTCACCGCTTTCACAGTCTACAGTTCCTTCCATTGGAAGGAATTTGAAACCATTTGAAAATGCCTTATATATTTGGTGTTACTCCATTTCTATGCCCAGTACTTAACACAGTGCCTGACACACCCTACTATGCATTTAATGCTTGTTGACTGACTGTAAAATGAAAACTATTATGTTTACAAGTCAAGTAAAATAGGACAAAAGTGTGTTTGGGTTTGTTTGGTTTTTTTACATCATTAAAAATGGAGAATGTATTTCTCTAATTATTTAAAATCAAGTAACAGTGGCAACAGTGCTGGACTTGGTTCTGACCCTACCTTCGTCACTTAATGCCTCTGTGGCCACCTCTCTGAGCCTCAGTTTCCTTATATGTAAAATTGAGATGATAAAAGGTAGGGTACCTACCTCATCAGATTTTTGTGATGCTCAAATGAGATGACATATTGCACACTTTAAAGTGTCATTTAAAGATAAGTTATTACCATTTTCTTATGGTGATTACTACAGGAAATGAATATTCTAAGATCTCTCCCAGCTTTCAGACTCTATGTTCTCTGTCCTAACATCTTCCTAATACACAGTACTGCGATCTTATCATAGCCATAACCAGAGCTTTACTAATTCCCCATTCCCCGGAGAGAAAAATACAAATTCCTTTCCATGGCATTTAAAGCCCTCTATTATCAGCTCTGTCCTACCTTTCCTATTTCACAAGACTCCCTTTTACACACTCTTTGTTCTAGTCAAACTCAGGGACCCGCCCTAGTTTCATTCAGATCTTTTCCCTCAAGGAGCATTTGTTAATAGATCTTGGCAAAATCACTTAACCTTGTTAGGCCTCAGTTTCTCATTTGTAAAATGAGGGAGTTGGACCAGATGATTTCCAAGGTCCCTTCTGGCTCTAAAGTCTATGATTCTATATGATTTATAATTTTGCATGTCTAAAATGGAACATTTAGCTCTCTCTTCCCCACTTCACTATACAGCCATTCTGTCACAGGCTGTTCAATTACCTCTCTTCTTTCAATATTCAGTCTAGATACCTCCTTTTCCATGAATCCTTGCAGATTCCCCCACTGGGAAGGAACCTCTACAACTCCTATTTTTCCTGGAACATGTTGCCTGTATCTCTCCTTTGTCCTTACCACATCTTGAGGACTTCTAACATTGCTACTTATCTAACTCTTTATTAGGATATTTCCTCAATTCATGATGAAACATGCTATCCACCTCCAGATAGAGAGTGATGGATTAAGAGTACAGATTGAAGCATATATGTACAGATACATACAGAAAGAGACATACACACACACATATATATACATACACAAATAGATGTATATATTGTATATGTGTATAGATACACACATACATATATATATACACACAAATACATATCTAAATATACATATCTGTACATGTTGTATTTGGGTGTATATACACACATATATTACATGGCCAATGTAGGAATTTATTTTGCTTGACTCTACATGTCTATAGTGGGTTCTGTTTTTCTGGCTCTCTCAATATGTGTTGGGGTGGCGGTGGGGGGATTAGGGTGATGGAGACCTAAAAATAAAATGAAATTGAATTTTTTAAGAAGGTAATATCCACAGTGCTGAACACAGGGACTATGTAGAATAGGCAATTAATAAATGCTTATTAAATTTAGATCAAATAAAGCTTCTTAATTTACACTTCTCAGGAAAGGAAAAATCTTATTTCTTGTTCTTAATTTAATCAGTACTTTCCCTTCCCCTCAAAGAAAAAAACATTTCCATAAACAAAATACAACATGAAAAGATTGATATAGGTGAGAACAGAGATCTCTATTATAGTTTGCTTTTTAAAAATCATATAATAAATTCAATATGTTACTATAGTTATCCCTTCCACATCACAACTTTCCCAGAAAGTCTTGTGGTTTTGCTATGTTGCAGGTCGGCATAAGACACTAAATTGGAATTTTTTAGGAGTTTTGCTGAATGACTGCACTTTCAAACTTGTCCTACTTGTCTATGTTGCCTTCTGAACTTCTTTCTGTGATCTTCTGCACATTGCTTAAAAGTTTCAATGGCCTTCTCATCTTTCTTTTCTTCTTTGTTGTTTTTTCGGGTAACTCTCTCAATAACTTCCCTCTGTTCCCCAAATTCCCCCTCCTCTACAATAAAAAAAAGGAAAAAAATCCTTATAATTAATAAGATCAGTCAAGCAAAGCAAATCTATATACTTGCCCCATCCAAAAATACATCTCTCATTCTGCCCCTTGAGGGGGGCATGGTCGCTCTGTATATATATATTGGCCAGACGATTTCAGAAAGGGTTATTGTACTTACTATGGTAATACAGTTGGTATGAAATACTCCCCCCTCCCCCTGCAATGCACACACAAAAGGCCATGACACACTCTCCCACCAGTACCTAGAGAATTCAGGAGAAAGATTAGACTCCAGCTTTAGAAAGTCCTTGTCACAAAGTGGGCAACTCATAACTCCTGTTAGTCCTAGATTACAGCACAGTTTTCTCCTGCTGGGCTCTTTTCTACTGTGCTTTTGGAGGCCTAAATGTGTGTCTAAATTGTCCTTGGATCTAATGTAGACACTACTCTAAAGCTATTCTGGGAGGGCTCTTAGGATGCTGATTAGAAGACAAGAAGGTCAGAGTCCTTCCAACCTTGAAAAGCTCACAAAATTCTCTGCCAACTCAGGAGTGTGGGGGGGGGGGTGAAGAAAGGAGGAGATCTTGAGTCTAAGGCCAAGGCCAAAGCCTCCTTTTTCTCTCTCCCTCCTCCCAAGAAGTTCTTTCTCAAAGGTTTGGCAGAAATACTTTCTTCTAGCTTGATACTCGAATCCTTGATTTTAACTAACTCAGTGTTTAAACAGGCCCCAGAGGTCATGACCAATTAATTCCCTTGACTAATATGAATAGACTTGCTACTGCACTTTGGGAAGCTACCAGGCCTTGCTCAGATGTAGCGAATAATTGAGATGTGCTCTCAGATGATCATTATATGGGGGCTGAGTGGGGTGATTTTGATTCTGACCTTACATACGCTTCCTCATCAGTTCCATAGAGTCATGATTGGTCACCATCCCTTTCATCATTCCTTATAGCACAATAATATTTCATTATATTCAAACCCCATAATTTGTTCAGCCTTTTCCCAATTGATGTGTATCCCCTTTGTTTCTAATCTTTACTACAACAAAACAAATGATGCAATAAATATTTTTGTATATATTGGTCTCTTTATTTTTCTTTCTTTGATCTCTTTGAATACATTGCTGGGTCAGAGAGTATGTGCAGTCTAGTGATCTTTTTTAAAGTCATAATCCCAAATTGTTTTCCGGAATGGTTGGACCAATTTACAGTTCTTCCAACAGTACACCCATGTGCCTAGCTTCCAATAGCCCTCCAACAATTGTCATTTTCCTTTGTTGTCTTCTTTACCAACATAATAGATACTAGCTGGAACTCTAGAGTTGTTTCAACTTGCATTTCTCTAATTTTGAGTGATTTGCAGTCTTTTTCATAGACAGCATGCCCCAAAAGTCTTAGTGAAGTCTTAAGCTTCAATAGATATCAAGGCTATTATTACTATTATTATTCATTATTATTATTTTAAGCTACAAAAGGGTAAAACTCAACTGAGACTTTTGAAACACAGTATTTGTTGATAGCTTGAATTTCTGCCTTCGAGAACTGTTTTTTCGTATCCTTTGACTACCTATTAGAGAATGGCTGTTATTCTTATATATTTTAATCATTTCCTTAAATATCTTAGGTATCAGAACTTTGTCAGAGAAATGTATTGCAAAGTTTCTCCCCCAGTTAACTGGGAATGTTTCTATTCTAATTTTAACTCCACTGATAATTTTGGCCCAAATCTATTCAATTGTATGTATGGAAAATTGTCCATTTTATTTTCTATAATCCTCTCTATGCCTTGCCTGGTCATGAATTTTTTTCATATCCATAGTAATGAAAATCAATCCTTGTTCCTTTAATTTGTTTATGACATGACATTTTATATCTGACTCAGATCCATTTGGAACTTATCTTGATATATGGCATAAGATGTTAAACTATACATAATTTCTGCCAGCCTGCTTTCTAGTTTCCCAGTAGACTTTTGTTAAATTATGAATTTTACCCTAGCAGTTGGGGTCATTGGATTTATCAAACACTATACCACTATGTTCACTTGGTTCTGTATAATGTCTACTTAATCTCTTCCACTGAGCAACCTCCCTATTCTTTAGCTAGTACCAAATAGTTTTCCTCTTTTTTTTTTTTTAACAACATCGAGTTGATTGTATCAAGCCTAGAAATGCTAAAGGATCCACACAGGGAAAAAACCAAACCATTGTCCAGTTGGATGGATAGCCTATAGACTATCCTAAGCACTAACTTAAATTTTAACTAAATTTAAATTTTAAGCACTAACTGAAAACTACTGTTTTATTCTCCCAGCTAGTTGAGACAGATAAAACTGTTCTATCACTATACCTCAAGAAGGATGGACAATGAACTTGGCAAAAAAAAAAATATATATATATATATATATATATATATATATTAGAAAGAAGAGAGTAAGCTAGATTTAATTTGAGAAATTTCAAGCATTTTTTTAGAGATCTCAAGTTGTTCCCAGAAACAAAGAATCTCTCCTTTCAATATCAGTGTTCATCCAGTGGATGTTATCTGGCTATGGCTCATAGCACCCAGAAATAGCTAAAGAATAGTAACTGTAAGTGAATCAAAGTGAAATGATACAACTTAAGAGATTCAGGATCATAAAAGGAGGTGAAGGATAACATATGGACAGCCTATGTGCTTCACTGGTACCCCTGTATTGGTAAAAGACTTTCAGCATTTTGAGTGAACTTCTTCTGATGTTTACTCTCTGTTACTCTTCTTCCCTAAGCCTCAGTTTCCTCATCTGTAAAATGAAGTGTTAGAACAGATGGTCTCGGGGCAGCTAGATGGTGCAGTGGATAGAGCACTGACCCTGAAGTCAGGAGGACCTGATTTCAAATTCGGCCTCAGACACATAACACTTACTAGCTGTGTGACTCTGGGCAAGTCATTTAACCCCAATTGCCTCCCCAAAAATAAATAAATAAATTACTCAGAATAGATGGTCTCTAAGGTTCCCTCGAGCTCTAAATATTATGACATTTATAGCCTCTGCTTAAAGTCCTCCAGTGATGGGAATGTGTGACGTCCCGAAGTAGCTCATTCCACTTGTGTGCAGCTCAAAATTACTGTAGGTATTCTGAGAAGAAACCAGCCCTGAGATCACATAGCACCCGGCACAATTTCTTCCTAATGAGGGCAGTCAGATTGGATTATGGTGTTTATCAGAAATGTGCTTCCCGGTGACGAGATAATAATGCCTGAGCCACAATTTGATTTATGGAAATAAAATTATGTCACTAAGGAGCACGACCTAAGCCTGAGGAAGTTTACTAGATAATTGACTTAAATCTGAGCAACCCTTTCATCCCATATGATTCTCCAAGTAAAAAACGCCTGTGTTTGACAATCAATTCTAATTTTAAAACATACACGATGATTTTTTTTCTCTCCCAGAAACATCCTTTATTACTAGTGGTGAAAAGCTCTCTACAAATAACAATTGTTATTCCTAACAACCAGAACTAACAATGGAATGCACCACCTCCAGAAGTGCTCAGTTCCCTGTCACTGGAGACCTTCAAATGAAAGCTTAAAGACCTAATGACCCCTAGCTGGGTGAGCTGTAAACAGATACAGGTAAACAGAAGAACTGGTTCAGATATGGGTTAGATTAGATGTCCTCTGGGCTCTCTTCTAGCTCTAAGATATGTGACTCTATGAAATAGAAAAAAATACATACATATACACACATACATGTGTGTACATGTATGTGTATGTATGTATGTATGTTAGATGCTATAGCCAAAGACCGTGGTGGAGTAGAGGAGTAAGTCAGTCATTCAGGAAAGAAATATTTATTAAGTGCTAATTATGCATGATGCTAAGTGTTGGGGATATAAAGGAAGGCAAAATCAGGCCCTGTCCTCAAGGAGCTTCTTTATATATATGTATATGTATATGTATATGTATATGTATATATATATATACTTTCCTTTATTTCTTTTTCTATTGATATTTCATTTTCCCCCAATTATATGTAAAAACAATTTTTAACATTTTTTTTAAGTTTTGAGTTCCAAATTCTTTCCCTCCCTCTCTGCTCTCCCCCCTCCCTGAAACAGTATGCAATCTGATGCAGGTTATATATGTGTAATCATGTAAAACAGTTCCATATTAGTCATTTTGTGGAAAAAGATGAGAGAGAGAGAGAGAGAGAGAGAGAGAGAGTATACTTGGGTCTGTTTTTGGTTGCCATCAATTTTTTCCCTGGAGGTAGATAACATTCTTCATCATAAGTCCTTTGAGATCATCTTGGATCATTATATTGCTGAGAAGATCTAAGTTATTCACAGTTGTTCATCATACAATGTTGCTGTTACTGTGTATGATGTTCTCCTGGTTCTCTCACTTCAGTCTGTATCAGTTCATATAGATCTTCCCATGTTTTTATGACACCACTCTTTGTCATTTCTTACAGCACAACACTATTCCATCACAATCACATTTCAATCATTCCCCAATTGATGGGCATCCCCTCAATTTCCAATTCTTAGCCACCACAAAAAAAATCTGCTATAAATATTTTTGTACAAATAGGTTCCTTCCCCCCTTTTTTTAAACATCTCTTTGGAATACAGAGTTAGCAGTGGTATTGCTGGATCAAAGGGTATGCACAGTTTTCTAGCCCTTTGGGCATAGTTCCAAATGGCTCTCTAGAATGGTTAAATCAGTTTGTAACTCCACCAATAGTGCATTAGTGTCCCAGTTGTCCCACATCTTCTCCAACATTTATCGTTTTCCTGTTTTGTCATGTTAGCCAATCTGACAGGTTTGAGGTAGTACTTCAGAGTTGTTTTAATTTGCATTTCTCTAATCACTGGTGATTTAGAGCATTTTTTCATGTGACTATAGATAGCTTTGATTTCTTTGTCTGAAAACTGCCTGTTCACATCCTTTGACCATTTATCAATTGGGGAATAACTTGTATTCTTATAAATTTGACTCCATTCTCTATATATTTGAGAAATGAGGTCTTTATCAGAGATATTTGTTGTAAAATTTCCCCCAGCTTTCTGCTTTCTTTCTAATCTTGGCTGCATTAATTTTGTTTCTGCAAAAACTTTTTAATTTTATGTAATCAAAATTATCCATTTACATTTTGTAATGCTCTCTGTGTCTTGTTAGGTCCTAAATTCTTCCTTTAGCCATAGACTTGACAGGTAAACTATTCCATGTTCTCCTAATTTGATCTTTATGTCTAAATCATGTTCCCATTTTGACTTTATCTTGGTATATGGTATGAGATGTTGGTCTATACCCAGTTTCTGCCATACTGTCTTCCGGTTTTCCCCATGGTTTTTCTCAGGTAATGAGAAAAGTTGGATTTTTGGGTTTATCAAACACTAAATTACTATGGTCATTAACTACAATGTATTGTATACCTAATCTATTTCATGGATCCACCACTCTATTCCTTAGCCAGTAGCAGATTGTTTTGATGATTATTGCTTTACAATACAGTTTGAGATATGATACTGCTAGGCCACCTTCCTTCACATTTTTCCATCAATTCCCTTGATAATCCTTTTTTAAAATA
The DNA here is from genome assembly GCF_900497805.2 of Vombatus ursinus. NCBI lineage: Eukaryota > Metazoa > Chordata > Mammalia > Diprotodontia > Vombatidae > Vombatus > Vombatus ursinus. Next base: position 22,150,000 of record NW_020945437.1, read on the forward strand.
ACTAATTTATTTTTAGTTTTCAACATTCATTTCCATAAGATTTTGAGTTTTGAATTCTCTCCCCCAACCTGTCCTCCCCTCTCCTTCAGATGGCATGCAATCTGATATAGGCTCTACTTACACATTCATGTTAAACATTTTCACACTAGTCATGATGTAAAGAAGAATTATAACTAATTGAAGGAACCATGAGAAAGAAGAAACAAAACAAAACAATGAAAGAAGAGGAGATCAAATAGTATGCTTCCATCTGCATTCAGGCTCCAAAGTTCTTTCTCTGCATGTGGATAGCATTTTCCATCACGAGTCTTTTGAGTTGTCTTAGATCCTTGCATTGCTGAGAAGAGCTAAGTCTATCATGGTCATCACACAATGTGGCTGATGCTGTGTATAATGTTATTCTGGTTCTGCTCATTTCACTCAGCATCAGTCCATACAAGTCTTTCCAGGTTTTCCTGAAGTTCACCTGCTCATCATTTCTTATAGCACAGTAGTATTCCATTACATTCATATACCACAACTTGTTCAGCCATTTCCTAATTGATGGACATCCCCTCAATTTCCAATTCTTTGCCACCACAAAAAGAGCTGGTATAAATATTTTTGTACATGTGGGTCCTTTTCCCATTTTTATGATCTCTTTGGGATACAGCCCTAGAAGTGGTATTGCTGGGTCGAAGGGTATACACAATTTTATGGTCTTTTGGGCATAGTTCCAAATTGCTCTCCAAAATAGTTGGATCAGTTTGCAGCTCCACCAATAATGCATTAGTGTTACAATTTTTCCACATCTTCTCCAACATTTATCATTTTCTTGTTTTGTCATGTTAGCCTATCTGATAGGTGTGATGTGGTACCTCAGAGTCATTTTGATTTGCATTTCTCTAATCAGATTTTAGAGTATTTTTTCATATGACTATAGATAGCTTTGATTTCTTTCTCTGAAAACTGCCTGTTCATATCCTTTGACCATTTATCAATTGGGGAATGACGTATATTCTTAGAAATTCAACTCTGTTCTCTATATATTTTAGAAATAAGGTCTACATCAGAGACACTGGTTCTAAAAATTCTTTCCCAGTTTTCTGCTTCCCTTCTAATCTTGATTGCATTGGCTTTGTTTGTGCAAAAACTTTTCAATTTAATGTAATTAAAATCATCCATTTTGCATTTCATAATGTTCTCTATCTCTTGTTTGGCCACAAATTCTTCTCTTCTCCATAGATCTGACAGGTAAACTATTCCTTGCTCTCCCAGTTTGCTTATAGTATCAGTCTTTATCACTAAATTATGTACCCATTTTGACTTTATCTTGGTATAGGGTGTAAGATGTTGGTCTATGCCTAGTTTCTGCCATATTATTTTCTAGTTTTCCCAGCAGTTTTTGTTAAATAGTGAGTTCTTATCCCAGAAGCTGGAGTCTTTGGATTTATCAAATAATAGGTTACTATAGTCAATGACTGTAGTGTCTGTAATATCTGAACTATTCCACTGATCCACCACTCTATTTCTTAGCCAGTACCAAGTAGTTTTGATGATTGCTGCCTTATAATACAATTTAAGATCTGGTATGGATAGGCCACCTTCTCTTGCATTTCTTTTCATTAATTCCCTTGATATTCTGGACCTTTTGTTCTTCCAGATGAATTTTGTTATTGTTTTTTCTAGCTCTACAAAATAATTTTTTGGTAGTTTGATTGATATGGCACTGATAAGTAATTTAATTTAGGTAGAATTGTCATTTTTATTATATTAGCTCAGCCTACCCATGAGCAACTGATATTTTTCCAATTATTTAGATCTGACTTTATCTGTGTAAAAAGTGTTTTGTAATTGTGCTCATACAGCGCTCATATAGCTCACATTGTGCTCATATAGGGTTTGTTTTAGCAGGTAGACTCCCAAGTATTTTATATTGTTTACAGTTATCTTAAATGGAATTTCTCTTTCTATCTCTTAAAGGAACTTATATTCCAATGAGGGAGACAAGATGTAAATAACCAGGTCCGTATAGAATACATACAAAGTAGGCAGAAGGTAATCTTAGAGGCTAAGACTCTAGACACAAACAGCACTGAGAGAGGCCTGTAGAAGAAAGTGGGATTTGAATTGAGCCTTGGAGGAGGCCTGGGAAACTAAGAGACCAAGGTGAGGAGGGACAGAATTTCAGGCAAGTCAGCAGGGCTATAGTCCCAGGTGTCCTAATTCCTTACATGACCTTGAGCAAATCAATTCAATTCAAGAAACTTCAAGAAACATTTATTAGGCACCTACTATGTGCAAAAGCATGTAGGTGGCACTGTGGATAGAGCACTGGGCCAGGAATCAGAAAGACCTGGGTTCAAATCTGACCTCAGACACCTACTAGCTTTGTGACCCTGGGCAAGTCAGGAGTCTGCAATGTTTGCCCCAGTTTCCTCATCTGTAAAATGAGTTGGAGAAGGAAATGGCAAACCACTGCAGTATCTTTGCCAAGAAAACCCCAAAAGGGGTCACAAAGAATCAGACATGTCTGAAAACAACTAAACAATGACAATAACTGCGCAAACTCATTGTACTAGACACTGGGGAGGCTACTTTGACGGATCTGTGATCTGGTTCATATAGCCACTCACTCTGAAAGCTGCTATCAAACATAGCTACCATGCTTTCTCACTAAGGTAACTCTTGTCTATGTCTTCCCATAAATCAGCATGGTATGGGAAGAATCCCCAACAAGAAGAGAAATTTCATCTAGATTTCTTGAACTGAGAAAAAAAAATTTTGTTGTTCAATCATTTTTCAGTCGTGTCTGAAGTAGAGGGTAAGTGACTTGTCCTCTGGGTCAAGGGTCACCAGGATTGTAGGTTGTCTGAGGCTGGATTCAAACTCTGGTCTTCTTGACTCCATCTAGCAGTCTACCACCATTTTTGTTGTTGTTATTTGGTGGTATCCAACTCTTCATGATTCCCTTGTGGTGTTCTCTTGGCAGAGATACTGGAGTGGTTTGCCATTTCCTTCTCCAACTCATTTTACAGATGAGGAAACTGAGGCAAACAGAGTTAAGTGACTTGCCTGGGGTCACACAGCTAATAAGTGTCTGAGACCAGATTTGAACTCAGGAAGATGACTCTTTCTGACCTCAGGCCCAACACTCTATTCACTGTGCCACCTGTCACCTATCACCACCTAACTGCTTCATATAGAGGCCACTCTTTCTAGTAGTTTAATGGTAAAGGGGAGAGAAGAGACAATATGAAAGTTTGAGATCATAAAAGGTCAAAGAAAGAAGGGAAGGAGGATAAAGGACATATTAGAACATGAAGAGGGAAACAAGATGATGATGATGATGATGATGATGACAACGATTATGACAATGATGAAGATGATGATAATAATATTAAGGAAACAGTTGAATTTTTTTGTGAATTTACTCAAAAGTCCATATTCTATACTAACATCATATCTTCCTGTGAGTAATCATTTTCTCCATGTCTTGAGTTTTGCTTGTTTCTGTTTTTCAAGAATCTGTTTCCCAGCTACCATAGATAAAACAGTCAGAAATTCCTTTTCCTAAGGCCTACCTCCACTCTGCACTGAATTTTGCCCCTGGAACCGAATTTTTTGGCAACCACTCCTGGCCAGTAAACAAATATTTAAAATGAGTATATGAACTGTTTCTCTTTCTTAGAAAGGTAACTACTCTGTTGGTTATCAATAGCAAAACTTGTTGATATAGCTGTACCTATCTGACTATCCAAAACAAAGGAGAGAAAGTTACCCTCTCTCTCCTCCTCATTGGCCCAGAGGTTGATACATGTGCTGAATATTGACCAAATATGGGATAAACATAGGGAACATGCAGCATGGGGAAGGGTACTTGCAGACTGCAATCGCTTTTGCAGCCAAGTGATCTAGATGGCCTGATTTTGTCTTCCCTGACATTTCTTCCTTTGGGGAGACCAAAAAAGAGTTTACTCAGCAAAGGGGCAGTGTCCCAATTACTGCATCAAATCCTTGAACCAACAGTGACCACTAGGTACCACAGAATTGGAATCTGGGGCCAAGGGTTAATTATGTGGAGCTGGAAGGGGTCATAGAATTCAGCTAATCTAATCCCTAATTTTAACAATAAGGAAACTGAGGCCCAGGAAGTTTTGGTGACTTGCCTAAACTCATAAAAATAGAAAGCATCAAAGGTGGGATTTGAACCCAGGTCCCCTGACTCTGGGATCCAGGGCTTTTTCAACTGTATCACACTGCGTGGCTGAGGTGGTTGTCCATATCAGCATCCATAGTGACTGTACTCATTAGAGAGGGGCCAGGGGACTTCCATTTGTCCTCAATTTGCTGTCTGTCCTTCCTTCTGGAAGAGGACCATGACATCAGGGAGGTGATGCCATGACTTGCAAGTGAATTAAATTTAAGCAAGGGAGGGCTATGCAAAGTCACCAGCCTCACTTTTTCCTTCAGAGACACCTGCGTCCAGTGGAGGACATAGTCAGGACGTCAGTATCTGTACAATAACCTTACCTCCCTCTGGAACTGTGCCCCTTGTATGTTTACTTACCTATACCTCCTAATTTGGACCTGAGCCTTGATCAATTGGTCTGCCGTGTTAATATAAATAACAAAAATGATACTAGGTCATAGTTATGGAGAATTCTGCAATTTACAAAGCCTTTTTCTCTCACCAACCCAGTTGAGTTGGCAACACAGGTATTATTATCCCAGGTTCACTCAGGAAATCACAGAGATTAGATAGATTCAAAGCCTGGCTTTTTTTCTTTTCTTTTTCAATTCTGTAAGACTCAACAAACATCTATTAAGCACATACTGTACTTGGTTCCAAGGATGCAAATATCAACAACAACAAAACAGACCTCACCCTCAAGATATTTATATTCTAAATGGGGAATGGGGATGGGAATACATGTATACAAATAATCATGCCCTTGACAACTAGAGAGATTAGTTTCATGGAAGAGGTGTTACATGGGCTGAGAACTGAAGGAAGACAGGATATTGAGGAGAGAAGGAAGGACCTTTCAGGCATGGGGTGGGGGTGGGTATGGGGGTGGGGTAGGAATGGCAAATGCATGAGAGAGTAGCTGGAGTATTCAGTGCAAGGAAGAGCCAGTAACTTAGGCTGGATGCAACATCAAGTTCATCAAAGGGAATAGGATGAAGGATTTAAGGTAGCAGAGAGGAAAAGGAGGCATATGAGATAAATCTGGAAACGGAAGGGAAGGCCAAGTGATGGTGGCCTTTGAATGCTGAGCCAAGGAGTTTGGACTTTATCCTATAGGCAGTAGGGAGCCATTGAAAGTTTTGAGTGGGACAGTGCCATGATCAGAGCTGTGCAATAGAAATAGCTCATATTTATACGTCACTTTACAGTCTCCAAAGCTTTTTAAAAATTAATTAATTAATTAATTTTTACTTTTCAATATTCACTTTTATAAGATTTTGAGTTTTAAATTTCCCCCTCCTTTTCCTCCCTTCTCCCCAAGACAGCATGCAATCTGATATAGGCTATACGTGTACAATCATATTAAACATATTTCCACATTAGTCATGTTGTGAAAGAAGAATCAGAACAAAAAGAGAAGAACGATGAGAAAGAAAAAAATGAGAAAAAAAGAGAAAATAGTATGCTTCAATATGCATTCAGACTCCATATTTCTTTCTCTGGATGTGGAAGGCATTTTCCATCATGAGTCTTTGGGAATTCTCTTAGATCATTGCATCACTGAGAAGAGCTAAGTCTCTAAAGTTGTTCATCACGCAATGTTGCTGTTTCTATGTACACTATTCTCCTGGTTCTGCTCAATTCATTCAGCATCAGTTAGTGTAAGTTCAGGTTTTTCTGAAATCTGCCTGCTCATCATTTCTTATGGAACAATAGTATTCCATTACATTCATATACCAAAACTTGTTCAACCATTCCCCAATTAATGGGCATCCCCTCAATTTCTAATTCTTCCAAAGCTCTTTCCTTACAATAGCCCTATTAGGTAGATGGCACCAGGATTATCAGACATTAGCATCATTACGGATGAGGAAACAGAAGTTGAGAGAGAGGGGGAGAGATGGAGAAGGGACTTGCTGAAGTCACCAAGTTAGTGGCAAAGCTTCAAGACGAAACTGGTGTTCTGGCTCCTACTCTAGTGTTTTTCTACTACTACAAACTATCTTACTGAGCCTCAGTATCCTCATCTAAAAGATGAGGAATTGAGTTTGATGACCTCCAAGATGCTTGCCAGCTCTAAACCCTATGATCTTATGATGTTCTGCAAGATTATTCTGGCAACATGTGTGAAATGGCTTGGAGGGAGATGAACGAAGAGAGAAGTACCAGGAAGAAGACTTTGCTGGTAAAGGAAAAACTCCCAAAACTGTCAGGTAGGGAGGGGTAGGGCAAGTGAAATTAGGGTTCAAAGTAGGGGAAGGGTAGTTTTTGCTTCGTGGAGGAGTCATGGGGACATAAACAATCTCAGATTCTGATAAAAAGGGAGTACAGGAATAGTGGTAAGAAGACCATTAAGGCTGGTGAGTAATGAACTGAGGACAGGATACTAACTTCAAGAAGGTACCTTTGGCTGGGTCATTGTGGATTTTTTTTGGGGGGAGAAATGACGAAAAAGTATGAAAGGTGTCTATAATTGGATAACACATAACAAATAGTAATTAATGACCAGTCTTTGTCATAGAATCATGGAATACTAAAGCTGGAAGGATCATGAATTTGGAACTGATAGCATACAAGCTCTCTACTTTATAGATAATAGCAATTATAATTATTATTTATATGGTGTTTTGAGGTTTTTCATGTGGTTTACATACATTATCTTATTTAGTACTGACAGCAACCCTGTGAGATAGGTGGTATTATTATGCCTTTTTTACAGATGAGAAAATTGAGGCAGATAGCAGTTAAGTCGCTTGGTCAGGGTTAAGTAAATTTCTCAGGCAGGATACAAACTCAGGTCTTCCCACTCTAAGTCCAACATGCCGTCCACTGCACTACCTAGCTACCAGATGAAGAATATGAAATTCAGAGAAGTGACATCTAAGGTCTTGGAACAGAAGTACTTTTTGAAGACTTGGAGAGACTTTATATATCTTGTTTGTACATAGCTGTTTGCATGTTGTGTCCCCCATTAGACTCTGAGCTACTTTTGAGAGTAAGCTCTGTGTTTTTGCCTTTCTTTGTATCCCCAACACTTAGCAGAGTGCCTGGCCTTTCCTGCCTTAGTCTGTCTGCTGATCTCCAATCTCACATTTCCAGCAGCCTTTCAGACATCTGGAGCTGGATGCCCACTAGATATCTTAAACTCAATATGTCCAAAACAGAACTCATTATCTTTCCCCTTAAACCATCTCCACCGTCCACCTCTTCCCTATTACTGTAGAGGAGAAAACCATCTTCCCCCAGGCCCAAAACTCTAGCATTCTAGAGGGGGTTTAGGTTTCTTCTTTTTGGTGAGGGAGTTGAGGTTAAGTGACTTGCCCAGGGTCACACAGCTAGTAAGTGTTAAGTGTCTGAAGTCGATTTTGAACTCAGGTCCTCCTGACTCCAGGGCTGGTGCTCTATCCGATGTGCCACCTGGCTGCCCCAATTACACTTAGTCTGATTGGCGCCAGATGGAACCACTAGGAGTAAAGAATGGAAGCTGAGGAGAGACAGATTTCAGTTTGGCATAAGGGAATATATCTTAACAATTAGAACTATCTAAAAGTGTCATGACCCACCTTTTAGTTGGTGTGTTCCTCCTCCCTTGGTGGTCTTCAAGAACCAGATTGTTACTTGGGGACACAATATTATAGAGGAGAAGCTTGGATAGGTACTGGTTGGACTAGATGGTCTCAGAGATCCTTCCAATTTGAATATTCTTTACTGTGATGTATTATGCTCTATGCACACATCAGTTCACACCATTATTCTACTCAAAAACCTTCAATGTCTTATTATTGCCTCCCAAGTAAACTTCAAACTCCTTGGCCTGGCATTCAAGGCTTTCTATAATGAGGGACCAACCTGTCTTTCCAGCCTTATCTTATGTTCACCCCTTCAGTCTATGCTGCAGCTAAACTGGAAAACTCTGTTGCCCCAAATACATTCTGTTACCTATGCCTGAATTGTCCTCCCTCCTCATCTTTGCCCACTGGTTTCTGTCATGTGGAAGAGGCATTGAACTTATTTTCTTAGGCCACAAAAGGCAGAACAAGAACAACAGGGCTGAGGCATTTAACACTAAGGAAGATTTCAGCTTAAGGTGAAGAAAGCATTTTCTAGAAATTAGAACTGTCCAAAAATGGAAAAGGTCACCTCAGGAATTACTGAGGTGGTAGTGGGTTCTCCCTGCACAAGAGATGCCTCTGGGAAGCTGCCAAAGTTTTGGGGGGTATGCTTAGGACTGCCCTAGAAGCCCCACAGATCAGAGACATAGGGGAAGGTTTCTTTAACTGAAATGCATTTATGCCCATTTCCTTCTGAGCTGAGAGTTCTTTCCCCAGATCCTCTCTGCCTTCAGCCTCTCTCTTGACTTTGAGGAAGGGATCTGTCCCAAAGCCTGGTTTCTTATATTGAGATTCACAGAATAACTGAGTAACAAGGGTCCTTAGAAATAGAAGGTTAGAGCTAGTAGGGACCTTAGGACATAGAATATTAGAGTTTTGGAGACCATTGAGCTCAACCTTTTCATCTTATGGATGGGAACTGTGACTCAGAAGGAGAAGTGACTTGCCCAAAGTCACGCATCAAATTGATGAGGGTCAGATTTCAACGTGGCAAGATGTCTCAAAGAATTTCAAAGAGTCAAACCAACTTGAACCAGTTAGGGAGATTTATTGTGGATTTGAGGTTTCACACTCTGGTGAGTGGCTAAGTTCCTTAGAGGAACTTGCAGTTTCAGTAAGGTAAGACAGAGAATTTTATAGGGTATATGATGCTGATTACACAATCAAATTTAATAGAATATTGGAATATGATTGATATTAGAAAGGCAGGAGGGGTTTGTTAAGGAATTAGGTAATGGGGGGTGTCCCTTCTATGGTTAGGTGGCCAAACATCCTGGTCATGCTGTTTTCTGGTTGGCTAGCTATTGTGGCCCTGTCTGGTCAAGATGGATAGTTAGGTATTATGGTCTTGTCTTGGGCTAAATGGATGATATGATTGTGGTTGGGAACAAGAACATACCTGTTCAAATATGTGGATTGGATCTGGGGGCAGTGGCCAGCTAGGAGCAGTGGGCAAGCTGTTCAGTGTGGCCCATAAGGAAGTTAGAACACTGGGGCTGGGGACAGCTTTGGAATTCCATCAAAATCACTGGCAGAGTCACAACTAGAAATCAGATCTCTTTAACTACCAACTCAGTTTTCCCTCTTCCCCCAGCATCCATTAATTTGCCTTTTCCATACACTAATTTCCAGTCAGCTTATACTACATCTATTGTGTGGATACTTGGGTTCTAGTCATGTTTATCCCATTCACCCGTTTCATGACTTTAGTCATCATGTCTCTTCTCTGGGCCTCAGTTTCTTCTTCTGTAAAATGAGAGCATTAGATTTAGATGATCTCAAAGGAACCTCTTTAAGTGTACCATTTTGTGATTTTGGTTATTACTTTTAAGTTCTTTAAATCATTTTCAGGTGTGTTCTGCTGTGTAATCTGCCTAAAGGCTAAGATAATAGATTTAAAATTGGAGTGAAGCTCAGAGACCATACAGTCCAACCCCCCCATTTTATAGATGAGGAAACTGAGGCTCACAAAGACTAAGTGACTTCCCAAGGCCACACAGGTAATAAGTAGCAGAGCCAGAGTTCAAGCTCAGGTCTTCTGACACCAAATTCAGCATTCTTTCTACCATACCATACTGCCTCTGATCCTCTGGCTTTCTCTCTGCATGACCTTGTCAGGGCTGTTGTGCCCAAGGGCAGAGGTGGTGGTGGAGGGGGAAGGGGTCAGAAAAGTCAGGAAGGGGGTCTGACCAACTAATTTGCAAATTTCAGTTTGAAGAGACCCAGGGAATTTTACTTTGAGAGGTGAGATAAAGTGCAAAAGGGAGTGAACTGGAAATCAGAAGTTAGGTTCAGGTCCTAGCACTGGCACTTACTAGTTGTATGACTAACTGCCTGGGCAAGTCATTTCCTCTTTCTGAGCCTCAATCCACCTTACAGAGCTGGGTGGTGATGATCAAAGGAGAAAAAAAAATGTAGACTGAGGTGAAAGTATGTTATAATTTCTAGTTCCTTAGAAGCTATCCAGTCCCAGACATTGTCCTCTGGTCCTTTGGTTGCAGGGTGTGAGAAAAAGCCTGGTTTCTGCTGCTGTCCCTTCTTTGGTGCTGAATAGTTGGGGTCTGTAGCCTCCATTCCATCACAGTTTGCTGTGGGGAGGAGGGAAGGTTGAAGAGCTAAGACTCTCCTAAGGCTAGTACCACTACTCAGGGAGAATACCCACTCTGTCCTAGGGTACCCCTCCCTAAGAAAGTCAGCCTTGAGGCTAACTAAAATGTGTTCTCCACCAAACAGGAGAAAAGTAAATAAACATTTGTGGTCTGCATCAAACTGAATTCCCAAAAAGGGCTTTAGTGTTTTCAGGGCGCGGCTGAGCTGCTTGCGATGGGTTGGGGAGAGGGAAGACCTTTGAAAGGGGTCAGCCGCTTTAACCGTTTCTTTCCCCTCTGCATCCTTCCAGAGAAGAGCAGCTGCTCAGAGGCCTGGCTCCCAGCTGAGAAGGAAGGAGTTACAGAGGGGGAGGGGGAAACAAGCTCACAGACGCTGCGCGCTGACGAAAGCAGGTGATTTCTCCGCAAAGCTCTCTCCCTCAGCATCTTTCTTGGTGTGGGCTTTTTTTTCCCCCTGCTGATAGTGGGTGGGGTCGCTTCCCCTGCAGCAGTAGCAGCGTCGGCAGCAGCAGTGGCAACAGCAGTTCCAGCGATGCTCCGGATTCCCAGCAGATGATCGCCTCTGGGCAGGTCACTCTGTCCTCTTTCCTCCTGGCCTTGCCAGCCGGGAAGAGCTAAGTAGCCCAGGCGGGAGCGGGGAACTGAGAGTGGGGAGCAGGATCTGGGGAATAGCACCGCATAGGGCGGGAAAACCGAGGAGCCCGGAGGCAGTCACCTCTCCCTGGACCCTGCAGGCTGACAGACAGCCCCGCCCGTCTCTGCAGCATGGCTTAAGCCTGCAGCAGCCTCTATGGGTTCTACTCGGGGCTGACGGGCGAGGCCAGCCCGGGAGAAGATCTTGCACCTTTGTACTGCAATTGCAGCCTTTTTGCAAAGCAGCGTTTGCACCCTTTGCAGGGCAGGTTGCACGTTTGCAGACTTTTTCATCCCAGAGAACATCACTGACCCCGAACCTTGGGGCTAGTTAAGTAGGGTGGGTGTGTGCTTTTCAATAAAATAAAAACTTAACGGTAGTGAGTGAGTAAGGGGGCAACACAGTCAGGAGTAGGAGGCTAGCTCCTTCAAAAGGGAGCAAGATCAGGGCAGCCTAGCTTGCTTAGGTGGGAAGAGAAAAGGCAGGCAGAAGGAAGGGTCTTTGGACAGAAGCATCATGGCTTGGCCGTGCATCACCCGTGCCTGCTGCATCGCCCGCTTCTGGAACCAGCTGGATAAGGCGGACATCGCGGTGCCCCTGGTCTTCACCAAGTACTCGGAGGCCACGGACCACCCGGGTGCCCCGCCGCAACCGCAGCAGCCCCCAGCGGCGCAGCCGCAGCATGCTCCCCCCTCGGCGCGCTCCGTTGCCATAGAAACGCAGCCGGCCCCGGGTGACCTGGATGCTGTTGCCCGGGCAACAGGGCCCGGCGGGGAGCGGGAGCCTGGGCCTCCCAGTGCCCAGGCCCAGGCCAAGACAGCCGCCGGCCTAGGTCCGGCGGACTCGGTGATGCGGCAGGACTACCGGGCGTGGAAGGTTCAGCGCCCAGAGCCTAGCTGCAAGCCCCGGAGCGAGTACCAACCGTCTGACACGCCGTTCGAGAAGGAGACCCAGTATCAGAAGGATTTCCGGGCGTGGCCGCTGCCCCGGCGCGGCGACCACCCCTGGATCCCCAAGGCGGCCCCGCCGCCTCCGCCGCAGCCGCTGCCAGCCCCGGCTTCGGCCTCCCCGGGCCCGCCCAAGGCGGAGGAGCGCCGGCGGCGGCGGCAGCAGAGTCAGGAGCGGAGGTCTGGCGAGGCCCCTGCCCAGGCTCAGGCTCCGGGAGATGAGGAAGGGGGAGGAGGAGGAGGAGGAGGAGACCTCCCTGCCGGGAAAGCGTCTGGACCAGACTGGTGGGAGGTGCGCAAGAAGGCTGGGCCCGCGTGGATGCTGCGGCGGGCAGAGGGCCAGGGGCTGCAGGGGTCCGAGCCCCAGCCCCAGCCACAGCCACAGCAGCCCCCCGAGGCCGGAGGCGGCAAGGGGCGTGCGGCGGCCGACGCCCTCAATCGCCAGATCCGCGAGGAGGTGGCGAGCGCTGCGGGCAGCTCGTACAGGTGAGGCAGTGCCGGGGAAGAGGAGGGAGGAGAGAGGGAGGGGCGCCGCTGGTGCCCCAGCATCCCGAGCCCGATTTCATCTCTACCTCTTACTCTTTGTATGACCTTGGGCCAGTTACTGTAACTCCCGGGGCCTTAATTTCCCCGGCTGTAAAATGAAGGGGTGGGACTAGATAACCTCTAAGGTCCCTCCCAGTTCTAGATTTGGGACTAGACCCCGCCCTCTGCCCGTGACTCCACCCACCCCCGGGGGTTACTTTGAGGGATCGGGTATTTTTTTTCTCCTTTCTACCCGCGGTGCTTTACAGTGTCTGAAACTTGATAGGAGCTTAATAAATGTTACTTGGCTGACTGACTAGTCGCTGCCCATGGCCCCACCCAAACCTGTGCTCTGCCACCCCACAGCCACAACACCCTTCTTCCCTTGAACCTGCTCCACTCATTTCCGTATCTGGCTTCTTTCTTCCTAGCCAAGGGACCTCACTGCATTTCCCTCCACCCTTACTGCTTTCAAGGTCCACTAGTCTTACGTGGTCTTTATTAGTTCTCCCTTCTCTACCCTGATAGTCTACTGTCAACCCACTGAACCTTTACGTGGGTTATCCCCTCTCATCCTTCTTCCTGGGCCCTGCTTCACACATATTTTCCCATGCTTTTGACAACATCCCAGTACTGCTATCACCTTCTTGTTCTCTATTCACATTCTCCTTTTGACTCATCCTTCATCCTCTCATCACGGAAAAAAAAAAGCCAAGGGCTCCCACTGGATCCCGGGCCATCTCCAGTCGCCCTGATTTATCTCTTGCCACTGGACCCACACGACTTCAGAGGAGAGAGTGAAGCTGGCGACTTTACACAACCCTCCCTAACTTAAATTCAATTCACTTGCAAGTCGTGACATCTCCTTCCTGAAGTCACGGTCCTCTTTGAAACCTGTGGGGAGTAGTAGCTGCCCCACTGGGGACCCAACTGGCCAGTTCCAGTTGGACAACTCAGCTCCCTCCTTCCTTCCTTCCTTCCTTCCTTCCTTCCTTCCTTCCTTCCTTCCTTCCTTCCTTCCTTCCTTTCTTCCTTCCTTCCTTCCTTCCCACCTCTTCTTCCTCTCCCTCTGTCCCACATGGGGAATCTTACCCTTACCTGCCAGTACTCTGCCCAAAGGAATATAAATTTTGATTGTGAAACCTAGCAAGATATTTTGGGGTTTACAGGCTAGATTTCTTTTTTTATGGATGTCTTCAAACCAAATCACTCTCTCATTGATTGTCCAGCAATGGTTTCCAGCCTAAGCCTCACTTGATCGCTGTTTGGATTCTGTTGGCTCTGAGTGAGTGTAAATAGCAATTGTTTCTGCATTGTTTCTGTTTTGGCCAGAAACCCTGAGGATCTTCCCCTCCCTGATTGATTTCTTTTTTATTTTTTATTTTTTGACTAGGTAAAGAGGCCATTCTCTACCTCCTTTCTTACCTAGCCTTAATCACCAAATGGGCGTTGCCTCAGTTAAACAAAGACCTGTTAACAACCTTAGCTTAAAAAGGCCAAGGTCTCCCACTGCATCCTGGGACATCTCCCATCTCCTGATCTATACCTTGCCGTTGGACCCAGATGGCTCTGGAGGAGAGAGTGAGGCTGGTGACTTTGCACAGCCCTCCCTCACTTAAATCCAATTCACTTGTGAGTCATGACATCTCCTTCCTGAAGTCAAGATCCTCTTGGAGAACCAAGGATAAACAATAACCAATATCGCCTCTCTTTTGTTACCCATATCACAACTCTTTCCCCAAGGCCTTTGCTTTTTTTTCCCCCAAGCTGCTTAAACTACTCCTTCCCTCATTTCCAACGCAAACCTTCTCCAGACTTCTTGCTCCTCTCACCTTCCCTTTTTTTCATGTTCTACTCCATCCCCTTATCACCCAAACTGGGAAAAGGGAGCCTTTGAATTTGGTCTCCTCCCAACTATGCTATTTCTGCCAAAAGCTCTAGCGTTCTACTAGTCACACTAGTCATCCTTCACTCTGCTGTCATTTCCAAGAGCCAAACTCCCTTCCCTTGTCACCACTGTCCTATTAGAATGTAAGTTCATTGAGGGCAGGGATACTCTTAATTTTGCATTTTCGTATTCTGTACTTAGCACAGGATTTGGCACAAAGCACATGCTAAATAAATATTTTCATTCATTTGTCTCCTTGCCACTTACTACTATTTATCTGGACACGTCAGAATAATCTCCTTGGTGCATCACGATTTTTAAGTAAATGTTCTACTCCCCACATTTGTAACAACCCCTTTCTCCAGCTATCCATTCCATGCTTCCTTCCACCTCCCTTCTGGCCTTTTCTACCATCAGCACATGCTTTTTCCACTCCTAGTTTGAGCTTTCATTCCAAGCTAATGAGTAAACAGATTGTGCTGTAGGTTATTCTGGAGACACTGAATATGAAACCCTGGGCTTCAGGTCTCTGGAGAATCCAGATGTGTACAATGAATAATTAGACAAGAGATGTCCAATGTGTGACCCTGGGGCCCTATATGAGGGCCACAGCCACCTGCTTCTTTCTCACAGCAATTCAGTGAGGAAGACCACAGGTTTGTTATGTGTTGCCAAAAGCCTACAATCGTTTCAAAATTTAACTTCATATGTTAGAAATTTATTGCTTTATCTTTTTATATGTGTGTTTATATACAAAGGAAAATATTTTACAAATATTCTTGCATATGGTAATGAGGGCTGATGATTTTAGAGCTACCAACATCCATATTATTCATTATTTTTAATGTTCTTTTTATATGCAAATTCATTACACAGACGATTGATTTCCAGACAAGTTAATAAATTAACTGTTTAAATAAGGAGGAAGTTTCTAATGACACTCGAAGGTCCACTCTCGTACAGTGTTCCATTTCTTTAATAGGCAATTAAAATATATAACAGTTGATGTGAAATTTAATATTTTTTTGATTCAGGAGGAAAGCAGTTGTAAAGATATTGGATCCATTATAAAGGAAAAGAAACATCTGAAAATAATCTGCCTTGAAACATTGATTCCCCAGTGCCCCCATCTTGTCTCATAGTCTTTGCCCTCTTGTGTTTCTAGGCATTTCTCTGATTCAAATATATTCCTCATCTGTTTCAAATGGATTTGAGAGGCCATATTGGTCCCACTTCAATGACAATTTGATTTATTATTCCCCATTCCTTCCAGAATAAATCACAATGTGTTCAGGGCACAATGACTAATTAGTTAATCTCATGAGCTTTAAAGATGGCATCTGCTGCATGATATTAATGTTAATAGTTCACTTACATATGAAAAGCTCACATAATTTACCATTTTAATAATCTGTAGTTTGACATCCAGATTAAAACCATAAATAACAATAAGGTGTCTTTACTGGGGAAATGTGGTTGTTCCAGAAACAGAAATACATTTTTAATAACGTTGACGATTTTGAGAGACCCCTATTTATCAGACTTCCCAATTCATAGTCTGGCCACCTCATTATGGGGTTCTGCCATCCAGTGCTATTTGAAGTGTGATTTTGAGTTATTGACACACAGCGTTGAATTAATGCAGTGAATTATGACACTGTCAAGTCTGTCACTGTTTATAATTCTAAAAGTGCATTTCACTGGGCAGACTTTTGTAACAGACGTAGCAGACACACTTGTTTAGAAGATCAATTTGTCATTGGGTGAAGGAACAATACTCTTTGGGGGAGGGGAGGAGGGAGAGGGAAAATTACCCTTCCAATCAACCTCTCTGCCCTTGCAGTAAGTTAATAGGGATGGATGAGGGTAGCAGGTGCTCCCCATAGGAATGCTAATGGGAGAGACCTTTCATGGCAGAAGGCAGCTGATGCTCTGGGAGATAGAATCTATCAACCAAGGAGATAGAATTTCAGGAAGGAGAAAAAGTGACATGGACATCCAAAAGAAGGAATCATTGGGTTTAATATTCTAGGGCTATCCCAGGAAGGCTGGAGAAAGTGGGAAAAGCCCCTTCTTTAGTGTCAGGTAAAAGCTACATTTTATATGGACAACAGGAAAGAAAATAGTTATTTTCCTCTTTTCCTTTCATAGAATCAGGGAATTCTTGTTAAGTTGAAACAAATCTAGTCCAACCCATACCTGAGCAGATCTTTCAATAACACAGGTGCAGTGAAAAGAACATTGGCTTGGGTTCAAGGCCTTGCTCTGACACTAGTTTGGACCTCACACTAATTTTCTTCTATTTGAGCCTCAGTTTCTTAATCTTTAAAATAAGGGTTTTGGACTAGATGTTCTCTAAGATCCTTCCCAAGCTAACATCTTGTGAAGTGGTTATCTGGGCTCCTCTTCAAGACTTTCAGTAATCAGGAACCTATTATTATGAGGTGACCCATTCCACTTTGATCTATTAGGAAGTTGGTTTTTTTTTAACATATTGAATTGGAATTAGCCTTTGAAACTTCTATTCATTGCTCCTAATTCTGTCCAACGAGAATAAACAAAACAAGTGTAATACCAGTCATAATCCTATGCCCTTTGAATGTTTGAAAAATGCTAATGAAACCTAAGTATTTTATGGGCAGAGATTGTTATTGTGTTGAGAGTGTGTGTGTATATGTATGTGTGTGTGTGTGTGTGTGTGTGTACGTGTGTGTGTGTGTGTGTGTGTGTGTCCCTAGACCTAGCACAGTTCATTGTTCATGGTCAGCATTTAAATGGTCATTGAATTGAATCATGTGCACCCCTAAAATTTCCTTTTCCTAGGCTAAATAATCAATGGATACTTGACTGGTATGTTTCAAATGCTCTTCATCATCTAGTTCTATCTCCTATTTCCTCTCATACACAGTAGCTATCAATGCTCATTTTAAATGGGATCTCAGAAGTCAAGGCAATGCTCTAGATAATGGTCTGGTTAAGGCCCATGAGATCGAAGCTATCACTTCCTTCATTCTGGACACTATGCTTTTATTCATGCCACCTAGTAATGCATTAGCTTTTTTTTTTTTACTGCTATGTCAAACAGTTGATTCATGTTGAACTTGTAGTCAACACAAAGACAGATTCCTAGGGCACCTCATGAGGAACTGTTTTAGAAAGTGTGCTTCCTTCTAGGTTTTCACCAATCAATTAATCAGTGTTCTTTGGTACTAGTCCTTCAAACAGTTCTAGATCCATATAACTGTACCATGAGTTAGCTACCCTCTCTCAATTTGGCCTATCAGAAGATACTTTATAAAATACCTGGATGAATTCCAAATGTCAGTGGCATTCACTCACAAACAGACACTCACAAATCATCCCTTTAACAACATATTTTAGAATTTTGTTAAAAACTGAAGTCACACTATGTGGCCCATTGAAGAACTCACTTTCTTTTTTGAGAACTAGGGCCTTTTGGCATCTCTCCCATTCTCCACACATTCTCAAAGGTCACTGGCAATGGCTCAGCAACCATTTCTACCTGTTCTTTCATTTTGTCTAGGCCTGGTCACTTAAGGCAGGTTAGTTGATTTCTTAACCGACTCTTCATCCACCTTGGGTTTTGAATTCCCTTTTAATCATTTTTATTCTATACTTTTCAAGTCTGCAGGGCATCATCTTTGGTAGAGAATATGGAAGCAAGATAAGAGGCACAAACTTCTGCCCTCTCTCTTTAGTCTGTAATCATTGTCTCATTCACGCTAAACAGAGGTCTTGAATCTCATTTTCTTTAGCATTTATCACAAACAAGGAGCTTGTTTCAGGGTGTTAAGGCTCCTAACACCCTTTCAGGATCTCATTTTCAATCCATTTACAGTTGATCTGTCCTTGCTTTCATATTTAGAATGTCTTAGCTCCCCTTTTTCTTCCTCAACAGAAGCATTTGTGTTTGGATCATTGGTATTTCTTTCTGGAGAGCACCTGGTACCTCTTTGTCCAATTTCCCAGGGAAATTTTCAACCTATGGCCAAATTTCCTGCCTGTCCTTGCTCTGATCTCTTTGAAATTCATGCTTTCGAAATTTAGAAGGCTATCCTAGGATCATTGGATATGTAAGTGGGAAGGACAATGGAGATGATCTCATCCAACACTTTCCTTTTACAAATGAGAAAACTGAAGCCCTGAGGTTAAATGATTTGCCAACTTCTGCAGGTAGGAGATTAGGATTCAAAAACAAATTGACTTCAAATCTAGTCATCCTTCTGTTCTATCACACTGCCAGTAGACTAAGCCTAGTCTCCCCCTCCTTCTTTGTCTGCAGATAGTGCCCTCATTTCTCCCTAGTTTCCACTTTTAATTATGTGTTTGGCTGGGAGGCAGCACATCAGAGCTAGGTCTGTGGTTTTACTTTGAGTTGTTTGGAAGCATTGATAAAACTACATATTTTTCTCCTTCCACTCCTACCCCTTCCCCTGACAGTTTTAATGTTAAGCAAAAAGCAGCTATCTAATGGATTCAATTTTTATAGAAATTCTACTTTTTGACTTTCAAAAGCATTCAACAACCATGTATTAAGTGCCTACTTATACATACAAGACACTGTGCTTAGTGCTCTGGTATATATGAATATATTTTTTAAAAAGAACAACACCTCTGCTATCAGTTTTATAATCTGATAAAGGGTGATAAAATGTGTAGAAGAGTAAATACAATGCAATTTAGAAAAGGATAAGGGCATAAGAAAAGTAAAAGTGCAATGAGTTCAATTGAGGGAAAGATCACAGTTAACTTCAGAGTTCATTGAAGGCTTCACAGAGGAGGTGACATTTGAACTTATTTTCAAAAGATGGAAGGTAATGACAGTATGGTGTAGTGAAATGATTGTTAGTCTTGGGTCAGGAGAAGAAAAAGAAACTGAGGAAACAGACATGGGCAGAGAAGAAATAAAAATATCACTATTTGCAGATGACATGGTGACTTATTTAAAGCACCCTAGAGAGTTAACTAAAATTGAATTGAAACAAGTGAGGTCAGTAAACATTTATTAAGTGCTTACTGTGTGCCAGGCACTGTGCTAAAATACAAAGAAAAGCAAAAACAGCACCTGTTCTCAAGGTGTTTCAAAATCTAATGGAGGAGAAAACTTGGAGAAAAAGAAAAAAAAACCTATGTACAAACAAGATATATACAGGATATATGGGAAGTAATCTCAGGGAAGGTACTAGTATCAAGGGGAACCAGAAAATAACATTTTAGCTGAGACTTGAAGGAAACCAAGGAATCCAAAAGATGGAAATAAAGAAGAGAATTCCAGGCATGGGGGACAGCCAGTGAAAATGCACAAAAGGGAGGTAGAGTATCTATCATGTAGGAGGAATGGCAAGGAGGCCATTGTAGGTGGGAAAGGGCCAGATTACAAAGGGCTTTAAAAACCAGAGGATTTTATATATGATCCTGGATATAATAGGGAGCCAGTGGAGTTTATTGAGTACAGGAATAACATGGTCAGGTCTGAATTTTTAAAAGATCAGCTTGACAGATGAGTTGAGGAAGGACTCAATTTGGGAAGAGACTTGAGGCAAGGAAACTGAGGACCTGCACCAGCCTGGTTTTGTATAGTAGCATTATATAAAATAAACCCACAAAAATTATCGACCTTTATTACTAACAAAGCCCCTCAAGAAGAGATGGAAAAATAAATCCCATTAAAAAAAACTGTAGAATGCATAAGTTATCTGGGAGTCCATCTTCTAAGACTCACTCAGAACTTATATTAATACAACTAAAAATACTTTTTGAAGAAATGAAGGAAAATATAAATAATTGTAGAGAATAATTATTTGTAGTTAGACTGTTCTAATATAATAAAAATGATATTATCAAAATTAATTTACAAATGTAGTGCCATATCATTCCAATTACTATGATATTACTTTATAAAACTACACCCCCCAAAAATAGAATCTATCTGGAGAAACAAAAGTTTAAGCATCTCAAGGGAAATACTTAGGGGAAAAAAGTGAAAATGAAGGACCCTAGCAGTAACAGATTTCAAACTATATGAAAAATCAGTGATCATCAAAACTATTTGTTACTTGGTAAAAAAAAAAAAAAGCAGTTGGTATTGATTAAAAAGTTGATCAATGAAACAAATTAGGTAAACAAAACACAGAAGCAATCAAACTTAGTAGCACTATATTCAGTAAATCTAAGAGTAGCTGCTGCTGGACTCCCAATCTGACAAAAACTGGGAAAAGCAGAGAATAGTTTGGCTGAAAATAGGCTTAGAGTAAGATCTCACACCATATACCACAACAAGCTTCAAATTAGTATGGCATCTAAATTTTAAAAGTCAAATAAAAATTAGAGAAAGGAAGGAGTTAGAGTTCACAGCTGTGATCAGGGGGGAAATTCTGTTCTAAACAAGGAATAGAGATGATCATAAAAGACAGAATTTGTTGTTGTTGTTTAGATAATTTCAACCATATAAAATCTAAAAGCTTCTGCACAAGCAAAATAAATGCAGTTAGAATCATAAGGGAAACAATTAATTGGGAAAAGTCTTCACAACCAGCTTCTTAAATAAAGGTCTAATATCTTATATGTAAAGAATTGCTACAACTATATAAGCAAAATTCATTTGTAAATAGACAAGTAGTTAAATCTGAATAGGTAAGTCTCAGTTGAAGAAATGTAATCTACCAACAGGAGGCAGTTCAGTGGCTCAGTGGATAGAGCTCTGGGCCTGGAATCAGGGCATATGAAGTCAGGTACAGAGTGAGAAAAGAACCCAGGGTATATTTAGAAGGCAGAAAGTTGTCTTGTTTGGATGGAGTGTAAAGTCCATGGAGTTACGTGAGATGAGGTTGAAAAGGTCAGGTAGCACCAGGTTGTGGAGGACTTTGAATGCTAAGCAAACAGGCTATAACCACATGGCAGCAAGAAATGACCATGTTATATGTGAAGGAACACTGAGCTTGGAATTAGAAGGCTAGAGTTTGAGCTCTGGCTCTGCTACTTAATAACTATGTGACCTTGAACAAACCTCTTCACCTTCCTCAGCCTTATCTATAAAATGAAGGAGTCTAGTAAATGATTTAGAAGGTCTCTTAGACTTCTAACATTCCACAGTAGGAAGCCCCTGAATATTTTTGAGCCATGCAATGAGTGACATGCCTCACTCCATCCATAAAGAAGCTGAGCTTGGCAGCGGTAAAAGGAAAGGGCTGAAAGTGGGATGACCACTGGATACTGTGACAGTGATCCTTTCATGATTGAGAAATTTTATTAGGTAACCCCTGAAGTCTCATCCAACTTTGGAGACTTCAGGATTCTTTGATGCCTTGTGATTTCCAGAAAAAAGTTCATTAAAACAACATAACACAAGTCACTTAACCCCAATTGCCTAAAAAAAAAAAACCATAACAAGTATACAAATATAATAAAAACATAATAATGGATATGAATAATACAGATAAGTATGGGAAGACATATATGTGTTTATATAAAGTGTGAGTGCTGGGGATACAAAGAGAGGCACAAACAGGTCCCTGACCTCAAGGACCTCACATTCTAATGGGGGAGACAACATGCAAACAACTATGTACATACAAGATATGTACAGAGTAGACAGAAGGTAATATCAGAGGGAAGAGAGAAGGGAGGGGCTGGGGGAGAGGATGGGTTTGACCTGGAGAAGATCCAGCATTAGCAGACTGAGTAGTGGTCAGACAGGTAGCAGGAGAACCAGGAGAGAGCAGTGTCACAAAGACCTGGAGAGGGAGAGTATCCAGGAGAAGAGGCTAGTTGCAGGTGTCAAAAGCTATAGAGAGGTAACAAAGGATGAGAACTGAGAGGCAGAAATGGGAAAAAAGGATTCACATTAACTACAGCAAGGTCAATGAAAAGGAGCGAAAGGTTGACAAAACTGAATCTGCATGACTTAATGACTGAATGTGAGGAAAATATGAGAAGAGAAAATGTATATCCCTCCCTTCCTTGCAGAGTTGAGGGACTGTGGGTGTGGAACATTGCATCTACTCTAGCACAGTGCCTTGCAGAGAGTAGGTACGTGATAAATGCTTGTTGATTGTTTGCTACTCAGTTGATGTGTTGGTTGATTTTGTGGAATTCTTTATGTTTTTGTTTTTTCTCTCATTCTTTGTTACAAAGGATAACTCCAGGTAGAAGAGGAGAAGGACTATATATAAGTAGATAGATAGATTTACATATATACATATAGGTATGTTGTTGTTCAGTCATTCAGTCATGTTCAACTTTTCATGATTCCATGGATCCTACTGGGGGTTTTCTTGGCAAGGATACTGGAGTGTTTTTCTATTCCTTTTCTAGTGGACATATATGCATATGCATATGTGTATGTGTGTATATGTATGTATGTATGTATGTACGTGTATATGTCTATCTAGATATCTATTTATCTTTTTTTTTTTTGGTGAGGCAATTGGGATTAAGTGACTTGCCCAAGGTGATACAGCTAGTACGTGTCAAGTGTTTGGTCTGAGGCCAGGTTTGAACTCAGGTTCTCCTGACTTCAGGGGTGGTGCTCTGTCCACTGCCCCACCTAGCTGCCCTATCTATCTATCTTTATCCCTATATGTGTGTATGGAAATTAAGGCAATGTAAAACAAAAGATATAAGCACACATTTTAAAAATTACAAATAGATTATATTGTGCACCTGGAAAACGATAAACATGAAGAATACAAAATAATATGATAGGGCATATCAAGTAATACAAAGTGAGGAGAGCAAAACTGGAAAAAGAAAGTAGAGATTGTCTTTGATGATATTTAAATAACTAAGCTTTATGAGAAGGAAAAGATAACAGAAGGGAACACAGATATTTTCATATATGTATATTTTCATATATGTTTTCATGATTTTGTCTAAAAATTACAATATACTTTTTGGTTTTTAATAAAACTATAAATATAGTTCAGACTTTTTTGAATTTATTTAGGGCTTGATTCCAAATTCTGTTTATTTGTATTGGTTGAGAGGGGTTGTAGAGTGTGTTCCGGGAAGACTAGCATCTCTGGTATGAGGGCTGCTGAGCCCTTTTCAGGGTTGCTTTCCACATTTAGTGTCCACCTGAGTCACCCAACTTTGACCTGTGGCTACAAGAAGTTGTAGCATGCATAGTGGCCACACCCAGGTGAACCCTTTCAGCAGGTGGGCTAACCAGGTTGAAAGTAACTGAGGGGCCTCAAACCCTTTGGTGAATTAGGGGAGTGTCTACCGTAAGCACGTGAAGACTTCCCTCATCCAAATGGGCAGATGAGAACAATTTGTTCCAACAGCCATGAAGGCAGCTGAAGCAGGCACTGTGGAGCACTTAGAGCTTGATTAAACATCGAAGAACCCAAGGTCATCCACTGCATCCTGAGTCATCACTAGTTGTCTTGACTTTGTCTTGCCACTGGACTCAGATGACTCTAGGAGAGAGAGAGAAGTCTACAACTTTGTGAAGCTCTGCCTCACTTAAATCCAATTTATGCATAAGTCAAGAGACATCACCCATAACATTTTACCATTTTACCTACCTCAAAGTCCTGTGGTGATGGGCAAGTGATGAAGCAGCAGGTATGGATACTCTGGGAGCTATAGTCACATCCCCAGGTAGCCCAGGCCATAGGATAGTCTTCTCACTGGACTGAAGCAGCAGTGGGATTTGGCAGCCCACTGGGTGTCTGAGTAGCCTTTTTTAAGGCTAGGGTGAGGAAGGGGCCAGAAAGGGTACCCTAAAAACTGTCTGCTTTACCAAACTCTAGTGTGCTTACTGCAGCATGCAGAGATCCCACCCTGCAGTCAAAACACAAAAAAAGGTATAAAAACTTCTGCAAAGATGATTCCACTCACCATTGGTACATGGAATGTGCACACACTTATAAACAACACAAAATCCAGTACACCTGAAAGATGAACAGCTCTTGTTGCAAGAGAACTCAGCAAGTATCATATCCAAATAGCAGTGCTGAGTGAAATAAGGCTGGTAAACGAAGGCCAGATTACTGAAGTTGAAGCTGGATACACATTTTTCTGGAGTGGCCACAGTGAAGGAGAGCACCATGAAGCTGGTATAGGTTTTGCAATCAAAACTAATCTAGACAATGGGCTTGCATGCCTACCAAAGGGAGTGACAGGCTTATGACAATGTAATTGCCACTTGCAGGAAAGCACCATGCCACCATCATCAGTGCATATGCTCCCACCATGACAAACCATCATGAGGTCAAAGAAAAATTTTATGAAGACCTGGAGACCCTCATTGTCAGTGTACTGAAAGAGGATAAGATTATAATTCTAGGTGACTTCCAGACATGGCAGGGGGTCCTTGGGAGGAATGGAGTCAGAAACAGCAACAGCAATGGTCACTTACTACTAAAGACTTGTGCCTATATTACAACACTGTCTTTCATTTACCTGAAAGTAATAAAACTTTATGGATGTACCCTTGTAACAAGCATTGGCATTTAATAGACAGAGACAGACAAGATGTGAGAATGACGAAGGGGATATATGTCAGAGTGCTGGACTGGTTATAGACTTATCCTCTCCTAGCTAAATATTCACATTCAACAAAAGCAGGGGCCCCAAGGCAAGACAACTACCAGAAGACTTAAGGTCAACAGATGAGAGAGCTTTGTATGCAGAAAATTCATTGTTAACTTGGAGGGAAAGCTGAGCCAACACAGGTTGGCAACAGTGGGCAGCTTTCAGAGATTTGGTGTACAGCACTGCACTGGCTCATCTGGGTCAGAACACTCACAAACACCAAGATTGGTTTGACAAAAATGATGGAAATTCAGAAGCTGACAAGCAAAAAACAAGAACTCCACAGGGTTTACCAGCAGGATAGTTCATTGGTACCTAAGAAGGCAGCATTTATTTCCATCAAAAGCAAAGTGCAAGCAAAGCTTAGAGAGATGCAGGATTCTTGGCTCAGTAAGAAGACAGACACAATTCAGTTTTATGCTGATAATAACAATTCAAAGTGCTTTTAGGATGCCCTGAAGACTATTTATGGGCTAAAGATCTATGGCACATCTTAACTACTCAGTGCTTATGGAGCCACATTGATTAGTGATAAAGACACGGTCCTGGAGAGTCGGGCTGAATGCTTCCATAAAGTTCTCAACAGACCATCATCAATCCATGCTGAAGCCATTGGCCACGTACCTCAGGTGGAAGTCCATCGTCTCTAGCTGAACTTCCAACTGAAGAAGAGGTTTTGAATTCCATTCGGCATCTCTCCTGTGGCAAAGCCCCTGGTGCTGATTCTGTTCCAGCTGATTTACAAGGCAGGGGGGTCCACGGCTCATACAAAAGCTGACTGAAGTTTTGGCAAGAGGAGGTTACCCCCCAGGAGTTCAAGGATGCCTCTATTGTCCATCTCTGTGGTCCTCTTTGAGAATGAAGGACAAACAACATAAAAGTAAAGGAAATAGATTGTCCTGAGACATTCACAGGGAGGTCTCTCTCTAAGTCATTGTACGAAGATTCTTGCCAGAGCCCTCCTTAATAGGCCAATCCTTCCCCTGGAAGATGGTCATCTCCCTGAGAGCCAGTGTAGCTTCAGAAAGGGCCAAAGAATAATTGGTACAGCATTTGCTCCCTGATAACTCCTGGAAAAATGCCGGGAGCTGAACAGAGGTCTGTAAACAATGTTCATTGATCTGACAAAGGCCTTTGATTCTGTCAGTCATGAGGACTTGTGGAAGATCATGGCAAAATTTTGTTGCCTGAAGAAGTTCATCAGTATTGTACACCAGGTCCATGACAACATGCTTGTGTGGGTTCTGGATAATGAACAATGTTCTCACACTTTCCCAGTCACCAAAAGAGTGAAGCAGGACCGTTTGCTTGCTCCCATGCTTTTTAGCCTGATGTTTTCAGCGATGTTGTCAGATGCCTTCGATGAGGATGAACACAGCATCAAGGTCAGCTGCTGCACTGACGGTAAATTATTAAACTTGCAAAGGCTACAAAGACTAAAGTGGAGGGAGAGTTGGTGTGTGACTTTTTGTTTGCAGATGATGGTGCGCTCAATGCAGCCTCTGAGGCAGAGATGCAGCAGGGTGCAGAGTTGATTCTCTTCTGCTGGTGTTAATTTTGGCCTGACAATTAACACTAAGAAAACAGAAGTTCTCCACTAGTCAGTACCACACCATGCATACGTAAAACCATCAGTTACAGCAAATGGAGAGATTTTGAATATTGTTGATAAGTTTACTTACCTTGGCAGTGTACTTTCCCAGAAATGTACACATAAAAGATGAAGTAGATGCATACATTGCCAGAGTTTGTTCAGCGTTTGGGAGGCTCCAAAGGAAAATGTGGGAGAGAAAAGGTATTAGGCTGCCTACCAAACTGAAGTCTACAGAACCATTGTGCTGACTTCATTGTTGTATGCCTATGAAACCTGGACAGTCTACCAGCTCCAAGCCAGGAAACCCAATCACTTGCATTTGAATTTTCTTAGGAAGATTCTGAAGATCACCTGGCAAGATAAGGTACCAGACACTGAGGTCCTTTTTGAAGCCAAACTGTCAACCATTCAATCTTTATTGCAGAGAGCACAACTCTGATGGTCTGGCCATCTTGTTTGAATACTAAACATACATTTGCCTAAAAGACTTTTACAGAGAACTCACCCAAGGCAAGCACTCCCATGGTGGTCAGAAGAAGCAACACAAGAACACTCTCAAGGTCTTTCTGAAGAACTTTGAAATTGATGGCATGACATGGGAGGCACTGGCACAGGACCACCTAGCATGGCGTGCCCACGTCAAAGAAGGTGCTACGTTCTACAAGCAAAGCAGAATTGCAGTAGCTAAAAAAAATGTGAGATGTGCAAATTCGGAGACATCTCCACTCCAAATGTTCACATGGACTATTGTTGCCCAACCTGTGGTAAAGCCTTCTGAGCTCATATTGGCTGATCAGCCATAGTTGGATATACCGGACCTTGACTCCAACATAGTGATGTCATTTTGGTCTTCTTAGAGAACAAAAGACAACAACCAACCAATTGGTTGAGAAAGTTATTGTTTATGATTAGAAATCATTTTTAGTGGGAAAATTTTAATTACAGAATTAATCTTAGATATAAATGATGCTCGTGAACTAGGGCAAGTGCTACATCATTCATGAAGCCTCTTTGATCCCTACACTCCTGCCCCCACAAAGCCTGGACTGACCTCTACTTCATTGGTGTCACAGTATTGTGCATACTTCATGTTCTCATATTGATTTCATTTACCAGTATTTATGTGTTATTTCAAATAAATTGTAAACTCTGAGAGCAAGGACTGCATCTTAGTATTCTTCTTTTGCCCCCAGGCATTGCATGGTGTTCAGCATATATAATAAATACATAAATGCATTTTGTTAAATGACCATTTTCTTAATTTAAAGCATTGATAACAAAATGGCCAGCCTACCTTCCTTATTTTAGTGCTTTTGCTTTGATCAAAATCATGAATAATAAGCATTCTCATTTAAGAGATGTAGCATGGTGTAGTAGAGAGAGGCTTGGATTTGGAGTCAGGAAGACCTGAGTTCAAATCCTGCCTCAGACACTTACTGGGTGACCCTAGAAAAGTCACTCAACTGCACTGAGAAATAATTTCTTCATTTGTAAAATGAAGGACAGGGCATGATTACCTCTGAAGACTCTTTCAGCTCAAAATCCATGATCCGATGGTCGTAGAAGTACATCTAGCGCTTTATGGTTTACAAAGTACTTTCCTCACAACAAGGCTGTGTTGGGCTTCACAAGTACCTTATTTTATAGATGAGGAAACTGAGTCCCCAAAAGGGAGAACGACTTGCCTAAGGTTATGTTGTAAGCAAAGGGACGGGAGCCCAAACTCTGTTCTCTGAAGATCAGTGTTCTTTCTATTGTATACCTTTGTGGCTCAAGACCTTATTCCCATAGAGGGCATGTTCAGTGAAAAGCATCCTTGAATTGGAATCAGATTCAAACCCCAGCTCTGTGTCCTAGTATTTGTAGGACTTTGGGTTAAGCCACTGAATCTCTCTGGGCTTTGGTTTCTAATCTATAACATGAAGGGACTGAACTAACTGACTTCTGAGACCCTCTCTAGCTCCATTCTCTGTAATCCTTTGCCATTCAGAGATTCCTAGGTATCTGAAAGTACTTGGCCAAGACTGTTAATCTCCTCAACAGCCACAAACTTTGGCACTAGCAGTCAATATGGCAAAAGTTTACTCCTTTACTAAATATAACATACTTAGGTGATTTAATCTTAGTTTGTTTCAACATGATTATAGAATTGAACAGCGAAAGTTTTTAAAAATTCAGCTAGCTCCCAGGATAAAAGGAAATTTTACAATCTTTCCAACTTACAGTCCAAGGCCACCACCAAAATATCATTGTTCTCTTCTGGTAAAGAACTAAGGCTTTCAAAGTAGATTAGTTTTACAGTATTGCTGTTACTGTATAAAATATTCTTCTGGTTCTGTTTACCTTACTTTGCATCGGTTCATATCTGCATCATCTTCCCAGGTTTTTGTGAAACCATTCCCTTCATTCTATTCAGTTCAGTTTTTTTTTAAAAAAGTATTTATTAAGCACCTACTATGGACCAGGCACTGTATTAAGCCTTGGAGATACAAAAAAAAGCAAAAGAAAGGCTCTTCCTTTAAGGAGCTTAAAATTTAATAAGGGAGACAACATGCAAACTAATTTATACAAAGCAAGCTATATGTGGGATAAATAGGAAATAATTAAAAGATGGAAAACAACTGGAATTAAGAGGGGTTAGAGAAGGCTTCCTGTAGAAGGTGGGATTTTACTCTGGACTTAAAGGAAGCCAGGGATGTCAGTAGTGGGAGTGGAGGAAAGAGTGTTCCAGGCATAGGGACAGAGCCAAGAGATGGAGTGTCTTGTTTATGGAATAGCCAAAAGGCTAGTGTCACTGAACTGAAGAATGTAAGTTTGGGGGTAAGGAGAAAGAAGACTGAAAAGGTAGGAAAGGCCTCGGTATGAAGGGCTCTCACTGCAACCAAGCAGGCTTAGTTCCCTCTGCACTGAACAGATATTTATAAAGCACTCATTACATGCCTAGGGATATACTAAGGTCAGTGATATTAGAGATGCCATGAATGCTGATCTCAAGAAGCTGATCCTTTAGGATAAACTTATTCCTAGCTCTAACATTCTATGTTTCTGCAACTCCAAATCAAGGCTTCTGACTCCAAATCCATTTCTCTTCCTACTATGCAACATACTCCAGACTTATCATTCACAATCTTAAATTTGTGTTTATGTGTATATATATATAAAACAGGAACATATTTAATGTATGTATATGTACATGCATATATTTGTATATATGTTATATTTAGATAACAAATTCAAGAAATTAAAATGATATCTTGTTATATATACTATATAATACAACACATAATAGGAATTCTGATATATATCAGTTTAAGATTTTGAATAACAAGTCTGGTATAGAGGAAAGAACACTGGACCTGGAGACATATATATATATATATATATATGTATATGTATATGTATTTGTATATGTTTATACACACATAAATACATAGTAAATCAAGAATTATAATAACTATATATATGCATACATATACACACATGTCAGAGTGCCTGTCATGGTATTGTTGTATTAACCATAGGTTCTAAGTCTCTCAGGAACAAGCATTCTGACGTTGGAGAAACAACCATAAAAATGCACATATAGAATTTTTTTATTTGTATTTTTAGATGAGCAGGCATCTGGGAAGCCCTAAGCTGTAAAGGTTATGAGCCAATTTTTGTTGTGTATAGAAACTGGATTTTCTGCCTATCAGTTCATATCTACAAAAGCATAGTATTCCTGCCTGGAGTGACTCCCGGAAGATTAGAATTGTTGAAATTTAGACTTGCTTATTAGTAGTAGTAATAATAATAAAACCAACATTTATACAGCGTCTTAGGATTGTATAACGTTGTATAATCATTATTTCGCTTGAGCTTCACGACAACTCTGAGAATAGCACCATCCTGTGTCATGAGATACAGAGCTCCTGTCTAAGCTCTACCACTTACTCACGGTTATTGTTGTTGCTGGCCCTTCGTTGTCGAAGAGGACCAGTGGTATCAGCGGGGTGATGTCTTGACTTGCGAGTGAGTTGGATTGAAGTGAGGCAGAGCTGTGCAAAATTGAGAACACAGGCAAATCACTTCCCTCTCTAGGCCTCAGTTTCCTCCTTCATAAAATGAGGAGGTCAAGACTAGAATGACCAGTTAGATTCGGTCCAGCTCTAACACTCTGCATGTCTATGAGGTGGGCAGTATCCTTCCCATTTTACAAAAGCAGTAACTGAGTCTCAGAGAGAGATAGCGGTTTACCCACATAGCTAGTAAACAACCAAGCTGGCATTAGACCCAGGTCTTCCAACAAGTACGGTAATCTTTCCAACACACAGCATTGTCTCGAAGTAATCACCCAATGTTGGAGCTAAAGACCACCTTAGAGATCTGGTTGTCCGGCTCTTTTATTTTACAAGTAAGGAAGCCGGCCAGGGATCCAGGGACTCACCCAATGGAGTAGCATGCAGCTAGCAAAAATGTCTCAACTGTCCTCAAATCTAGCTCTTTCTGCTGCAACAGGTTTGAATTAGGAATGATCTTTAAGTGAGTATTAAATAATTTACCTAAATCCGTTGAATCACTTTTTTTTTTCAAATTTCAATGCCACCAGCTAGAGAGTAGGTTGATTGTGTGCAAAGTATGGACACTTCCACCCCAGAATCTACAGCATTTGCAGCCAGATTTCTGGGCTGGTTTGGCAGCATTCTACTGACTTTTTCCTGAAAGCTTCCATAGACTCTCTCCTAAGAACTGGTTATGTTTGCTGAGCTCTTTCCTATGTTGCAGAAAACTCTGCAGTTTACTCCATAGCTTCTCTAGACATTCACGTCAGCTATAGTAATAGTAATAGTAAGGTATACTTACCGAGCACTTTGTAACCACTGCACGTTTTTGGAGCCCCACAGCAAGCTAGTGAGGTGAGCCACTAAGTTCACCATACGAACTTTACTATTTCCAATACATTTTCCTCATAACAACCCTCTGAAATATAGGGACATGTATTAACTATTCCTGGTTTTTTGGAGGAAAAAAACCTGTGAACTAAAAAGGTTAAGGGGTTCGTCCATAGGTTGCGCCACACCTAGAAGGTGGCAGAGCTAGGACCTGGGAATGTAGAGTATACAGCTGGGGAGACCCAGTCCAAGCCCCTCATTTAATAGAAAAAGAAACTGAAATCTGGAGGTGTTAACCCAACAGCAAAGGTCTGAGCATGTTTCTTCTTGGCTCAGAAATCTTTATTGCCCCTAGGAGTAAATACAGATTCTGCCCGGCACCCAAGGCCCTCCACGGCCTGACTCCAATCTAGTTTTCCAGTCATATTATGGTAATTCACATTTATTTAATGCTCTAAGATCTAAAAAGCACCTTCTCATAACATTCTGTGAGATAGAGGGTAAATGTATGATTACTCCCATTCAGCAGAAGCCATCTTAGCAAAAGCTAACTTACCCAGCAACACAGAGCTAGTAGTAATTCTGGGAGCTGGGATTGTAAATGTTATTCGTTTACATGGGGTATTGGCAAGACGAGGTGGTGGCCAGTTGTTAAGCTAGTTTTCAAGATGGTCTGAAAGATGTTTTGTACTTTCTTGGAATTTAATGTCATAGAATAGCTCAGCTGGAAGAGGCCATAGGGATCTGCTAATCCAATTCATTGATTTTACTGAAGAGAAAACTGTAGCCCAGACTGAGGAAATGACTTGCCTGAGGAGAAATGTCTTGGCCAAGGGCACAGAGAGCTAGTCGAAAAATTGTAATTAGAACCCAGGTCTGCTACAGAATTCCCAGTCCCGAGCTTTTTCCATTTAGTGTCCGTTATTAAGTAAATGGGGCAGCTAGGTGGTGCAGCGGATAGAATGCCAGGTCTGGAATCAGGAAGACCAGTTTTCCTGAATTCAAATGTGGCCTCAGATACTTACTAGCTGTGTGACCCTGGGCAAGTCACTTAACCTTATTTGTCTCAGTTTCCTCATCTATAAAATGAGCTTGAGAAGGAAATGGCAAACTACTCTAGTATCTCTGCCAAGAAAACCCCAATTGGATATGACTAAAATGACTAAACAACAAAACAATAATTAAGGAAATAGGCAAATGGCCTAGAAAGCACAACTCTTTCTAAGATAATACTGTTCTGATCCTTCCAAGAGACAAGCTTGTTTGAATGCTTGATCAGCCAGCGCCTACCTGACTAAACACCAGAGGCCCCCTAGCTTGTCATCTGCCTAACTCTGTGCAATATTGATTTCCCCCCTCAGAGAAAAAGATCTCAGAGACCATCCAGTAGGCCACATGTTTCTGTACATCTGAAATGGGGGATGGAAGCTAATTCCAGTGTGAGAACCTTCTTTGTGTTCACAGATAATGGGTTTTAAATCGGTGTCTGATGGCAAGGACGACTACTCCGGCACTGGAAGCCCCATTGTGTAGTATTAGTTGTTAGCAAATCCTGACAATCAATGAGGGCTAGTCACTGTAAGTACAAGTAAGTCCCCGGGGGGCTGAACTAGGAGCAATAATGAAAATGCCTCACATTTCTGTATTGCATTAAGGTTTGCACACCACAATTGGTAGGAGCATTTGTAGAAGGAAGAGAAGGAACAAGATTAAATGGGGATAAAAATTCTTGCTCTGGATTCAGTCAGTGATGGACAGTGGGTCCAAGAACCAGTAGAGTGAAGTTTGGAAAGGCTCATCGCCAGGTTGACTGTGCAGGGTGATGATTTTTCAGTCATAGCCATTGTTGAAGACCATCTACCAAGTTCTTGAGTCATGGGCAGGGAGCACCCATGCTGATGAAATTGCAGGTTATTTAATTAAAGCATTGTGAAGTAATAGTACTGCCACCCCTTATCTCCCAGGTATGTACAAGGAAGGAGCTCTGTCAGCCTTCAAGTGCTAGAGAAACATGAGTATTATTAATAGTAGTGAAGATCCACATAATGCTTGTCTCACAACGACTTTAGGAGGTTGGCTAATACAACTATTATGATTGACATTTTACAGATGAAGAAACTGAGACTTACAGGGATAGAGTAATTTGCCAAGGAGTGGCAGCACTCAGATTCTAACTCACATCTCCTGACTCCAAGGCAATTGTTATTTCTACCACACTAGACACTACCAGCTGCAGCTACACAGGAGATAACCCAATAAGCCCAAAGGGAATTATAATCATGAAGGACTTTCTTAAAGCATTAGGTCCTTGGGACCACAGTCATCATTTCAGAATTCAGCACCTTAGTGGTCCTCATTCATCCAAAAAAAGAATCTCCATGTACGTGGCCACAAGTGGTTATCTGGCTTTTGCTTGGAAACCTCCAA
Source organism: Vombatus ursinus (assembly GCF_900497805.2). Lineage (NCBI taxonomy): Eukaryota > Metazoa > Chordata > Mammalia > Diprotodontia > Vombatidae > Vombatus > Vombatus ursinus. The sequence goes on from NW_020945437.1 coordinate 22,183,837, forward strand.
CAAAATGTGGCGACACACTGTCTGCTGGCCAAACCAAACATTTCCTCTGAATCAGCCAAGTGCAGCCTACAAATCGCAGAGTGGTTTGGTGATTCCAACACCAAGGGAATTGTAGCTATATAGCTTCTCTATAAGAAAAAAAAAATTAAAGGAGCCAGGGTGCTAGTGTGGCAAGAGCCATGGATTTGGAATCAGTCATAGTTCTACTTTTTTGTGCCTCAGTTTCCCCTTCCACACAATTAAGGAATAGGACTTGTTTCAAAGGTCTCTTCCAGTTCGAATGTGCTACGACCAGAACTCACCCCCTCACTTACCACCATGAACTCTGCCACTATGTGAAATATAGTTAAAGTCATTTACTTCTTTTTTTTCTTTCTCTTTTTAAACATTAGACCACTTAATCAGAAATCCCTATGTGTTTGGAGCCACTCAGGTTGTTTACAGTTACAATTACAAACTGTCAGCCTCCAACAGGATGGACATCAGTTACACAATTATAGCAGAGTTAGTCATGCTCACGTGTGCTAATAAGGTAAAAAAAAAATATATTGAACATTTCAAGGGGACTTCATTTGGCCCTGTGGACAACTGGGTGGACATTTTGGGACTCAATCATCTCTGATCTTTTGTGTCCCTTTCAGTTCCAACATTCTATGTCTTAGAACACTCCTGTAAGAGGAAAACAAGAACACTTCATGCTTGTGAGGTGACCACCCAAAAAAAGGCTCTATCTGAATCTGGTCAGAAAATGTTATCTTTGAGTTGAAACTAGGCTTGGGAAATTCTTCTGTTCCCTGTTTTAGGCAAACATATCTACAGAAGCACAGATTTCCCCATAGGCTGAAGAAAAACAAGAAAGGAGCCAGGCTGGATGTTAGACTTCAAAAATGATCAGGGCACAATCACAGCAGCCGATTCTGTTCAATGCCCAGTGAATAAACGTGACAGTCTTTGACCATCTGCACTGAGCAATGGAGACTGTCTGAGAGAGAGGCAAGTATCCATGGGAACACTGCAGTCAGAGAGCTCTTTGGCTGCCGGCCAGAGAGGAGAATTGAGAGAAAGTGGAAGTGAGTGAGGCGGTTCTCTGAGCTCAGCAGGGAGTGGATAAACCAGACCCAGCACCTGGTGCTCCAGACTCAAGCAGCCCGCAGACTTGTGCTGGGGTCAGACAGAGGAGGGAAGCCTCTGTTGTTGCCAGGGGCTCCCTGGCTTTGCACTGCAGAGGAGACGTTTGTCTTGGGGTTTGGAATTAAAACCAGGCCCTAGGAGGGAGCTCTGCAGTAGACAAGAGTACTGGATTTGGAGTCAGAATCTGGATTCAAATTCCAATTATGCTCTCTTAAAACAGATTCAACTTAACATACATTTAGGAAATGCCTGTTTTGTACAAAGCACAAATTTGGATGAGGCATATTGTCTGGAGGGTACTCTCAAGGAGGGCGTCTATTAGGATCTAGTGAGATCAAGTAGAGATCTAGTAAGAGGGAATTTTATCTGATCTCAAGAAGCCCTTCTAGCAGTGAGGTGGTCCTCTTCCTCCCCAGTTGCTTCTCTATTCTACTCATCAGAGCGGCTGGTCCAAACCTTGTCTTCTCCCCTTAAACCTTTCAGAGCACCCCCTTGCACCACCCTACCCACTGAAGAGTATGCTTTATATTTTACTGGGACAGTAAAGGCCATTCACCGTGAGCTCCATCTTCTTTCTCTTCCTACATCCACCCCTGCCCATCCCGACATCATCCCCACTATCTTTTCTTTCTCTTCAGTCTCTGAGGAAGAGGAAACCCTTTTCTTTCCCATGGTCACCCTGTCTGCTTATGATCTTATCCTCTCTAGAAAATTACCTCCTTTGACATCCCCACTCTCTATCTCTCTAATCTTCACTCTCTCCTTATCTACTGGTTCTTCTACTTCCCAAAATATGCCGTCTCCCTCATCCTTAAAAAAACAAACCCTCACTAGCTCCTACCATTCTTGCTGATTACTATCCTACGTCTCTCCTCCCCCTTTCAGTTAAACTCCTTGAAAAAAAGCTATCTATACTCAGTGCCTACATTTTCTCTCCTTTCCCTCTATCCTAAATATCATCTGCAATCTGATTTCTTACCTCATCCCTCAATTGAAACTGCTCTCTGCAAAATTACTAATGATCTCCCAATGGCTACACATAACGTTCTTTTCTAAAGTCCTGTCTTTCTTGACCTCTCTGCAGCATTCAACATTATTGTCCTCCCTCCTGGATATTGCCTTGTCTCCCAGTTTTCATGCATTGCTCTCTCCTGGTTCTCCTCCTATCTGTCTGACTGCTTCTTCTCAGTCTCCTTTGCGGGATCTTTACATCATGCCTTCTAACTGAGGGTATCCCCCAAGGCTCTGTTGTAGGCACCCTTTTGTCTCTGTACCCTCTCATTCAGTGACCTCATCAGCTACCATGGGCTCTGTTGTCTCTCGTGGATACTTTGAAGTGGATGTTCCTTACACATCTCAAGTCTAACACATCCAAAACACAGTTCATTATGTTTCTCCCAAAAAATTCACCCTTCTTCCATATTTCCCTTCGTGCTGAAGACACCTATTAGAATGTAAGGTGTTTAGAAAAAAAGAAAACATAACGTCCTTGAGAGCAAGGATTTTCTTTTGCTTTACAATGCCTAGCACATAGGCTTTAATAAATACTTTTTTTTTCAGTACTTTTTTTTTTGTTTGTTTTTTTAGGCAATTGGGGTTAAGTGACTTGTCCAGGGTCACACAGCTAGTAAGCATCAAGTGTCAAGTGTTTTGTTTGAGGTTGGATTTGAACTCAGGTCCTCCTGACTTTAGGGCCGGTGCTCTATCCACTGCACCACCTGGCTGCCCTTTTAGTACTTTTTCATAGTACTTTATGGCACTAATAAATACTTTAATAAACACTTTAATAAATACTGTTTGATTAATTGATCTTGGACAAGTTAGAGTGTTCCAAAAGTCTTCATTCAGCTTTAAGCTATTAAATCTCTCCAGGGCTCAGTTTGCTCATCTGTAAAATAAAGGTGAAATGGGTGGACTAGATGAAGGGCATCCAGGTTTTTTTTTGGTTTTTTTTTTTCATTAGTGGACCACATGATCAGAAATCAAGCTAGGTTTGAGCCATGAGATTATTTTTACAATTATATAGTGATCCTCACCTCCTAGCGTGTCACCTGGCAACTGTCAATTGCTTGAGCAGACACAGACAGCGAGGGGTCTGCATGTGTGTATGTGTGTAAGGATGAGTCCTCACTAACCTACTAGTTCTGGTATGCTAGCTAGGGAAGTAAAAACATTTTTTTGCTGGAACATTTTAGTGGGATCCTTCCCAGGGTAAAGTGAGCTGTATTTGGCTCCTAGCCAACTTGTTCGGTACCTGCAAACAGGGTGTCTAAGGTCCCTTTCAGCCTAAAAATCTATGTTCTATGTCCCAGGGCTCCTCCCAGTTTTGACAGTCTATGGAACTTAGTAATTCATTGCTTAATTCATTCAAGAAACACTTATTATCTTCTCCCAGATCTCATTTATATAGAACTTTTAAGGTTTGCAAAGGGCTTCACATAGGTTATCTCATTCAAGCCTCCAAACAACCCTGTGAGGTAGTCACTACAAATTTTTTATCCCCATTTTATAGCTGAAGAGACTGACACTCAGAGGGGTAACATGATTGCCTATGGCCTCACTGCTAATAAGCATTATGTGGAATTTAGAGCTAGGTCTCTGGAGGCAGCTAAGGTGGTGTGGTGGGTAGAAGGTGGGTTCTAGAGGCAGGAAGACCTGAGATCGAATGTGACCTCAGATATTTACTAGCTTTGTGACCCTAAGCATGTCACTTACCTCTGTTTGCCTCAGTTTCCTCAATTGTAAAATGAGGATAATAACAGCACCTACCCCACAGGGTTGTTTTGAGAAGAATATTTGTAAAAAGTACATAGTATAGTGCTGACACATAATAGGCATTATAAAAATTCTTCCTTTTCTTTCTCCTCAAGGTCTTGCTGATTCCAAATCAAGCACTCTTATCTACCACATTGCATAGCTTGTCATGTACAAGTTCATTGCTGTGGTAGGCCCAGGGAGGAACACAGGCATGAGTAAGATACCATCTGCTCAGCTGCTTTGTTACTCCTAAATGTAGATTGAGATTTGTGCTCCCCTTTTCTGGCTACCCTTCAAAATCCTGAAGCAGTCCTTATCTGATTAAAGAAAGTAAAAGCCAGGGAGGCAGAGACAATGGAGACTAGGATTCTGATTCCCTTTAATGTAAATGGAGCAACCCCCTCCCCACAAATTAAAAGAGAATTAGATTAAAAATTATGAATTCATTTGATACAGATTAAAAGAGAAAAGGAGTCATAGCTCTTTAAAGAACTGCCTAATTCTTCACAATATCTTATTTAATTGATAAGCATTTATTAATCCAATGCTAGGCACTGTGCAAGGTCTGAATGATTGATTAGGCAATTGGTACAAGTGATAGGAATCCAAAAGACAAAGAGTACCTACCCTCCAGGAGTTTGCATTCCCCTGGGTAGAATATGACCTAGTTATGGATGAGAAAATGCAGGAGATATGCAAAATGAATACTCAGTGGTTGGAATGGCGACATGGGAGATAAGAGAGCATTGCAGACACCCCAAAAGACCTGGAAAGGTTCTACTGTTGTTGGGTTTTGGTTGTTGCTCAGTCATTTCAGTCATACCCAACCAATTATGACCGCATTTGGGGTTTTCTTGGCAGAGATACTGGACTGGTTTGCTATTTCCTTCTCCAGCTCATTTTACAGATGGGGAACTGAGTCAAACAGGGTGAAGTGACTTGCCCAGCGTCACACAGCTAGTAAGCGGCTGAGGCTGGGTTTGAACTCTGGTCTTCCTGACTCCAGTGCTCTACCCACTGCATAACCTAGAAGGTTATTCCTTTTTTACAGATAGGCAAACGATTTTGCCTATTCCTGAATATCTCCTGCAGTTTCTTGCTGGCTCTTATTCATGATACTAAATCTATCTGAAATATTCTTCTCCTGGGCCCCATTTCTACCTGTCCAATTACTACCCATCCTTCAGAGCCTAGTTCTGTTGCTAACTGTTCTGTTAAGCTTTCCCCGTTCTATCCCACATCCATCTACGTATGATCTCTGACTCTTATGAACTACCACAGTGCTTTATCTATACCTTTTTTTATTGCTACTATCCCATTCTACCTAGTATAATAACATTGTTATTCTTCATTTTACAGTTGGGGAAACTAAGGCAGACAGAGGTTAAAGTGACTTGCCCAGGGTCACACAACTACTAAGTGTATGAGGTCAAATTTGAACTCAGATCTCCCTGACTCCAGGTCCAGTATGCTATCTGCTGTACCACCTAGCTAGCTGCAAAATTCTGGTCAATACCCAGTGCTCATCCATCCTGAAATCTGAGCTGCTTATTCTCTGCACACACTCCCATTCTGCTAGTAATTTACTGTACTGTAATTAGTATGCTGGTAATTACACCATTAGTAACTTGGCATGGGAAAGCCCAATAGGAGACAGATAAAAAGGAATGTTTATGGCTGTGAGTTTACAAATGACAAGTTTTCAAAGCTCTAAACATTCATTAAAAGTGCTTGTGGTACTCTGAAAAAAAATGCCAGCATATCTATTAATTTTTATGCTTTGTAAGGGGTCAAGCATTTTCCAACCAAAAAAAGCCTTGAGTATAAGTCAAGGAAGCTATTCATAGTGTCCAGGCATCTTAGAATTCCCTTCTAGAATTAGAAAGGAACTTTAGACATTATCTAACTCTCAACTTTCTGTAGGCATCAGTTTCTTTATCCATCAGATGAGGGGGTTGGATTATTTCTAAGGGGCAGATAGGTGCCAGAGTGGATAGAGCACAGGACTTGGAATCAGAAAGACTCATCTTCATGAGTTCAAAACTGGCCTCAGACACTTATTAGCTGTGTGACCCTGGGCAAGTCACTTAACCTTGTTTGCCACAGTTACCTCATCTGTAAAATGAGCTGGGGAAGGAATGGCAAACCACTGCAGTATCTTTACCAAGAAAACCCCAAATGGGGTCAGAAAGAGTCAGACATGACTGAAATGACTAAACAATAACAACAAAAACAACAAGGTCTTTAAATACTAATAGGTTTTTTTAAAAATTCTAGATACAGAATGAGAAGTTACCTTTTTGTGAGATTACCCTCACTTTATTGTTGGTTTTAAAGAATCTATCTCTCCCCGTCGCCCCCCATTGAACAACAACAAAATGAAAAATAAAACCTTCATCATAAGCACATATAGATCAGCAAAGCAAAATCCCACAATGTCCATGCCCAAAAATGTATGGCTTTTCCTGCATTTTAAGTTCATCATTTCTCTGGCAGGAAGGAAAGGACACATTTCATCTCCAGTCTCTGGACTCCATTTATCACTGCATCCTCTCATAGAGCTCTTCCCTCCATTTTCTCTAAATCTGTCCATTTCATCCTTTCTTCCAGCACAGAAATATTCTATTACATTCACATACCACAATTTGTTTAGCCATTACCCAACCACCCCTTTATTTTCTAGTTTTTGGCTACCATGAAAAGAACTGCTATAAGTATTTTTGTACATATAGCCCCATTTGTTCTTTCTTTTATCTCTTTGAATATAGGCCTGGTAATAGTATAGCTGGGTCAAAGGGTATGAACAGTTTCATAACTTTGGGGCATAGTTCCGAATTGCTTTCCAGAATGGCTGGAGCAATTCATCGCTCCTTTGTTGTTGTTGAGTTGTTCAGTTACGTTCAACTCTTTGTGATCCCATTAGGGGTTTTCTTGGCAAGGGTAATGAAGTAGTTTGCCTTTTCCTTCTCCAGCCCACTTTACAGAGGAGGAACCGAGGCAAACAGGGTTAAATGACTTGTCCAGGGTCACACAACTTGTAAGTGTCTGAGGCCGGATTTGAACTCAGGAAGATGGGTCTTCCTGATTCCAAGCCCAGTGTTCTAGCTGGGCCATCTAGCTACCACTAATTTATAACTCTGTCAACGGTGTATTAATGTGACCATTTTCCTGCGGTCCCATCAACATCTATCATTTTCTTCTTCTGTCATCTTTACCTGTCTTATGAGTATGAAATGGGAACTTCAGTTGCTTTAATTTCTTTAATTTTCTTCAATTAAATTCTCTAGCTATTAGTGATTTAGATGATTTTCCTATGTAGTTGTTCATAGCTTGTATATCTTCTGACCAGTTATCTGTGGGGAAATGGTTCTTGCAGCCAAACAGCACTGAATGATCTTATAAATTTGAATCTATTCCTTACATACCTTGAATAGGAGACCTTTATCAGAGAAATGTGCTTCAAGGATTTTTCCCCCTCGTTTACCTGTTTCTCTTCTAATTTAAACTACTGTCTATTAGATTTGTTTGTGCAAAATTTTTTAAATTTTATATAATCAGAGTTATCCATTTTATCGTGTGTGATTTTCCTCTATCACTTATTTGTCATGAACTCTTTACCCTATCCATTGATCTGAAAGTTATTTTCTTCTAGTTTCTTGCTCTTCTAATTTGCTTATGATCTTATCTTTTATATCCAGATCATATATTCCTTTGGAACTTAACTTGATATATGGTGTGAGGTGTTAGTCTAAACCTAATTTCTGCCAGACTGCTGTCCAGTTTTCCTAGTAGTTTTTATTAAATAGTCTTTCCTAGGGGATTTGGGTTTAACAAACACCCTGCTACTTTGTTTGTTCACTTCTGTATGTTGTGTATACAATGTGTTCCACTGATCAACCTCACTATTTTTTTAACCAGCCTTAATGATTAATGCTTTGTAGTACAGTTTGAGACCTGGTGCTGATAGAACTCCTTCCTTCCCGTGCTTTTCATTGCTCTTAAGATTCTTTACCTTTTTGTTCTTCCATATGAATTTCATTATAATTTTTACTACCTTCACAAAATATTACCTTGATAGTTTGATTATAATACTGAATAAGTAAATTAATGTAGGTAGTATTCTAATTTTTACTGTATTGAGTTGACCTACCCTTGAGCACTTAATGTTTCTCTATTAGACTTGCCTTTATTTCTGCAAAGAGTGTTTCGTAGTTGGATTCATATAGCTCCTGAATAAATCTTGATAGATAAACTCCCAAACTATTTAATAGCCACTATAGTTATTTTGAATGGAATTTCTCTTTCTAGCGCTTTCTCCTGGGTTTTTGGATAGCATATAAGAATGCTGTTGATTTACTTTATTTTACATCTTGTCACTTTGCTAAGTATCTTAATTTTTCCAATAAATTTTGTTTGACTCTTTAGGGTTTTTTGAAGTAAACCATTATCTGCAAAAAGTGATCATTTTGTATCTTCTTGGTTTGTGTTTATTCCTGTTATTTCTCTTCTCTTTTCACTTCAGCTAGCATTAGTAGCACTGTATTAAATAATAATGGTTCAATGGGCATCCTCGCTTTACCCTGATCTTATTGGAAAGGTCTCTTTAACTTTTCTCCAGTACATACAATGTTTGTTCTTGGATTTAGATAGATATTATTATGTTAGGAAATGGTTCCTTTATTCTATGCTTTCCAGAAACAATAAATAGCTTTATCAGAGTAACAGTATAGAAAATAAACTCACAAAAATCAATAGCATATCTACATGGCAACAATAAAATCCAGGAGAAAATAACAAACAGAGAAGTTTCTTTCAAAATGACTAAAAAATGCATAAAATTTCTGAGGGTCATTCTACCAAGTCACAACTCAATACCTACACAGATACAATTATGAACCTCCCCTTAAAAACAAATGAAGGGTCATTCAATGCTCATGATTGGGCCATATCAACAAAATAAGAATGACAGCACTACTAAAATTAATTTATTACTGTGCCAATGAAATTACCAAGAGGATGCCTTATGGAGTTAGGCAAAATAATAACAAAATTCTTTTCAAGAAGCAAATCTCAAAGAAAATAATAAGAAAAAAAGTAGAAATGAAAGGGGGATGGCACTTCCGGACATCAAATTATGCAATAAAGCAGTAACCATCAAAACTATTTGGTATTGGCTAAAAAATTTAAAAGCAGATCAGTAGAAAAGACTAGATTAGGAAGAATCAGAAACAATTGAATTCAGTGACCTAGTATCCATTAAGCCTTTACAATTTAATAACACACCACAGTGGTCACACCCCATGATCTTAACATCTCCCACAAGTGTTCAGTTACCGTGATCATAAATTCTTAAAATTCCTTTACCAATGTTTCCTATAATTTCCTATGCCTTAGGCATCCTAAATATATTTTTCATCCTTCCTGTGATCTCCAGTCCCACCAGCCCACAAAACTATCCTAGGCCATCTTCCCTGTTTTAGCTTCATTTTCCCTTCTGCCAAATCTTATGACTCTATGGTTAACCTGTCCAACTCAACACTATCCTCTACTCTTGAATCCCTTGCCCCCTTATCCTACCCATTAATCCCAACATCTCCCTCTCCCTTCCACTCCTAACCATGTGCTGCAAAACAAAACCAGAGAAAGTTGAGAAACTATGCTGATTGGGTTCACTACAGACATATGTTATCTAATCTCAACTGGGCTCACACTGCCCTAAACCACCCCTTTCACCACTCTCAGACTGGTTCTCTATTAAACTCCCCATGGCAGCTGTTCCTAGCCATCCTTTATCTGGTCAAGCTTCCCATCGCCTCCCTACTACTCCAACTCTCAGCCAAGGAAGTAGCCTCATACTTTACTGAAAAAAATGAGGCTATTCCCTGTGAGCTCCCTTTTTCTCCCCTAATTACGTCTCAAAACCCCTTTACATCATTACCACTCTCTCCTCCTTTGCTCCAGTCTTTGAGGAAGAAGTGGTCCTTCTCCTTGCCAAGGCCAGTCCTTCTACATGTACAAAGATCCAATAGCCTCTTCCAATTTATGTACAATCATCTAATTTTTCTCCCTAACTTCAATTTTTCCCTTCTGCCTTCTGCCTACATACATACATACATCCCTGTTCTTAAAAAGTGCTCACTTGATCCTACCATCCCCTTAAGCTATTGACCTATATCGTTCTCCTTCCCTCTACTCATAGAACCACCCCTCAGGTTCAGGACCTCCTTACCACCCACAATAGACTGTTGTGATAGTCTTTGTATCTCCAATACCTAGAACAGTGCCAGGAACCTGGTAGGCACTTAAGAAATGCTTTTGTTTAAACTCGGGGATTTATATAGCACTTTAAATTATTTTTTTTCAATTAGTTAACAGGCAATTAGTTAAGGGCTGTGTCCTGTATTGTGCCAAATTCTGGGAATACAAATACAAGGAGAAAGAAAAACAAATCCCTGCCCTTGGGGAACTTATATTTTATTGGAGGAAGGCAACACACACACACACACAAAGAAAATGAAGCTGAAAAGCAGTGGGAGTGAGGGGTAGGGTGGGGGCAACTAAGGTGCCAGGCACAGAAATATGGTGAGAAAATCTGGAGTTAGATTTACAAAGTGTTTACAAAGTGCTCCCATTATGCAGATGAGGAGCCTGAAGCTAAGAAAAGGGTAGTAACTTCCCCAGGATCCCTATAGCTAAGTGTTGGAACTGGGATACAAAGCAAGGTCTCCTTACTCTATGGCCAGTTTCCTTTCCACTACATAATGCTATAATGAATTCCTTGATGGAAGGCAAGTGATCTCTACTAAGAAATAAGCTCTTTTCATTTAAATCCCTTTGGTCTCAGAATAAACGGCACATTTTGCATGGCTCAGTATTTATAGTAAAGCCTGTTATCCTTTGTCAGTAAATTGCTATTGAAAGTCTGAGAGCAAAATTAATTCAAAGCTCACCATCCTTTGAAGCAAGGTTTCAGCAAGCCACCAACAGAAGCTTTTCATTTTAAGATAGTTTTTTTTTTTAAGTTTTATTGAGGGCTTTTTGATTTTACATTACAGTCATCTCTGGATAGAGCCCCTCAGCCCTACCCACCCCACACACACCCAGTTAAGCAAAACCAATTGACACATAAACCCCATCTCACGGTGTATGAAACATTCAACACCCCTAGTATCCCACCTTGCCTAACAAAAGTATTTCCTCATTTCTGGGGCCAAGTCTGGTCATTATAGTTACATAGTATTCAACTTCAAATTATTGCTCTTTTTGTTTCCATTGTAGTCCTTGTATAACTTGTTTTCTTGGTTCTACTTATATCACTTTGCATCAATTCATGCAATTATCTCATGTTTCTTTGACTTCCTCATATTTGTCTTTTCTTGTAGTTTGATAGTATTCCATTATGTTTGTGTACCAGAGCTGTTTAGCCATTTCTCAAATATGGGATCGTACTATGCATCAGGAACTGTGCTAAGCCCTGGGGATACAAAGAAAGGCAAAAAATGTATATTGTTCAGCCATTTCAGTCATATCTGACTCTGTGACCCCATTTGGGGTTTTCTTAGCAAAGATATTGGAGTGGTTTGCCACTTCTTTCTCCAGCTTATTTTACAGATAAGGAAATGGAGGCAAACAGGGTTAAGTGACTTGCCCAGGGTCACACAGCTAGTAAGTATTGGAGGTGGGATTTGAAGACAGGTCTTCCTGACTTAAGATCTAGCACTCTCTCCCCTGTGCCACCTACTTGCCTATCCCTACCCGCTAAGAGAATCCATTCAAATGAGGGAGACATGTTCTGAGTAGAGATAGGTAATCACAAAGAAAAGGCATTAGCAGGTATGGGAGTGGGGGGCAGGGGAGAAAAAAATAACCAGGAAAAGTCCCTTGCTTAAGGTAATATTCAAGCTGTGTCTTGAACGAAGCCAACGTGTGGGGACAGAGCATGCCAAGCATGAGATACATCACAGAGAAGGGAGATGGATTGTAGGATCATAATTTCAATCAACCAACAAGCACTTATTAAGTGTTATGTGACAAGCCTTGGGGATATAAAGAAAAAGCAAAAATAGCCCCTGCTCTCAAGGAGTTTCCATTCTAACAGTAGAAACAACATACAGAAATTAAAACATACAGGATAGACACCAAATAGGTAGACTATAGCCCTGGAGTGGATGTCACTAACAGGAAGACTAGGAAAGAGCTCCTGGAGGACTTGAGTAAGGAAGGAAGAAAACATGCATTTATTAAATGCCTACTATGTGCTAGACATTATGCTAAGCATTTTGCAAATATTGTGTCATTTGAACCACATAACAACCCTGGGAGATGGGGGCTATTTAGCATCCACCCCTGGCCCTTTCACAGATGAAGGAACTGAGGTATGGGGAGGCTAAGTGACTGCATACAAATAGTCTAAGGTCAGATCTGAACTCAGCTCTCCCTGATTCAAGCTGAGTATTAAAGGAAACCAAGGATTCTAAGTCAGAGTTTGAGAGGGAGAGCATTCCAGGAATGGGGAACAGCTCATACAAGGTAGTTCAAGGGAACAAAGACAGGAGATGAAGCCTCTTGTTTGAAGAACAACAAATTGGTCAGGGTGGCTGTGCTGTAGAGTACATGGAAGGGAGCAGAATATAAGATCAGAAGGGGCTAGATTATCAAGAATTTTAATTGTCAAATGAGTAACTATATATTTGATCCTGGAAGTAATAGGGAACCATTGGAATTCATTGAATTGGGAGAGGGGATGGAGAATATGATCAGACATATTTATAGATGGAAAGGAACTTGGAGTCCATATGGTCCAACCTCCTTATTTTACAGATGGGAAAATTGAAGCTAAGAGAGGTTAAATGACAATTCCCAACTGACACAGAAGGATAATTTGAACCCAGGTCCTCTGACTCCAAAGCCAGTGCTCTTTCCATTATGCCACCCTGCATCTCCCATTTTGTTTATAAACCTTAAAATGCTTTGTGTTAGATAGTAATAATAAAAACTATAATAATGACACTATAATAAAACCATAATGTTAATAACAAACTATAATAAATAATAACAACAAATTGTTTTCCAGAATGATTAGACCAATTTACAGCTCCACCAATAATGTATTAGCATACTTATCTTCCTACTTGCTACAGTCCCTTCAACATGGACCATTTTTATCTTTTTTCCATCTTTGTCCATTTGTTGAGTGTGAGGTGAGAGCACAGTGTTATTTTGATTTGCATTTCTCTTATTATTCATGATTTGGAGCAATCCTTCACTTGCTTACTTATAGTTTGTGATTCTTTTGAGAACTGTTTGCAACTAAGACCTTTTATAGTACCTTGCCTTGGCATAGGCCCCTATAATAACACCTCTGAACTCATTTCTCTATTTGCCTATTGCATGGTAAACTACCCTTTCATTATCCTGGAGAAGAAAATACTTAGGGGCTGTGGTAGTCATGTTCACACATATAAAAGATTGTCTTGTGAAAGAGGGATTACGCTTGTTCTACTTGGCCTCAAAAGACAGAACTAGATGCAATGGATGGGAGTTGCAGAGAGGAGATCTGGGGCTTGGTGGAAGGATTGCCAGCCATTTGAGCAGTCCAGAAATGGAATGAGCTGTCTTGTCAGGTCCTGGGTATCTTTTCATTGGTGTCTTCATGTAGAATCTTTTTGGATATAAATTGGATTAAATGGTGTCTGAAGTCTCTCCCAGCTCTGAATTTCTGTTTCCCAACCTCATCTGGCTTTTGAAAAGAAACACACCTGAAAAAAACCTCATCAATTTCTTCAAATGCAAAGGGAGGGATTATCCCATCCTTTATAAAGGTAATATTGTTTAGTGATTGCTTGGTTTTGTGCCCAGGAACCTAAACATCCAGGAAAAATGGAAGGAAAGATTTAAGAGGAAGGGAGTGGAAAAGAGAAGAAATGCTCTTGGATGAGCATTGAGTCCCAGAATTTTAGAGCCTGGTGGAAGAAACTCTCAATATCTATCTGGCATAACTGGCACCTGACCTTCAGTTATATTTTACGGCAACCCTTGTTGAGGTTGTTGAATAGCTGATTCCTGTTTAGATCCGAGTAGAATTAGATAACCTCAGAGTCCTTTTTAACTGCAATTCTGTAATGTTTGGGGTGACTAGCTCCAAATACTGCCAGTAACTTGTCAATATAGTTATGTTCTTTGTTGCTGCCTGATTAGAATGGGGTTGTACACAGTGGCCATCTGCAGATGGATTTCCAACAGTCTCTTTTCAAGGATCCCCAGGGATTTTGCTGATATCTCCAGTGTTCACTGACGCAGAATGACAGTGCTAATTCTGTTGTTTAGAAAGCAATTACAAGGGTCTTCTTTATGAAATAATTATTAGCAAGCAAATTATTTTTCAGCCTTATATATTGTTCTATAATTATTGCTTCTGCTGTCAATCTTTCCCTGTTAATTGGTGCTGAAGCATATCTTTTTATATTTATTTACAATATATCATAATAATTTATATAAATATATACATGTCTTTATATTTTTATTAAGGAATCAGTTTTTAAACCATCTATTAAATTAGCTGTTAATATTCTTACTGAAATAATTTACTTATATTGAATAGGATTAAGAGGTAGCTAGAGTTATGGAGTCAAAAGACAAGTGATGCAACTGAGAAATGCTTACTGCATTAGAGATGGCAAAAGTATATGTCTTTCATTAATAAGGATCCATTTTAAGCTTGTGTTTCTCTAAGTTATTGTAATGCTCCCTCATCCCACAGCTGCCCCTCTCCACTACTGAGAGGAGCAAAGAAGAAGTTTGGGGTGGGAGTTGGTGTTGCTAAGCAGGGAGGTGTAGTATCCTGATACAGTGGCAGCAGCAAGAGTGTAGTAGTCAAGATCAGAGTGAAAAGGATGCAAGAGCCTTCAATGGTAGATAGTGGGGCTTTTTCCAAGAGTTCCTGTTATTCTCACCCTACTCAATGATGGGGTAGCAGCAATTAGACAAGGTCACAGGTCCTTGCGAGCAGCAAGGTAGCTGAAATTGAAGATGGACCAACACTATAGAGGTCCAGTTTGCACCAGATCCCATGTTCCTCTCTTCTAAGTCATTAATGAGCCAAGACCCCAAATCCAGAGTTTTTACATCTATACTTGATGACCAATTCTAAAGGAAGTATGATGCATCTATCCTGTGGGCACGGTGCCATTGCCCTCCTTTGCTTGCTCAAGGATCAGAATAAAGGAAATGTTTGGGTAAAAGAGGTAAGTGGAGTACACTCCAATGTCTGTTAATGGGGGAGGTACAGAGATGTGAAGTTGAGGAAAGAACAGACCTTTTATTATTTTTTTAAACTACACTCAGTTCTTGAAAAGGGGAGTACAACTTGGAGCTTCAAGCCAAGTCATATTTCAAGATTTCTGCAGAAGACCAATAGCCCACCTCAACCTCTCCCTTCTGTGCTGCCGCCCTGTCCTCCTTTCAGCTTTTTCTAGCTTTGCTGCCTCTGTGTCATTGATGTTTTCCATCTTGATTTGTTAAGTCCCAGGTGGGGTTGAGGAGGTCATCTCCCTGCTTCTTCCTTGCAGTCTGCTCTCCCAATGACTGTATGTCTCTTTTAAAACTCCCAGTGTGACTAAAGTGCCCTTCCCAGCTCAAAGATCTCAAAGGGTTGTGCAGGAACACTCTGAATGATAGATCCTGGGATATTGGTCATTTCATACTGCTACTACATGTCTTTTTAAAAAATATATATATTTTATTAAAGAAACAGTTTTTAGAACATATATGTATATTCACTTAGCTATTGATTTACTTACTAAAGTAAATGATTTAAAATACTGAATAGGATTCAGACCTAAGTACAGTCATGAAACAATGCCAGCAGAGACCTCTCTTCTGCCTGACACTGATTGATACATTGGTTTTCTTTGTAAGGAGTTAAACAGTCACGAATCTACCTGACTCTCCTATCCTTTAATTTACATCCATCCATTGTGTCTAAAAATGATGTGTTATTTTGTCTTGTAGTCTAGCTTGAATCAAGAATAAATGTGGTTCTAGTGTAACCCTGCTTAACTAACCTACTAGTCATGAGAAAAGGAAATAAAATTAATTTAACATGACCTAATGTTAATGAATATTTAACTCTTTGTGATCATTGCTTTTTCTTATCTGCTCACAAGCTGTTTAATAATCCTTTCTAGAATTTTTCCTGGGATTTGACCTCAAATTTAACAATCTATAGTTTCCAATATTGACTTTTTTTCATTTTTGAAAATCAAGATGTTTGCTTTTATCTCATCTTTTGACATTTCCATTCACTATAATGTTTTTCTTTAATTATTGAAAATGTTTCTGTTGTATCTTCACATTAGTTAGTTAGTTAGATGGAATAAAATTCATCTGAAACCCGAAGTTATTTCAAGTGGCTTAATGTTCTCTTGCTATCACCACACCTACCATGATCCTTAGTTCTCTCACAACCTCATTGGCTTTATGCTTCCCCATTTGTACATCTTTATCTTTGATGGGGGGGGAGATTATTAAGTAGTTCTACTTTCTGCCTTCCATCTATTAATCTTACATCATCTTCCTCAAGAAGTGGGACTGTGCCTTTCCTTATTCCTTTTTTTATTGTAGGCATTAGCTCCTTTTTTGCCTCTAGCCTTAACTCATATTGGGCTTAGCTTTACTGACATTCTTACAAGTCTGTGCCCTCCTTCTGTATTTGTCTTTCTTTGACCTTCCATCCTTCCTTTTTTTCCCACTACCCTTTTAGTGTTTTTAATAAGCTTTCTATTGTGGTTCTTAATCACATGCAGCATTTCAGCATCCCTTTGAAGTGCTAGATATAACCAGCAGTGGCCCTGATGAAGTGAATTTTGGACGTTATGTAGTTACTGTTTCCATAATAAAGACCTTTCATTAATTTAATCTGTCCTGCAGTGACCTTGGAGGCTTTACTTATAATCAGAATGAGCAGCCTCTATTAAAAAAAACAAACATAATTTTTATAACACCAGACTCAGAATGGTTGAAGAATTTGGAATTTTAATCTTAGAAAAGACAGTTCTAGAAACATGAAAAGCTTTGTTTCAGTAGACTGTCACCAAAAGGAGGAGCAAACTAGTTTTGCTGGGCTCCAGAGAGTAGATCTCCCCCCCAAAGGGGAAAAGTTGCAGAATTTGCTTTGATATGAGGGGAAAAATGTGCTTATCCAAAAGTAGAATGAGCTTGAGGTTGGTTGACTTTTGTCAGGGTTGTTGTAGAGAGAACTGATGTTCAGTCACAGGTTGGACTTAACGGCCTCTCAGTTTCCTTCTAACTCTAGATCCCATGATTCTATCAATTAAAGTCCCGACTCTGCGCCTTGTTAGTATTGTCAGTCTGTCATTGGACCTGTATGCAAAGATTTTCCATCTCTACTGGAAAGGCCAGAGCTTTTGTTTCACTGGGATAGCCTTCAAGAGCTTAGAATCACCTTTATGTCGTGGGGAGGTGCCAGTGCAGTGGAGAGGAAATGAGTGGAAAGGGAAGTAAAATCCCTCCCCAAAAATTTCCATGTGAAACATTATAAAGAAATGTTAAACTAACAAAAAAGAACCTCTTTGGTTTTAGCTCTGTTTTCCCTAAAATGTAATCTCCTTAAAGTGTCATTTTTAATTTTTTTTTTGCTAAAGTGACTAATATAGAGACATATAGTTGAGCATAATAATAATAATTATAACTCCTTTTCTGTACTATCCTAATGTTTACAAATCACTTTTTCCTTAACTGCCCTGTAAAATAGCTCATGCAAGTACTAGGAGCCACATCTTAACAGAGGCTTAGGGAGGTGACATGACATGATGTGCACAGAATGACAGAATTAGCAAAGCTGGACCCCCGGTCTTCCAATTCCAAAACCACTCATATCACATTATACCATATTGACTTTTATTTTATCATGAAGGAAAACAGCACAATTTTGCACCTAGCCAGTATACAGTACAAAAGCCACAGTTGTAGTGTTGTTGTTGTTGTTATTGGCAGGTGTCTATAATCAAGGCAGAAATGTGCACCAAGAAAGTGTACAACAATGATTTTAACTCCTTTACTTAGTTTTGTTCTTGCCCAGATTCATTTTCATGCCAGTCTATGGAGGATATGGGGAACAAGGTGGGCTCCATAGTATCAGACTCCACACAGCTCTGGTAGATTTTCTTTAGCAGACAACCCCTCCCAGGACATGGATTTTATGAACTTAGGATCCCTATAAGGGCTTAAACTTGAGTTACAAGTAATTTCTAACCAAAAGTGAAACAGTTGTCTGGGGCAGTGTACTTTGAATCAGCACCAGATACAAGTAGTCAAAAGAAGGGAGTTAACCTTGGTTTGGGCACCCTAACTGTCCCTTAACAAAGTGTGGTGGTTCACAGAATGAGTAGTTATGAACAGAATCAGCTATCAGCCTGCCCTTATGAGGGCAAAGTGGTCTAGTAATTGCACCTGTGGATATGGACACTAAGATGGTCAGCAGATGACCCTGAAGAGATGAAGCCCAGAATTTAACAATAAACTGTGTCCAACCTGGACAACATATTCAGAAAAGAGTGGGGTTGTGGTACTGAGCAGAGCCAAAGTTCCCAAGTGAAGATCAGAGACCTGAAGCTTAGAGTGTAGTAGCATGACATCACCAAAAGACATCAGCTTTCCTAGAGCATTAGAGATGTGAGTCACCTTGACCAGTGCATATGTGTCCCTTATGTGTGTGCTCTCTCCATCTGTGACCCAGCCACATGGACTCCAGGCATGTGCTCTTTCATGTGTGTTAACAAGTCATGTGTCTTCTTGGCATATGTGCTCCCTTGAACTAGTGGCATGGTAATTTGTGGAA
Source organism: Vombatus ursinus (assembly GCF_900497805.2). Lineage (NCBI taxonomy): Eukaryota > Metazoa > Chordata > Mammalia > Diprotodontia > Vombatidae > Vombatus > Vombatus ursinus. The sequence continues at coordinate 22,202,582 of NW_020945437.1, forward strand.
GAGGATATCCCATTTGGGCATATATGTTTTCCTTGGTACATTATTCACTGGACTGTTTGATTAATATTTTTTATTGTGAAGTAATATGTATGCCCTACAAAAATTTCCCCTAAAATATCCCTGACAACTAGTGAAGCTAGCTACCTATAGAGCCAACCCTCTTTTTTGTGTTACACAGAGCTGAAAACATTGAAAGTGCATTAGTTTTCAAGTACTGTAATTGAGACATAGCCTAATGACTATTATATGTTGTATATGAAGATGAGGAATACAGATAGCATTGATTGGATAGACATTTTACATTAAATGTTAATTGCTTTCACAAAAATGCTCTTGGATACTTTTGTGCTATAGTTCTAGGCTGGCTGAAAGCCTGAGTTATTTTAACTAAAACAGCAATCTTACTAGTAATGGGTTAGTAGCTTTCCTATGGAATTTAGGAATTGGAGGCTGTGGTTGAAGGAACAGTAAACCTGATGGTTTCTCTTTCTGGAAGTTACTTATTCTCTAAATTTATGCCAAATTATCTGAAATGATAGTGACCTCAAATTTCCTATGGATAAAAGGCCCATCTTTTAATACCAACATTACCCTACGGTTGCTATATAGCAATGAGACATGAATTTCAACAGTCCTCCAAGAATTAAACATGAATAGGACACAAAGAGCAATGGAGAGGTGTATGGTGGACATGAGCAGGCTGTAACATGGAACCAATGAGGAATTTTGAAGAATAAATGTGAAAGATGTCACCAAGGAAATATACAATAAGAAATGCAAATCATTCCCCAATTGATAAATGGTCAAAGGATATGAATAGGCAGTTTTCAGATGAACAAACTAAACTATCTATAGTCATATGAAAAAATGCTCTAAATCATTATTGATTAGAGAAACACAAATCAAAACAACTCTGAGGTACCACATCACACCTAGCAGATTGGCTAACATGACAAAACAGGAAAATGATAAATATTGGAGAAGATGTGGGAAAATTGGAACATTAATTCATTGTTGGTGGAGTTGTGAACTGATCCAACCATTTTGGAGAGCAATTTGGAACTATATAAATGTACATACCCTTTGACCCAGCGTTAGCACTTCTAGGGCTGTATCCCAAAGAGATCATAAAAATGGGAAAAGGACCCACATGTACAAAAATATTTATAGCAGCTCTTTCTGTGGTGGCAAAGAATTGGAAACTGAGGGGATACCCATCAATTGGGGAATGGCTGAACAAGTTGTGGTATATGAGTGTGATGGAATACTATTGTGCTATAAGAAATGATGAGCAAGCAGACTACAGAAAAACCTGGAAAGACATGTATGGACTGATGTTGAGTGAAGTGAGCAGAACCAGGAGAATGTTGTACACAGTAACAGCCATGTTGTACAATGACTAACTTTAATAGACTTAGCTCTTCTCCACAATGCAAGGATCTAAGACATCTCCAAAAGTCTTATGATGGAAAATACTATCCACATCTAGAGAAAGAACTATAGAATCTGAATACAGATCAAAGTATACTATTTGTTCTACTTTTCTTTTGTTGTTTTGTTTTGTTATACATATGCAGTCATCCAAAACATATTTATATATTAGTCATGTTGTGAAAGAAAACACAGACCAAAAAAACATGAAAAAAAATTAAGTAAAAAATAGTGTGCTTCAATATGCATTCAGACTCTTTCTCTGGATATGGAGAGCATTTTTCATCATGAGTCCTTTGGAATTGTCTTAGATCACTGTATTGCTGAGAAGAGCGAAGCCAATCACAGTTGATCATTGTACGATATTGCTGTTACTGTGTACAATGTTCTCCTGGTTCTGCTTACTTCACTTTGCATCAGCTCATGTAAGTCTTTCCAGATTTTTTTTGAAAGCATCCTTGGAGCATAGTGTATTATGAGAAGTATTATCACTTTGTTCAGTGGTCTTCTGATTATCAAGGTGAAGTAGAACATGAAACGAAAAGTCAGATACTGGCTACAGGTATTAGCCAGTGCCTTGGAGGATGACCAGTGCAGAATCGAAAGTATCATAGAACTCTTGCTCTGAAAAGGTAATTTAATTCAGCCTTTGCCTCAAGAGTAACATGCTACCCCAATCAAAGAGATACTTAAAAGTAAACTTTGTAAACCTCAAAGTGGTATATAAATGTTATTATTATTTGTAATAACAATAATCAGTGGATCAAAAGCAACAGTTTCTGCCCCTAGCACTAGGGAGATTCCCAGCCTTTAGGTAGGAGATAAAAGCAGGGTGGGCTGGAGCCTATGGGCTGGTATTTATACTATATATATTGATATTGTAGATCTCTATGTGCTGGAAGGTTCAGTCTTTCAGTCATGTCCAACTCTTCATGAGCCCATATTGGGGTTTTCTTGGCAAAGATACTAGAATGGTTTGCCATTTCCTTCTCCTGCTAATTTTACAGATGAGGAAACTGAGGCAAATAGGGTTAAGAGACTTGCCCAGGGTCACACAACTAGTGAGTGTCAGGCTGGATTTGAAATCAGGTCTTCCTGACTGCAGGCTAGGCTCTCTATCCACTGCACCACCTAGCTGCCTGTGTTGGAAACAGGAGAACAAAAGAACCAAGTGAGATCTTCTCATAGCAAAACATCATAGCTTTGGGGTCTAGCTCCTGGAGGTTGTTCTGGTGAACAGTGTTATGCATGTTCTCCTGTTAAATGCGTCCTTGGGGAAGGCTCATGTTGCCTTGAGAACAGAGAATTAAAGGGCTAGATAATAATAACTCTACTCTATTCAAGTTGACAAGCAACACTTTGACAGAAATTTTACTTCCAGAGCCATGGAGAAAGGAATTTAAATTTATTTGCACTAGGAATTAACATAAATGAATCTGGAATTCATTACCCCCTGCTAGATAGGAAAAGAAATGGATATCCGAGTAATAGACTTTCTCTTGATTGATCAATGTAGTGGAAAGAACATCGGATTTGGAGTCAGGGAATTTCATTTTAAATGCATACTTTGCTAGAGGTAGCTTCTGTGATGTCGAGTAAGACAGTTAACCCCTCTGAGCCTCACTTTACCGTCCTGTAAAATAAGGGAGTTTGGCTGGCTGCTCTCTAAGGCTATCTCTTGTGATTCCGGGTTGTTGTTGAGTTGTGTCCGACTCTGCATGACCCCTTGTGGGGATTTCTTGGCAAAAATATTGGAATGATTTGCTATTTCCTTTTCCAGTTCATTTTACACATGAGGAGACTGAGGCAAACAGTGAAGTGACTTGCCCAGGGTCACACAGCTAGTAAGTGTCTGATGCTGGTCCTCAGGCCCAGCACTCTCCATTGTACCACCTAGCTGCCTGTGATACCAGGCAATATTATTTAATATTATTACTATCCCAATCACAAAAAGATGTAATTTAGCATAAATTACTAGATGTAAATTTATTCACCCATGTGGCATCTATCTGTGGTCTCTGGGACTATCATACAGATATATATATATTTTTTTAAAGTGAGGCAATTGGGGCTAAGTGACTTGCCCAGGGTCACACAGCTAGTAACTGCCAAGTGTCTGGTCTAAGATCAGATTTGAACTCAGGTCCTCCTACTTCAGGGCCGGTGCTTTATCCAGTGTGCCACTTAGCTGCCCCAATTAAACTATATATCGTCCCTTCATTTTCAGTTATATTTCATTGGAAATATATTGGTGACAAAATGATAGACTTTTTTTTTTAATTTAGCAGCTAGGGCTTATTGAAGGTCCTGAAATTTCCCAATGCCCAGTCCCCTCCCCCTCCTCCCCTTCCTTCTTCTCCTCCTTCTTCTCCTTCTCTTTCTTCTTCCTTCTCTTCCTCATTTTTGGGCCCAGTTCACTGTCAGTCTGCAGTATTTGTATAAACCCTCCATGTTGACGGGCTAACTCAATAGGTTACATACACAGTTGCGTGTCATAGGCTGGCCAACATACAGGTGTTTTCTTTCTACAGTGATTTTACTTATATCAGTCTCTCCTTTTTACTCCCACTGCAATCACTCTGGTTTCTGCCTGCATCTTCCACCATCTCCCCAACCATTGCAATGGCCTCCTAACTTATCTTTACTTCAACTACACATTTAATTAATTTCAACAAACATTAAATGCCTTCTTTATGCAGAACACTGGGCTCTGGGATATTTCAAGGTTGGATGAAACAGGCTTTGCCCTTATGTAACTTATACTCTAGTAGGAGGAAAAGGCACACAGAGATAAGTAAAAATACACTGTAATATAAAATAATCAATCAATAAACATTTATTAAGGATTTACTGTGTACCAGTTAGGGGCACCTAGGTACTCAGTGGATAGAGTGTTGGGCCTGGAGTCAGGAAGTCCTGAGTTCAAATCCCACCTCCAATACTTGCTAGCTGTGTGACCCAGGGCAAGTCCCTTAATCCTGTTTGCCTCAGTTTCCTCATCTGTAAAATGATCTGGAGAAGGAAATGGCAAACCACTCCAATATCTTTGTCAAGAAAACTCTATATGGGGTCACAAAGAGTCATGACTGAACAAGTCAACATGACTGAACACAGTGCCAGACACTGTGCTAAGTGCTAGCAATACGAAAAGAGGCAAAAAGCCCCTGCTTTCAAGGAGTTTACAACCTAACAGGGAATTACTGCCTCCAGTCTCATCTATATCCTAGCCATTTTTCACATTACTGCTTGGATAATCTTATCCTGTGCTTTTTAGGCTCCATTATTTTCTCACAGCATCTCCAGGGCCAAGAATGGACACCCTTCCCTTCCTGTGGCACCATGAAAAGAGCACTGGGGCTAGAGTCAAGAAGACCTGAGTTCAAATCCGATCTCAGATAATTACTAGCTGTGTGACCTTGGGCAAGTCACTTTACTTGTTTGCCTCAGTTTCTTCATCTGTAAAATAGGAATAATAATACCTACCACACAGGGTTATTGTGAGGAATATTTTGTAAAAAGCATAATACATGAACATGAAGGAGAGATATGGAGGCAGCTGGGGAAAAATTAGTCATAGAAAGGCTATGAATATTTTTACTTGTTTTTTAAGGATGGCACCAGGGGAAGGCTGCCATGGCAATGTGAGTGTTGCCTCCCTCTTGGCACTCTGCCAAGATTTGGGGCAGACTATTTCCTGGAGAGTTCAGTTTCCATGGTGATAGCCTCTTGATTGAGGTTATTGAATGAAATGGGCATGAAAAACCTTAAAGCACCATAGAAATATTAATCCTCCCACAATGAGGATGAAAAGAAAAGATTTGTTGGCAGTTATGAAAGCTTTACCTAGTTGCCCAGATTCCAAGAATTTGCTTCTGTGAGTGTCAAGGTCTGGTGAAGCTCATTATACAAAGAGGAAGAGTGACCTGTAGAGGGGTGGTGATTTTCTCAAGGCCATATGAATTGAGTAGCAGTCAGGTTTTGAATCCAGATCCTCCTATTCAAAATGTTGTCCTTTTTTTTTTTTTTTTAACATTCATAGGGACTCAGAAGTTGGAAATCCACTTTCTGTCCTTAGTGTACTTGCAGTGTGCCTGAGGGCATAATCCTTGAAAATGAAATGAGTAACTATTTATTGAACACATCTTTGTGCATTTTTCACATATTCCCACTAATGGAAATAACCTCGGACTCTTATCTGCCTTGTTGCATTGCTGAACAAGAAAGACTTAAGTAAATCACTAATGGCGTAGCCTCAGAGGGGACAGAACAGCTTGCCACTGGGAGGAGGGCTGCCAAAGTGAAGTGGATGGATCTTCCAGGGTGAGAAGGCAGTTGAGACAAAATTGTTTGTTGAAATACAGTGAACTGAACTTTTGGGGGCTTTGGTTTCCTCATCTGTAAAATGAGACTGACCTGGATGAGCTCTGAAGTGCCTTCTAGCTGTGTCCTAGGAAACCCAAGGAAAGTCAAACTTCACAATCAGTTGTAAATTTCCCAAGGGTGAGGGATTTGTCCTATCAATCTCCCCTCTCCCTCAGCCAAGCCCAGCACTCACGCAGAACAGGTTTCAACTGATATACTTTTGTGCATGGTAAAAAAGATTTTTCTCTCTGTCTCTGTCGCTGTCTCTGTCTCTCTCTCCTCTCTCTGTCTTCTCTCTCTCTCTCTCTCACACACACACACACACACACACACACACACACACATGCATTTTCTCTGTCATATTAAAATATATTAGAAAGCAATTTGTTGCTGCCCTTTTTCAAGCTGTGGGAGACACGTCATATGCGAGTAGACGGTGTTACTCCTATGGGACCATCTGCACATTTCATAATGTCAGAGTAGAGTCTAAAGACAGCCAGAACATCCCTTCTGTATCAGCAGTTAGTGCTTTCTGTTGATGTTCAGTCAAGTCTGCTTTTTCAGAAAACGTTTGTTACTCATGCACCAAGTAAAAGTTCTCAAATCTTCCTTCTCCATTTCTGTGGTTAAGGCCTAAAGACGCTGGTGCCTTTGTAGCCTTTTCTTTGATTCCTATGTTGGAAAGCACACAGGACTGACAGTCTTGTGAAAGGTGGCAGGTAGGAACCCAGGCTGGACCAGGAACTGGAGATGAGTTTGAGAGAAACCGCCCTCACGTGGTTTAGGGCAGAATTGTTTCACCTAGGTTCTACACTGCATTTAGCACTGAGGTGTAATGACAGGCCAAGGGGACTCGGGACACTTTCTCCCACTTGTTGAGTCAGTTCAATCATGTCTGACTCTTCATGACCCCATTTGGGGTTTTCTTGGCAGAGATACTGGAGTGGTTTGCCATTTCCTTCTTTGGCTCATCTTACAGATGAGAAACTGAGGCAAACAGGGTGCCAGAGTCACAGTTAGTAAGTGTCTGAGACTGGATTTGAACTCAGATCTTCCTGACTCCAAGGCCAGCGCTCCATTCGCTGCACCACCTAGCTGCCCGTCTGTGAGCAGAAACTACAGTAATAAAAAACAACTCAAATATCTATTGTACTTGAAGGTTTACAAAACACTAAGAGGGCCCAGCTCAAGGATCACTTTCAAATTGATTTGTCCTAGGGGGGCCTGGCCTCTAAAAAGAGGAATCATGTTTTCTCATTGTCTCTGGGTCTTAATATCCCACAGAAATCTGGGAGAAATTGCTTAAAGCTTAGGTGTGGCTCATGGCTACAGTTTCTGTGTACAGCGTAGAACAGGTATGAGATGGCTATTTATTTTGTCCTCACAAAAAGAATGCTTAATGCACAAAAGACTCATAAATACACACTGACAAAACATGAAACATTAACCCAAAACTTCTATTATGCTGACCTGGGTGGATAGGTGCATTATTCCAAACCACCAAGTCCTTCGTTGTTGAGCCAAAACACACATGGCCCACCAGAAGTGGCCAGGAGAGCTCAGCTGCTCAACTCAGCTTCTTCCAGGCTCCTTGGCAGTGTGCTCTTACCTGAACATACCCAGTGGTTGGGGAGGGGGGTGGCGGGGGCAGGGAGAGGGGGATGATTATCCTCATTATATGTGTATAATTGGCAGGTCAGCCCACACTTTGTGCAGTTTCCAGTGTGTGTCTAGGAGAATTCAGTAATAAATGATCAGGTAAAGTTCAGAGAAGCTTTCAGTAGTTTAGTAATAACGATAATAATAGCTAATATTTATTGAGTGCCAGGCATTGTGCTAGCACTTTTTTACAAATATTATTTCATTTGACTCTCACAGCACCTCTGGAAAGTAGGTACTATTATTTTCCCCCTTTTACAGACAGGGAAACCGAGGCAAACATAGGTTAAGTGACTTGCTAAGGGTCAGACAGCTAATAAGTAAGTGTCTGAGGCTAGATTTTAACTCTGATTCCATTACCCAGTACTCTCACCACCTACCATACCACCTGGGATTCCCTTCTCATTTCTTTCTGTGTTTGTTTTGTGTGTTCAGTCAGCTAACTTGTTGGGGAAGTGAGTCATGAATTCCTGTTTCCCAAACTTAACATATCCAAAATAGAATGCACTGATTCTTCCCCCAAACCCACTCGTTCTTTAGTCTTCACACCCTCCTTCTATTGAAGGGAACCACCATCCAGTTCAATCACCCTGACTCACAATCTCAGAGTCATCTTTGATTCTTTCTTCTCCCTCACCCTCATCTCCAATCCAATTTAATTCAAACCCTTATCATCTCTTGTCTGTACTACTGCAATACTAATTGGTCTCCATGTTTCTATTTTCTCCCTTCTCCAGTCTATCTTTCACACATCTGCCAAATTAATATTCTTTCTTTCTTTCTTTCTTTTTTTTTAGGCAATTGGATTAAGTGACTTGCCCGGGGTCACACAGCTAATGTCAAGTGTTTGGTCTGAGGCTGAATTTGAACTCAGGTCCTCCTGACTTCAGGGCCAGTGCTCTATCCACTGCACCACCTAGCTGCCCCACCAAATTAATATTCTTAAAATATGAGTTAGACCACGTCACTGTCCTGTTCAAAAGTGTTCAGTGGTTCCCTATGCTCAGTCACTTCCATAGCTCCCAGACAGACCAAAAGAATGAGTTCCAAGGAGCCTGCCAACCTTGCATTACTGAGCGCAAGATTAGCTACCTGAGCATTCAGCTAAATCAACCTTTCCTCCACGGCGCCATCAAAATTCAAACAGTAAAATTAAGACCTGTGAAAGGTATGGCCGAGATGTATTAGAAGACTGACTCTTGAAATTAAGCGCAATGGAAGTCCTATGGTTTACAGACCTTACTTTGTTTTCTTTTTTGAAAATCAAGACTAGCTTCCTTCAAGTCCCATTAATTAATTTAATTAATTAGTTAAAATCCCTCTTATACAGGAAGCCCTTCCCAGTCTCCCTCAATTTTAGTGCTGTCCCTCTATGGATTATTTCCAACTTATCCTGTATAAAGCTTGTTTGTTCATAGTTTTCCGCATGTTGTCTCCACCATTTCATTGTGAACTGCTTGAGGACTGTCGTTTTTCAGTAGTGTCTTTCTCTATCTGATCCTATTTGTGGTTTTCTTGGCAAAGATACTGAAATGGTTTGCCATTTCCTTCTCCAGTTCATTTTACAGATGAGGAAACTGAGGCAAACAGGGTGAGGTGACTTGCCCAGGGTCACACAGCTAGTAAGTATCTGAGGTCAGATTTGAACTCAGGTCTTCCCAACTCTAGGCCTAGTGCTCTATCCGCTGTGCCACTTAGCTGCCTGTACTTGAGGAGAGAGACTCTTTTTGCGTTTCTCTGTATCCCCAGTGCTTAGCATAGTTCCAGGCACATAGCAGGGGCTAAATAAGTGCTTACTGACTGACTGAGCACAATGGCCCTTCTCCAGTCCTGTGCAGCTCTTCAGTTCTCCACCATCTTTTAAAGATCACAGCCAGTCGCTCAACAGTCACATCTGCCAGTTCTCTTAGTACCCAAGGATGTAGTTTATCTAGGTCTGGAGACTTCTATTCATCAAGAATAGCTAGGTACTTCCTTATTATCTCCTGAATTATCTTGAGAATCAGCTTCCCATTAGCCACTTTTCTTCTAGCCTTTCCAATCCAAAGATCGTTTTTCTTAATATTATATTAATATTAAAAAACAAGAAGAGAAGAAAGAGAAGAAAATTATGAAGTGAGCTACAGTGTCTTATCTCAGTCCTCCATTATCACATTCCCATTAACTTCCAGCAGCAGTAATGTCCCTTCTTCCATCTAAATTTAACTCCTTTCTTCCTCTTTTCCTTAGTGTGGCTTAAAAAAAAACCCCAACCACCCTTTTTTTGTCCATGGCTTTCCTCATCAACCTCAGTTCATTCTGAACTGTCACTATTCTTTTAACATCAGTCATGTTTTTCTAATCATTACCAATTTTCCTCCCTTCTTATACATGCCTCTCAAATAAATCTAAGTCAGTCGGTAAATTACGCACCCATCTCATTTGATAACTCCCACTTTTCCTCATCTTTGACATTCTTTCTCTTTGAGTCTTCAAAATTTTATTCTTCAGAGTCATGGAATCCTACCTATCCTTTCTCTATGCCAGAAAATCTTAACCTGGGGTCTGTGAATGTGTATTTTATATATTTTTATTATTGTATTTCAACATAAATCCCATGTATTTTATTTTATGCATTTTAAAATATCATTCTGACAAGGGGAACATAGGCTTCACCAGATTGCCACAGGAGTCTATGACACAAAAGAGGTTAAAAACCTCTGCTCAAAACCATTTGGAATCTGTTTCCCTGAAATCTAGGATGCTTGTCAATCAATAAACGTGCCATTTATTAAGCTCTGGTTATGTATCAGGCACTATACTAAGCACTGGGGATACAAAACAAAAAATGAAAAAATCTCTACTCAAGGAGCTTACATTTTATCAGAAGAGCCAACATGTACATATGTATTATAGAACATAGATATCTATGATATAATAGTATTAGGAAGCTATTATACTATTATATATATATATAAATGCATATATGAGTGTATATATGTATATACACAAAAACGTATAAAATTAATACAATGGACTTAAGCACAAGATGTGGCCAGAGGTCATTGGCAGTTGAGATCAGGAAAGACTTCCTGGAGAAGGTCATCCTTCAGCTAAATCATGAAGAAATGAGAGATTTATCTGAGGCCAAGATGAGGAAAGAATGCCCACTGGGTATTGAAAAAGGAGATGGAGTATGTAAGGAAAAGAGAGAAGGCCAGCTTGGCCAGACCGTAGAGTGTGGGAAAGAGAGTAGAGGAATAGTGTCAGGTGGGGCTGGAAGGATATTGGTTGGGGCCAGGTTGTGAAAGGTTTTAAATGCCAAAGAAGGCAGAGCCAAAACAGCAGAACAACAAAAAGATGTACAATGAGCTCAGACCTAGAAAATGCACCAGACTAAATCCCAATTAGTGTTGTTGTCAGCAACAACAATAAAAATCCTAATTAGCAAATACAAAAAAAAAAAAATCATAGTGACTCATTTTTTGTAGCCCAGGGAGATAGAAAGAATGTGTAGACAATGGGGTGGGGGTCTAGCCAGGAGTATGCCACATAGCACCTTCTAGATCAGGGAGAGGCTACATAAAGCAAGAAGAGGTCTCTAATCCAACATAGAGGGGCCTGAACATGTGTAGGTTGTGGGAGCAGATGCCAACTGGCAACTCTGTTGTTCACTTCCTAGTTCCAGGTCATAGATTCAGAGTGGACTAAGGAAGGGGTCCTATACCTGGTGATGGTGTTCCAGGGTAAAAAATGGTCATGGGCCATAGGCTGTTTATTGAGCAAGAAGCAAGTTCAGAAGCAAGCAACAGCTATGTGGCTGAGACCACAGGAGTGCAGTGGGTTCTCATTTACAGCTTCCAACCCAGTCTAAAGCCTGCAATGGAATAACAAGGTCAGGAATTTTGGTGTAAATGGAAACCTACCGTTCTGTTATTCTGAACTAGCAGAGCTTTCCATCTGACTGATAACGCCTGTGTCTGCAACAGTCTAGTGGAACTCCAAATGGGGCAATCCCATAGGTGTATTGCTCAGACCCCAAACCAGGTCAGGAACTTGCAGATCTCAGACCAGGAGGACTATGATCAGATTCTTCCCTAGATCAGACTCCTTTTGGAATACTGAAAGCTTTCAATTCCCTAGCTTGAATGGTCTCTGGGATCCTGAAATACCACAACACTTAATAATCCAAGAAAGAAGCAGCAGGACCAGACATTCCCTGCAAAATTATGCCAGATTCTTACATGGCATATGAAATCAGGAAGCAGGCTGGAAGAATGAGCAAACAAAAAAGGATCCCATCGTTAAAAGCTCTTACAGTGACAGGGACTCTCAAGATACAAACCCAGAAGAAGAGAATGTCTCCAAAACATTTACAAACAAAAAGCGTCAAAGGAAAACACAAGTTAGGTACAAATTCAACGAGAATTACTAGAAGAGATGAAGCAAGTTTTTTTTTTAAGCAGTTAAAGACATATTTATTAATAAAATGAAAGCACTAGAGACAAAAAAAGAAAAGAAATGAGAGCTACAGAAGAAAGAATTTGAAAGGGAGTTAACATCTTGGCACAAGAAGTACAAAACTTTACCCAAGCAAAAAAATCCCTGAAAATTAATGGACCAAATAAAAGCCAATGACTCTATGAGACATGAAGAAATAGTGAAACAAAGTCAAAAAATGTGTGGCATCTCACAGCAAAAACAACTGACCTATGAGAACAGATTGAGGAGAGATAACTTAAGAATCATTGGATCTAAAATATGACACCCCCCCCAAAAAAGAGCTAGGAACCATACTTCAAGCATTTAAAAAAAAACCTGCCCATATCTCTTAGAACTAGAGCAAAGTAGAAATAAAAAGAATCATTGAGAGGCAGCTAGGTGGCACAGTGGATAGAGCACTGGCCCTGAAGTCAGGAGGACCTGAGTTCAAATCCAGCCTCAGACCAAACACTTGACACTTACTAGCAGTGTGACTCTGGGCAAGTCACTTAACCCCAATTGCCTAAAAAAACAAACAAACAAACAAACAAAAAGAATCATTGGTCACCTACTGAAAGAGATTTGAAAATAAAAACTCCTTGGATCATTATATATAAAATACAGATTTTCTAACTCAAAGAAGAAAACACTACAAGCAGCCAGAAAGCAAAAATTCAAATACTAAGGAGCTACAATCAGGCTCACACAAGATTTGGCAGCCACAGCTATAAAGAAGTAGAGAACTTGGAATACAATATTCCAGAAGGCACAGAATATGGACTTATAACCAAGAATAACTTATCTAGCAAAACTGAGTCTAATCCTACAGGAGGAAAAAAATAGATCTTTAGTGAAATAGAGAACTTCCAAGCATTCTGACTAGAGCTGCACAGAGACTTTGAAGTGCAAACACAAAAGTCAAGAGAAACTGTTTAATAAAAAGGTAAACATTTGTGAACAAACATAAGGGACTATACCAGTATAAACTGCTTATATTTTAGTATGGGGAGGTGATATATGTGTCTGCTCTGAACCCTATCTTCATCAGGGGTCATAGAGAGAATCTGAATTAGACAGGCCTATTATATCTTAGTGATCTTAAAAGAAAAATGGGAAGGGAAAGGAAGAGGAATATACTAGGGAGAGGAGGGAAAGAAAGGGATGAAAAGGTTGAAGAAAATTATTTCACATAATTAATTATGCAAATGGAAAGCCATTTCCCAATAGATAAGTGGTCTAAGGATATGAACAAACAGTTCTCAAAAGAGGAATGGCAAACTACTGACAACCACATGAAAGAATGCTCCACATCACTATTTAAAAAACCCTGAGGTTTCACCTCATGCACTGAAAATCAGAGAAGATGAAAAAAAGATGGGAATAGTCAATGTTGGAGAAGGTATGGGAAGATGGGCTCACTGTTGCATTCTTAGAGGAGCTGTGAAATGGTTTGCAATTTTGGAAAACAATTTGGAATTATGCAAATAAAATGACTAAAATGTCCATACCCTTTGACCCAGAGATTCCATTACTGGAGTTATTTCCCAAGAAGGCCTTGATAAGAATAAAATCTCCATATCTGCCAAAATATAACCACAGTTTTTGTGATAACAAAGAATTAGAAACAAAGTGGACACCCATCAATTGGGTAATGGCTATATAAATTGTCATACTTGAGTATAATGGAATATTATGGAAGTTTAAGAAATGATGAATGTGATAATACAAAGAAGCATAGAAAGATCTACAAGAACTGATACAGAGTGAAGTAAGCAAAACCAATAAAATAAAATACTCAGTGACTACAATAATATAAATGGAAAGAATAACCCCCATACATGCACACACACAATCAATCAAAAGTAAATGTTGCAGAATTATAAAGAAAGAAGCATGTCTCAAAAAAGAGATATTAGAAGACACTTTCAACCCACCCTTTTGAAGGGGTGAGAGGTTCACAAGTGTTTCACCTTGCAAATATTTTCAGACTTTTTAAATGTATTGATCAGTATGCTGATTTTTTTCCTCTTTTTTATCTTAAAAATACTATTTGTTTTATGGGCTCCCTAGAAGAGGGAATAGGAAGGATATTGGGGTACATCACTATGGTGATGTAAAAAGCAAAAGAGATCAATAAAAAATTATTTTTAGAAAGATCTGTTGTAGAGTGAAGCAAGCAGAACCATGACTCATAATGAAACATGCCACCCACCTAATTAAGAGATGAAGGACTCAGAGTGCAAGATGAGATTTTAAAAAATATGGCCAATGTGGAAATTTGTTTTGCTTGACCTTACATTTGTAACAGAGATTTTGTTTTTTCTTGCTAAATAGGGAGATTAAGGAGGAAGGTGAGAGTAAGAGGAAATTTTTTGCTGATTAAATTTTTTTTTCAATACCAACCAAAAGAGCTTATAGGCATGAAAACCAATTGGGAGACTATTGTAATATTCCAAATGAGAGGTGATGAGGGCCTGAACTAAGGGGCTGTTAGAATAGAAAGGAAATAGAGAGATATTGTGAAATGTGAAATGGTAAGATCTGGCAACTGATTGGTTGTGTGGGCAAGTGAGAGGTTGAAGATTAAAGTCATGGATATGAACCTGAGAAACTGGAAGAATGGTGGTAGCCTTGACAGAAATACGGAAGTTTGATAGAAAGGTGGATTTGGAGGGAAAGAGGAATTCTGTTTGGGGGATGTCAGAATATGACCCCCTTTCTTCTTCTCAGTTACAGATTTCCTCAGAGCAGTATACAGTTATCCTTTCCACATCATGACTTTCCCCATCATGGTTTTGAAATATTGTGGGTAGGCATAAGAAATTAAATGGGAAATTTGGGGGGACTCTAACAGAAGCTACAGGTGACATGTGAAAGTCTGCAGACAACACAGGAAAAGTGTAGAAACTCAGAAATGTATAACATATATACATATATAGTATTGTGTAATATCAACGTATTTTATCTTTGAATACTATAGTAATTCACACTTCTTCTCTGGTACGAAGGAAGGGCCAAAAAATTTTACATGGATTTTCTAGATGGTGAGGGCACCATGCCCCTAACCTCCACTATATGGAAAGAATAACTATATATTTTTTATTTTCCCAATGCTGCTTCACCACCTCCATCTGCTTTTATATATCATTTTCTTTCCAACCATAGCGATGGCTAGAACAAGGATTTCAAATCTGTCTCCTCACATTAGGATTTACAGTAATAGTTTACCTTGCTTATTAGCTATACTTTGCACATTCGATAATGCCATATAAGACCATCATTTTTATTGCTGATTCCTTTCTTGGATTCCATGTCTTGTGAAAAATCTGCATTATAGCTACACTCTATGGCATGAATTCTTAAATTTTTTTGTGTGTGGCATGGTGAAACCTATGGACCTCTTCTCAGAATAGTAGTTTTAAATGCACAAAATAAAATACATAAGATTACAAAGGAAACCAATTTTATTGAAAGACAGTTATGAAAAAAATTTTAAACAGGTTCACAGACCCCAGGTTAAGGACCCCTGCATTATGGTATCTAGTTTGGTGCATGAGCAATCGCTTTGTTCTTTTTCAGTTTAAGGCCTTTCGGATTCAACTTGAAAGACTCCAAGCAAATGCATTTCTACTGGTCTTTGTTTCATCCTTGATAAAGAACCAGTCAATCCTGTATTTAAAATCATGGTACAGAAATAAAAATCCTATAATTAAACATAATCTTTGCTACTTTTTTGTTTCTTTTCTTTTTTGTTGTTTTTTTTAAATACTTCTATTTCCCTTTGAAACACCTACTATTGCATTTTAAAAATCAGATTTGCTATCCCCTTTCCCCTTTTTGTTTTTGTTGTTCAGTTGTTTCATTCATGTCTGACTCTTCATGACCCCATTTGGGGTTTTCTTGGCAAAGATACAGGAGTGGTTTGCGTTTCCTTCTCCTGCTCATTTTACAGATGAGGAAACTGAGGCAAATAGGGTAAAGTGACTTGCCTGGGGTGACACAGCTAGTAAGTGTCTGAGGCCAGATTTAAACTCAGGAAGATCAGTCTTCCTGACTTTAGGCCTGGCATTGTATCTACTGTGCCACCTAGCTACCCCTCCCCTCTCCCTTAATTTCAGGGAAAAAAACATATCATCATGATAGCAATTCACATTTTCCATTCATCTTTTCTCCTTCCCACCCTCTTGTTCCTGTAATGACCATATGAGCTTGGGCAAGTCACTTAATCACAATGAGCCTAATTTTCCTCATCTATAAAATGGGGAGAATAGTATTTGCAGCATATATGCCTCATAAGGCTAAATGTGAAGATCAAATAAGAGAATATATGTGAAGGATTTTGCACATGGCAAAGTGATGTCAACGTTAGCTACTCACACATTTTAAATATATAATAATAAACAAGCTATTAAGTGGTACCTTTGGCCTTTAATTAAAATCAACTTTCTTATTGCAATTATGCACATAGGGCCCTATTCAGCTCTGGATGTAATGCCCTCCTTAATGCCCTCATATGCCCAAGTGAAATCTGCAGAGGAAGCTAGAATAATCTTCCCTCTCAAAAAGGTTCTTTTGGTTCTGGGGCGAGCAAAATGAGGAATGAGCACTTGACTACTCAGCTAGCCAGGGTACACTTTGTTATCTGTGTTTGTTTGTTTTTGGCTAGGCAGTGGGGTTAAGTGACTTGCCCAGGGTCACACAGCTAGTAAATGTCAAGTGTCAGAGGTCAGATTTGAACTCAGGTCCTTCTGACTCCAGGGCAGGTGCTCTATCCACTGCACCAATTAGCTGCCTCATCTTTGTTTGATAGTAGCAGGTAACAAGCTGATCCTTGCTGATTTATTAGCTTCCCTATATCAATTAATTTATGTTGCAATCAATAAGACTCTAGCACTAAGGATTTTGAAGTCACAGACAAGAAACTGAAGATGTCAGGGGCAGAGGTGGTATCGCTACTCGTGATTGAAGGCAGATGTGGAAAATAAGTAGCTTGGGGGGTAAAGTATGGATTGTATTATATGACCCTTAAGATCCCTTCCAGCTCTGAGATTGTGTGATTCTATGGCTGTCCTTTTTGACAATGAGGTAGAACAATGGATAGAGTGCTGGGCCTGGAGTCAAGAGGACCTGAGTTCAGTTCAACCTCAGACACTTACTAGTTGTGTGACCCTGGGCTAGTTTCTTCACCCTGCTTGCCTCAGTTTCCTCATCTGTCAAATGAGCTGGAGAAGGAAATGGCAAACCACTTTACTATCTTTGCCAAGAAAACCCCAAATGAGGTCACAAAGAGTTGGGCATGACTGAAACAACTCAACCACAACAACAAAGGTCTGAAACTTAGGACTCACATCCCAAGTGGCTTTTTTGTATATTGTATATTATTGTATTGTTATATATATTTGTATATATTATATATTACATATATTTTTATATTGTATATTATTGTATTGTTATATATATTTGTATATATTATATATTACATATATTTGTATATGGTATATTATCAAAGCTGTGAGTGGCCCATAGAAGTAGAAAATAACCCTTTAAGGCAAACCTTTAAGGCATATGAATAATTTCCTCATTCAAACTTGCTAGAATTATATGGGAGCTATTCATTGGATACTAATAGCTAAAGTTCAAATAATGTTCTAAGGTTTGCAAAACGCTTCACATAAAATATCTTATTTGATCTTCACAATAACCCTGTGAGGTAGGTGTTATTGTTATCCCTATTTTACGGACGAGGTAACAGGTTCAGAGAGACAAAAGTGACTTTCCAACATCACACAGCAAGCCAGTGTCTGAGGCAGGATTCAAACTTAGGTCCTTTCTGACCCCAAGTTCAGTGCTCTATCTACCATGCCATCATCGTCATCTTGGAGGACTAAAGGATCAACCATGTCCCTGGTGGCCTTTAAATAGTAAGCTAGCCAGCCCTGAATCTCAAAAAAGGGGGCTGCCTTCTGGAAGAGGGGCAAGGGAAAAGGTGGAGAATGATTCCCTCTTGAAAGCAGGGTTCTTTCCTCCGTAGCTAGCTCTCCTCTAGACTGCCAAAGAGGATCCCCTCCTTCAACTTCTGCCCTCCTTGTGATCTTGTGGCCTCTTTGTTTGGGCTTTATAGACGTAGCTGGTGCCGTTTCCAGATGAGCCGTGTTGTGATACCACTGAATGAACTACAGCCATCAGTAACCGTTCAGTGCAAAGCACTGGTGGGAGAGATGCACATTTGAGATGAGGCGTTTCTCTGTCACTATAGAGCTCATGTTTTAGTAACCAAATACAGTTATCCGTCATACCCATTAATAGGCGAGCACATAAGAAAGGTGGAAGCGAAGGACCAGGCGAGAAGGAAGATTCTTAGCCAGAGGTAGTGTGGTGAATGGGATGCTGGTCTTGGCAGAAAAACCTAGATTCCAGACCTGCTTCTGATGCTTCCTCACTATATGACCCTGGGCAAGTCTCTTAACCTCAGCCTCAGCCTTCCACATCTCTAAAATGGAAGGGTTGGCTTCCGTAGTTCATCTCTAAAGCTTTGAACCTGTGAACTTTGGGTTTGATCAGGGAGGTCTAGAGTGGTACTTAGCACCAGAAGAGGGTCTTGAACATGGAAGTTATTTAAGAAATGTCCAGCTGAGTTGAAGTCAATTGAATTGAGGCAGTATTGACGTTGAGCCCTGGAGGACAGTGAGGAACTCAATAGGCAAAGAAAGGGAAAAAAGGCAACACTCAGAGACAAGATGGCCTAAGGTATGTCCCATGGGGTCAGAGAGCTGTCCAGTTTGGGGGCAGCATTAAAGTTATTGTTGTCTATCCTTCATGCTTGAAGAGGACCAGAATAACATCATGGTGTCAGAGTCAATGTATGTTGTGACTGAGTGTGGCTGATCAGATCAATAGGAGCTCAGAAGCCTCTAGATGGTGGAGGGGAGTAGTGCAAAAGAGTTGTCAAGGGAGAAGATTATTTTCTTACTAACTGCTGATGACTGACACTTGGAGAGTTGGGATGGGGACCCCCTTGCCTTGGCTATTTAGGATTGTAATAGATTTAATGATTGTCATCAAAATGTCTACAACCTTAAACAAAAGCAATGTTACTGATCTGCTGTCAGCAAAACATATATATATATATATATATATATACACACATATATATATCACTTCCTGGGCCTCAGTTTACTACTCTGTCAAATGGAATTTGAGTTTCTAAAGCCCTTCCTGACTGGTGTCCTATGTTGCGTTCTAAGAGTCCTTCTATGGGGGCAGCTTGGTGGCATAGTAGATAGAGCACCGGCCCTGGATTCAGGAGGACCTGAGTTCAAATCCGACCTCAGACACATAACACTTACTAGCTGTGTGACCCTGGGCAAGTCACTTAACCCCATTGCCTAGCCAAAAAAAAATTAAAAAAAGAAAAGAGTCCTTCTACGGCCAGACGTTCTGTGACTTTTGTGATTGGCTCAGTACAGTGCTGGGCATGTAGCGCTCAATAGATATGTATGCAAGACTTCCTCCAACTGAAGTAATGTTTGCTGTGCACTCCAAGCATAAAGCCCTGGAGTCCTAAGGCTTGAGTTCAGATCCTGGCTCCACAACTTGATGGTTGTGTGTGACTTGACTCAAGTCATTTAACCTCTCGAACCCCAGCCTCAGTTTGTTCATCTTTAAATGGAGATAAATACCCCCTGGAGTACCCATAGCATGAGGTTGTTGGGAGGAATGTGCTCTGTAAATTGTAGAACACTATATAAAAGCCATAGCTATAAACATATATATATGTTACATATGTAACTTTGAGATTTACAAAGCGCTTTATATATGTTATCTCATTTGATCCTCACAACCCTATGACGTCAATGCTATGATTATCCCCATTTTAACAGATGAGAAAACTGAGGCCAAGAGCCATTAAGTGACTTGCCAAAAGTCACACATCTCGTAAGGATTCCCAGCATTTAGCACAGTTCCTGGCACACAATAAGCACTTAATAAATGCTTGTTGATTGAGTGCATGAATGCAGCAGGCTGCGATGAATGCTGTTTAGAAGGGTACCATGAAATATTTATTGTGTAGTTTCACTTGTATATCTGTGTCAAATGTTGGCCTTCTCTAGTGTGGCTTTGGGAGGGATGTAACCAGAATGTAACAGAAATATATATTTTAGAAAGGAAGGAAGGAAGGAAGGTAGGTAGGAAAGAAGAAAGGAAGGACAGATGGACATTGAGAAGCTAGAACACTTTCAGAGGAGGGTTACCAGGATGGGGAGGGGACGTAAAAATCATGCTTGAGGTGAATTGGTGGAAGGAACTGGGAATATTAGCCTGGAAGAGGAAAAGACTTAGAGGAGGCACTAGCACTCTCTTCAAGCATGAGAAGATCTACCATGAGGAAGATCAATTAGGCTTCTATGTGGCCCTAGTGGGAAGAACCAGAGACCAAAGTGACAAGTGTTAGGAAGGCGCATTTTGGCCAATATGAGGAAGGACACCCTAACAATTAAAGTTGCTGAACAATAGCGTGGACTGCCACATGAAGTAGTTATGAGCTGTCATAGGAAGTATCAAAGCAGAGAATGAATGGCCGCCCACCAAGGATATTGTAGAAAGGATTCATGCATGAAATGGGGTTGGCTAACATGTCTTCTAAGGCCCATCCTCTCTGACAGTCAATGATCCTAAGTACTCTTTGCTCTGCTTTGCTCTCCAAATGTCTAGCCACAAATATATTTCATGTCTTTGTGTGTGTTTTTTGATTTGCAGAAATGAATTCAGAGCGTGGACGGATATTAAGCCTGTGAAACCTATCCGAGCCAAGTCCCAGTACAAGCCCCCGGAGGATAAGATGGTTCATGAAACCAGCTACAGTGCCCAGTTCAAGGGTGAGCCAAACAAGCCCACACCAGCAGAGAATAAAGTCATTGATCGCAGAAGAATCCGCAGCCTCTACAGCGAACCTTTCAAGGAATCACCTAAGGTGAGCTGTGGACCAAAGCCAACGTGGAGAAACAACTGACATTTTCCTACAGCTCAGGGCACAAGAACCCTTGCCCACCCTAAAGGATAAGGAAGGGCTCAAAAGGTGTTGCCAAAGATACGGCTATAGCATAAATAATAATAATAGTAATAGCTCACACTGAGTTAGCACTTTAAGATTTGCAAAATGCTTTCTAAATATCCCATGAGGTAAAAAGTACAAGTGTTGTTACTCCCAGACACAGTGGTTAAGAGAAAGTGAAGGCACTTGCCTTTGATTACACAGCTAGAAAGTGTTTGTGGCAACATTTGAACTCAGGTCTCCTGAATCCAAGTCTAGCACTCACTGAGTACTAGAGTACACAGGGTAATCCCTTCCTAGCTCTTTCATATACTCTGTGTGGCTGAAGACCCCAGGCAGCTGGCAGGACACCCCAGACAGATTCTCTCTGTCTTCAAGAAAACACAGATTTAGACACACAAGGAATGGCGCCCAGCTCATCAGACTCCCAAGAGCTAACGGTGCTCCACTATACTGAGGTTTCACCTGCCACTCTTGCTCCTTCCCTCTGTCAATATAGTCCCAGTATAGGATCCAGTATAGTATAGGTCCAACATAAGACTCCCTGGCCTAGGGGGAGAGAAGGTGACACCTTCATTAGAGCTGTTGGCCACAGTTACAGCATTTCTTTTTCCATAATTCTACTGTCCTGGTTCCCTGAATATAATAACACTGGACACAGATTTCCCGCCCCCCCCAAACTCTATTGATTTTATTTCATTATGCAGAAATTTTCATTGTCATGGGGTCTCTAGTCCTGACCTTTCTATTTCTTCATTTGCATTGCATTCTATATCTCACTGTTGATAGTATAATGCTCTAGGTATCATTGTTCTTTTCATATCATAAAATGACACATCTTGGTAGGGACAATAACAAACTGAGCTCAGCCAGAGAAGGACAACCAGAGTGAAGAGGAGAAGGCTGGAGACCATGCCATACAAGAATCCTTTTAAAAGAATCCACATTGCAAAATGGTGGAGTAGTTGGTTTCCATAAACCTGAAGTCCTCAGAAAAAGGAATTATGTGACAAATACAATGTTTATTAACTAGAGCTGAATCTACAAGGTAAGAAAATACATTACACAAGGTAAAAAAAAACCCTCATGACAACTGCAATACTTAAGATCACATAATGCCCTCCCATATGTATCCAGCCTGTGCAGTCTTGTAGGCATGTGCTTCGGGGGCTATTTGAGAAGGTCCCTGCTCAGGTGTCCCACATCAGTGACTTGGCCTGAACCATCCCCACAACGTTCTACAAGAAAAGGCAGGCACAAATACTACTCACTTAGCCAAAGGGATGCGGGAATGACTGGGAGGTGAAAAAAAGGAGTGTCATGGTAAAGATGTGGTCAGTGGACAGCCAGCAAGAGGTGAAAAGAACAGTGACTGTAGAAAGGGAGATGTACATCCAGTGGGAGCCAGTCTTTGATCTCCCAAAGTTCATTCTAGGCAGAGCCGTGGGCACACATTCCAATACTAGGAGGCTAAGGACATCCAACTTTGAAGAAATAGAAAGGGTAGAGGCCAAAGAGTGAGGAAAGAGAGCAGAAACAAGCAACTAGGAATACAAGAGAAAGGTTGAAAGACCAAAAGAGGAGGAAACCTGAGCACAAGCCTAACTCACAGGCAGATAAACCAACAGAGTAGCTCAAAAAGACAAAGAAAATGAGATAGAAATCAGAGAGGCCAGAATACAATGGGGAAAATGTTACACTGCGAAGGAAAATTAATCAAAAATCCTCAAGGAAAAAGAGAATTCTTTGAACTCCCCAGAGGTCATGAAATGACAAGAAACACCAGAACAGTTCAAAATATATGTAAAACTTTTAAAAGAGGCATTAGGAATTAAATTAGGTTAAAAATCAGAGCTATCAAAGTAGAATTTTTTTAAAAACAAGGCACAGAAGTTAGAAGACCTGGTGGAGAGTCTCCCCAGAATTAGAAACTCTGAAAGAATGACACATTTGAGACAGAAAAATACAGAATACAGGAGACAATTTTGCAAAAGAAAAGCAGTTTTAAGAGAACACATGAATTCTATTCAAGCCAAAGGGACTGACAGTGGGCACAAAGAAAACATAAGGATCATAATTCTCCCAGAAAAAAAAAATGACAACTCACAAAACCCATCATATGGCAAGAAAAAATAGAAAACTGAGCAGAACTATTGAATGAAGATGACAGTGTACCGCTGGAGCAAATGTTGATACCAGAGGAAAAAAATCCATGCTCAAAACTCCAAGGCATATAATGGTTAAATGAGCAGCAAATTTTACAAGCAGCCAGAAGAAAAACCTTTAGCTATGAAGGCGAACATCAATTCGAATAACCAGAATTGCTCTGTAGTTGTGAGAAATAAAAGGAGAGAATGGAATAGTATTTCTAAAAAGCAAAGAAGGCCAAGGTCAACACAATCCACAACAATGTGTCCCACAAAGCTGAGCCCAACTATCCAGTAGGAAAAAATGGTAGGCTTTCAGCAAAAGACATCGGAGGCACTCGTGAAGGGAAAAATAAAATAATACTAATAATAGTAACAGCATAGAGGTGAGCAGAATATGCAACTTATAAACATACCCAGTGAGAAACATAACATAGGTAAATATAATTATTAAGAAAAGTGATTTCATTTGAAATCAGTTTTCTCACGTTTAGTGGCTATTGTTTAAAGAAAAAGAAAAGAACTCACGGGGTAATATATAAAGGACAGATATTATCAAGGGACAAAAAGCTCTAAGAGACACTTGAAGAGGCAGGGAAGGAAAGGAGAGCTAAATTAACACTCTATGGACTAAACCCTTAGGTCCTTCATAAGTGAATCAATATCTTTTGAGGACAAGATAACAAGGTGGGAAGTTGCCGAGGTAAGAGACAGATGGGGCAGGAGATGTACCCACACCTGGTCTCTAGGTGAACAGAGAAGTGAAAATAATTGCTTTAGTTCTCAATAAAGGGGGTGTGGAAGAATAAAATAAAAGCAATTGAGGGAAGGGACTGGGATGGGGGTAGAAGGGGATGTCAAACCCTGACAAGAAAAGGAAACAATGCAGCCAAGGAACATTCCTAGGGTGCAGGTTGCATGTCTTTGGTAAAAGATATGGGTCATAAATTGGGTTTTGTCTTGGGGGAAATTGCTTATTAGGATATCATCTTGTGTTGGAAAGAGTTGTTATCTTCCAGCACTACGTCCAAAGCAGGAAAAGCAGACACCTGAGTCCCCAGGGTCAGGCAGCACCCAGGCTGATAGCAAGAACTTAGAACTGGTGTCAAGATAACTTCTTTTTAGGAGAGGTGAGTAAAATGAGGAAGGCAGAGTGTAGGACCAAGCCTTGTGACTCTGAATACAATGTCATCCCCACCACACAGTAAAGCTTCCTTTTGATATTGCTTTCTTCATGAGTTAATATTCATTAATACAACGAGGTACAATAGGGGGGGAAAGGAGGACTGGGTAAGACCTATAAATGCAGTAACATAAAGAAATAAAAGTAGGAGTTCAAGTTTGGCACTCCAAAAGATATGCCCTCATGAAAGACACGGAATAAGGATGAAGCAAGTAATGGTTGAGAGCCTCTCTCCACATGGAATCAGGAGGAACAGCAAAGAGGGCAGTGACACAGAATCATGGAATACATGGAGGAGAGTAGGGCATAAGAAGACTGGAAAGGTAAGAAAGGGCTAGATTATAAAGGGCTTCAACTGCCAGACAGAGAATTGTATATTTGATCCTGGAGGTGATAGGGAACCACTGGAGTTTATTGAATGATGGAGGAGAGGGGGAGGAAAAGAAGTGACATAGTCAGACCTGTGCTGAGCAGGAGATGAATGGGAGTAAGGAGAGACTTGAGGTAGGGAGATCCACCAGGGAGGGAGGATATTGCAATAGTCCAAATGTGAGGTGATGACGGCCTGCACCAGAGTGGTGGCAGTGTCAGAGGAGAGGACAGAGCATAGATTAGATATGTCCTATGAGTAAAACTATAAATGTAATTAATCATGTTAAGTACAAAAAAATTAAAATCATATACTTATATCAATAGATGCAGAAAAATAATTTGCCAAGATGCAACACCTGTTTCTGTTGAAAATACTACAAAATGTAGGAATAAATGGATTTTTTCCTGAATATGGTAAATAGTATCTAACAAAAACCAAGAGCCAGCATTATATATAATGGAAATGGATAAACAAAGTCCTTTCCTTTAAGCAAGGATGGTCATTGTCACTATTACAATCAGATACAGTACTAGAAATTCTGGCTACAGTAATATAGGCAAGGAGGAAACAAAATTTTCACTTTTGTAGATGATATGATGATTCACTTAGAGAATCCTAGAGTCAACTAATAATTAATCAAATTAATTAATAACTTCAGCAGAGTTGCCGAATAAAAAACAAATCCACATAAATTATCAGTATTTATGTACGTTACCAACAAAACCTACCAGGAAGAGATAGAGAAATTGCTTTTTGAAAACTATAGAATGTAGTATTTGTAGCATTGTATATACAATACTTTGGAGTATATCCTATCAGGATACACACAGGAACTATATGAATACAACTACAAAACACTCTTTCCAGAAATGAAGATAGACCTAAATAATTAGAGAAATGTTAGTTGTTTGTGGGTAGACTGAGCCAATATAATTTTTTCAATGACAGTATTACCTAAATTAACTTCCTTAGTGCCATCCCAATAAAACTACCAAAGAATACTTTGTAGAGCTAGAAAAAAATAATGAAATTCATATGGAGGAACTGAAGGTCAAAAATATGGACTGGGAATAATGAGGGAAAAAGTAGGAAAGAAGGAGGCCTAGCAATAGCAGATTTCAAACTATACTACAAAGCAACAATCATCAAAACAGTTCAGTGCTGGTCGAAAAATAGAAAGGTCAATCAGAGAAACAGATTAGTTATACAACTTATGGAAGCAAACAAACACAATAGTTTGATGAACAGTAGTTTGA
The DNA here is from genome assembly GCF_900497805.2 of Vombatus ursinus. Taxonomy (NCBI): domain Eukaryota; kingdom Metazoa; phylum Chordata; class Mammalia; order Diprotodontia; family Vombatidae; genus Vombatus; species Vombatus ursinus. The sequence goes on from NW_020945437.1 coordinate 22,228,506, forward strand.
TAAACCCAAAGACACCAGCTACTGGGAAACCACTTAATATTTGATGCAGACTTCTGGGGAAACTGGAAGCAGCCTTGCAGAAACTAGGTAGAGACCAACTTCTCATACCATATACCAAAATAAACTCCAAATGGATATATAACTTAGATGTAATGGGTTTAATCATAAACAAATTAAATGAGTAAAGAAGGAATTAGCTTCCAGGACTATAGACAGAGGAAGAGTTCATAACTAGGCAGGGGATAGTGAGGATCACAGAAGATAAAATGGACAATTTTTATCACAGAAAATTAAAAAGTTTTTACACAAATTAAGCGAATACAGCTAAGATAAGAAGGCAAACAGTTAACTGGAGGAAAAAATCCTTTACATCAAGGTTCTACAATAAAGACGTAACTTCTAACATATACAACGAACTGATTCAGATATATAAAAATAATACCCATTTCCCCAATCAATAAATGACCAAAGGATGTGAATAGGTAGTTATCAAGGGAAGACATTCAAGCTATCAATACTATATGAAAATATACTCCAAATCACAAACGACTAAAGAAAGACAAATCAAAGCAGCTGAGCTCCCACCTCATACCTATCAAATTGGCAGCATTGACAAAGGAAAATGAAATGTAGGAGGGGCTGTGGGAAAGCAGGCACGCTAATGCACTGTTGGTGGATCTGTGTCCTGCCATCCTGGAAAACAATTTGGAACTATGCCCCAAAGATTATTAAATTGTAACTTCGACCTAGCTACTGTGCCTATATCCGAAAGAGATCAAAGAGAAGAGAAAAAGACTCCATTATGGAACAACTCTTATTGGTGGGAAATTTTTCTTCAGTTGAGGCAACATCTACCTCCCTGTTACTTCCTCTCTTTGGTTTGGTTCTGCCACCAAGGGCCACACCAAATAAATTGAATCCCTTTTCATCATGAGAGCATCTCAGACACTTGAGACATTTGAAGACAGTGATTGTGTTCCTCACTGTCTTCTTCTATTCATTCTAAAGATCTTTTCCTTCAACTGAGGTGTAGCACTTAGAGTTTGTCAGGCATCCTGGGCCATCACCAGTCATCTTGACTTTTTTCTTGCCACTGGACTTCAATGACTCAGGAAGAGAGAGTGAGGCTGATGACTTTGTACAACTCTGCCTAACTTAAATCCAATTCATGTGCAAATTAAGTTTATGGGTAGATTGAGTCAATATAATTTTTTTTAATGACAATATTACCTAAATTAACTTCCTTAGTGCCATACCAGTAAAACTGCCGAAGATTACGTTGTAGAGCTAGAAAAAAATAATGAAATTCATATAGAGGAACCAAAGGTCAAAAATATGGACTGGAAATAATGGGAGGAAAAGTGGGAAAGAAGGGAGCCTAGCAATAGCTGATCTCAAATTATGTCATTGGTCCTCTTTGAAAACAAAGGACAAACCACACCCCTATATTGTTTATATGTATTTATATATACATATATGTACAAATACATGTACATATATATACATACCAATTACAATTATGTAAAATGGTTACATATTTTCTCTCATTTCTATAACACCTTATACTTCCAAAGCATTTTTCTCACCACCATCGTATGAAATAGAGAGTATAAATCATGTTACCTGACTGAGGACTCCAACATGTCTTCTAATCATACAATAAAGCCACCTGAGAGAGAATTTAGAGTTTAACGTTGTGTAGGCTCTTCTTTGTCAGTTGTAAGCTCATTCTTTTTTTTAAAAGTATATGCGAAAATAAGAACTCACATTTCAGGTGAATTTAAGATTCACAAAATCTTTTCCTTGGAACATCCCTGTGAGGTAGGCATCTGCTGTTACGTCCATTTTACACACAAGGAAACTGAGACTGAAGAAAGCTTTAAGTAACTTGTCCATGGTCACATAACTATTATAGGTAGGATTTTAACCCAGCTCTTCTGATTTCAGGTGTAATATTTTGCCTATAAAAGCTTTTGCTTACTGTCCACAGCAATTTGTCAGACCCTCACAACTAAAATGTCAAATCCTGTATATTATACTGAAGGGCCTACCCTAGGGATGGGGGAACGTCAAAGAGGCTAATCTCTATAGTGAGCAGAGCACTTGACTCAGTCAGGAGACCAAGGTCATGCCTTGACTCTGCCACTACTTGGCCAAATGACCGTAGGCCTACAGTCCCTTGAAGTTCCTCCTAGAGCTCACCAGATGCAGAAAGTAACAGACTTCCTTGGAGTCTGCTTTGGAGTTTGGGGGGCAGGGAAGCACAAGGCCATGGACAGTACCAGGGGGCCAGAGGCCAATATGTTACAGTTAACTTTCAAAACCAATGAGAGAGAGAGAGGTATCACCTACCTCCCAGGGCAGTTGGGAGGAAAGTGCTTTATTGATGTTGATGCCCTCTAGAAATTAGCATTATGGCAGTGGTGGTGGTGATGCCACTGATAGTAATGATGATGGTGTTACTGCTGATGGTGATGATGATGATGAGGAGGAGGAGGAGGAGGATGATGATGATTGTTGTGTGTGACACAGCCCCATCCTAAAACAGAAAACAATGTCAGAGTGGGGCTTCAGCTAAATCAGGTCAAGATGTGGTCCAAAGTCACAAGTCAACAAGGAAGACAAATGCAGAATATAGTATATCAAAGGCAGGGCTCACTAAGCTAGGCATCCTCAGGCCCTATGTTTCACTTAGTTCTGATGCTTTCTTGGGCTGAAAGATGTGGCCCCAGCCACTCTGATGGATGGTGACAATGGATACTCTCAGCCTCAGTTCCCTCATCTGTAAAATGGGCACAAAATCTGCACTACTTATCTCACACTGTTATTCATGAACAAAGTACGTTATCAGTTATAAAGTGCTATGTAAATGTGAACTATTGTTACTGTTTCTCCAGATTCTTCTTGAAAAATTAGTCCAGACACTTGCTATAATTAATTGGGGGAGGAAAGGGAGAGGCACGAGGTAGAAGGGAAATTACAAGTCTGATGTCTTTCCTCTCAATCCATTTTCCTGCCTTTCTCTTCCGTGTTTCTGTGTTTCCATGTCTCTGTGTATGTGATTTGTCCATTAACCCATTCAGGTGGAGAAGCCCAGCGCTCCGACCCCTAAACCAAAAAAGACCCCGACAAGCCATAAACCACTGAAAAAGGCCAAAGAGAAGCAGCTGACATCTGGCCGGAGCACCAAGAAAAAGGGCCCAACAGCGAGCGGAGCCAGCGGGGCTGGGCCGCAGGACAAGGAGCAAAGTAAAGAGATGAACAATAAACTGGCTGAGGCAAAAGAGTAAATTTCCTTGCACCTTCCTTTCCCTTCTTCTCTCCTTTGGGGTTTGTTTTTTTTTTTTTTTTGGTTGTTGTTATTTGTTTTCTTTTTTTTTTTTTTAATAAAGGCCACAAAATTAATTAGAGCTTCTAATCTGCTTTGGTTATAAACCTGTTAGAAGCTTTTGGGGGAGGGAGAGGCTGGGGAGGGGTTTTTGGTTTCTTTTCCCATGGCTGGCTAGAAAGCCTCATTGCTAAGATCACAGATTCCATCATGCTTCCAGCACTCCAACCCACTCTAAACACACAGGACCATTAAAAGAGAGAGGCACGGGGCTACAATGACCCATGCATACCTATCCATGTTAGTACCCATCACTCTCCATCCCTATTGGGAATGAGATTAGAAGAGAAGGCTGAGAAAGATATTTGAGACAGGACGCAAGAGGCGTAGTGCCATTGATAGATCGCTGGCCTGGATTTGAGTTCTGGTTCCACCATGAGGTTGCACATTTCATTTATTCTTTCAGAGCCTCATCTGTTAAATAAGGGAGCTAGAGTAGATGATTTCTATGATTCCTTAATGGTATGAATTTCTATGATTCCTTAAGATTCACTGATTTCACAGGGGTCTTCTTGACTTTCATGGAAATCTCCTGGTGCTGCTTTAAAGTATCCACAGAAACGCCTTCTCATGCTCATTTTTAGGGTCTTTCATGGAAGACATGTTCATTTCTCAAATTCAGATGATTATCATGTGTTGCAAAAAAATGTCAGTAATTGTTTGTGGACATATAATGAATGATCTTGGCCTTAATGTAGATAAAACAAAATTAGTCACAACTGTCAGGATTCACTGTGTTTTTATAGAAGGCTCCATTAGAAAGATAGAGCTATCTATGTCTGTTTCCAGTAACTACCCTTGAAATTCTGTGTCAATTCACAAATGTGCTGAATGATCACATGGAGCCAATATAGGAATGACTTAGGAATGTCCTAGAAGACAGGATCAGTTCACCAGGGAGCAGAGATGGAAGCAGATGTTTGCCCTAGTGACTGAATGTTATTTTCAGTGCCTCAGACTTTGTAGACAAGACCAATTCAAAGTAATGCAACTGAAAGAAGAATCCAAGAGTCATTGTTATAGAGCCTATAGAAAGAGATCATCACGTCTCTTAGAAAAAAGGTAGGATTTAAAGTAGGGATAGTAGTAAAATTTGTGGTGGTTTTTTTTTTTTTTTAGATTTTTCCTCTTTCCAAGCTCTTCTCTTTTCCTCAGAGAAGAACAGAAGTTGCTGAAGCATCACTTTGTAGGAAAGTTTCTAGGACTTGGTTGGAGATTGAGAGTTGTATGATAAAAGTGGTTAGCAAGGTTTTGGGACCTAAATGACAACCCAGTGAAGAGCTTGGTGTATTGTGTAATGTATCTGTATGGCTTGTGCCCCAGGTCTAAGGGTCACATTTTGTGTGTCACCATGGGAATCATTCCCAAGCATAGCTTTAGAGTGTGAACTAGTTAGGATGTCAATGTGAAAATACCTTCAGTACTTAGGAGGGCACCATGGAAATCACCCAGGGAAACAAGGCCTTGGGACCACTTGAGGACATAACTCATTCTGACATGCATGCTTTCATGGACCCCACCTCACTGATCTCACTCATAGTGATCTTCAATGTCCCCAAACCAAGGGAAATACCTTAACACTGCTTGACAGCAAGCATCAGCTGTTGATTCTTTTGTGTTTTTTCCTTTCATGCAAATAAGGGAAACTTGATATATCTTAATGAAAGTAGAATAAAGGCCTCACAATTCCTCATTTCAAATATACCCTTGGGTCCTTCCTGTTCCCTGGAAGTGGGCCTTCACCAAGTTCTATGGGATTCTTAACCTTAAGGCCAGAACTTCCGTTCACACTTGTCTGTTTATGGGTCATGATGAGTCTGACTGTCCAACTCCTCAACAAATTAACTAAGCACTTAAAATGCCTAGTGACACTCACTAGTGCCCCGTCAGACCCATTAGACCCATCTTTTATCTCAGGATAGAGGACTGTGAGGTAGATAAAGAGCTATAGAAAATAGAAGGTTAGTCAAAATCAGACCCTAAACTCCGGTCATTCCTACTTACGAGAGTTTGTTTCAAGATGCATTGTGGATGAAGTCCAAATCTCAGCTATTAGCTGGCTAAACTTAACATTAATCAGAAGTTCTTGTTAAGAGAGAACCAGATAATCTTGAAGTTGCTCACATTTCCATTGCTCTTTCCAAAACTCAGCATTCATCAGACAGGTTGACCCTAGCAATGGTTTACATTTTAGGTATAACACAATCATATAAGTTCCTTTCAGATCATCTTGAATTCCTTTAAAAATTTTGAGCATTTCAAGTTAATATTTCAAAGTATGGATAACAAAGAAGATTTTTTTTTAACAGCGAGCCCCATTCTTGCCACCATATGGTAGTTTTATGTACCTGGCAGCAAAACTGTTTTGAGAACTTTTCCAACCAAATGATTTGGGAGCCAGGTAATTAACATCTATTGCCTGCATGCTGTCTGTCATATAGTAACAAGAGCTCTAGTCTTGAAGTGAGGAGACCTGAGTTCATACGCCAGCTCTTTATATTTACTAGCCATGTGGCCCCAAGCAAATCACCTTCCCTCTTGGGACCTGTTTCATCACCTGCAAAATAGAGGTAGTAATCCACCTCACTGGAGCACTGTTATGAAAGTGCTTTGCAAGCCTTAAATAATAAATGTTTCCGTAATGCCTTATGGTATATAAACCGTAAGGTTTACAAACAGTTTACAAACCATCATCCCATCTTACCAAGGAAGAAACTGAGGCTCAGCAGGGTTAAGTGGTTTATCTGGAGTCACATGGTACTATATATCAATGCGAATTAATAATATTATTATTATTACACACTCGCACAAAATGATATTTGTGGAAGTCACTATACACAGTGGCATGGTTTAAAATGCCTTGTGGTTATGTTCTCATATATAAAGATATACTCTTCAGTTTGACCTGAAGCTACAGATGGCTTCTGCGGTCTGCACAAAGGATGGAATTTGACCTCTTGTCATTGAGTTTAGCGAAGGATATTGCACGTAGTCTAATCTACATTCAGGTCCTGGGCCTTCCAGGACAGAACCCCAAGTGATTCAATCTAGGAAGTCCAGGTGATGATAGCTCAGAAGCATTTGGTGTGTGCTGTGACTGGCCAGGGAGAAGGGAGCCAGAAGACCAGTTACATGGGGTAGGCATCTGTTCTTAAAAAGCCACATAACTAAGGAGCGTCATCAAGAAAGCTCATTCATTCATTCATTTGTTCAACATTCAGCAAGCATTTATCAAGCACCTACTGCATGCCATTTAGAGTTTCCTTTGAATCTTAGGCTTCTTTGGAAAATCCTATTTCCCATTTCCAAATATAACTCACCAGGTGCTTGGCCACCAGATGATGAATTTTCTTGGCCGCAGTAACTCATGTAAGAGTCTGCTAAAGCATGCAGGGGTTACCGTCTGTCTTACTGAGGGGAACGCTCACACCAATGAAATCACATATCTTTCAAGTGTTAAAGTATGACTGACAGAGCAGATTCAACTCCAGCTTCATTCCCGTGCCAATTTGTAATCAATGTGGGTTTCATGTAAAATGTACTATCTCCTCCTTACGAAAATGGAGGTGCTTTGACCACCTGCTTCGTCCCATTTTGTCCTTGTACCTGGCTACCTCCCTTTGCAATATCACGCTCAAGTTATTCTTTTGTTTGTCCTGAGAGTTTGCTGAATAAAAATCCATGCTCTTGCTTACCTGCGGTTTTCTGTTTGCTACATTCTTCTCATCAGATCCATGGACTTTTGCCTTGTTGCGCCAGATCGGAAGCATCTAATTACTATTTTGTGGCCTGGGTTTTGTCACCTCTCATGGATTATCTATGTACTGTGCTGAGCCTTCTGGCCTTGCTGTTAGTAGGAGAATGATACAAAGTACCCATGTATAGCCAATTGATTGTGACGTGCTTGTGGTCTTTGCTTGCTCAAAAAAAAAAACATACATACATACATACACCATTTTTTCCCCCAATGATAAATAAATGCTAAAGACAAATACCATTTTCTTGATCTTGTTTCGTTGATGAGATGCAGTGGGTAAGTGAAGGAGCTTCCAACCTTCTCTATTTGAGCCCCGTCCCACAGCATGAGCTGTGCTATGTCATGTTGCCAGGGTTCACCATAATGCAGTTTGCCTCTTGTAGATTGACACCCAAATCCTAAACATATGCTGTACGAATTAACTCTATGTTGGGAAAGATGAAGATGGACCCTGAGACCCACTGACCAGATCAGGTAGTGTGATTTTTTTTTTTAATTTCAAATACCGATGAAGGAATGACTGCTTTCATCTTCACCATCCTGCATGCCGAGGTGTGTAAACCAAAGTTTTCTCTACAACGGGTCTGTGAGGCAGGTAGCACATGGAGAATTATGCCAGTTTTACAGATACAAGAAACTAAAACTCAGAAAGATCAATTAAGCGTAGAATTTCTGTATCCAATGGTTCTCTTTTCATTATACCATATTGCCTCCTGTATGACTGATTCCTTACATGCTTCCTTTAGGGTATCCAAAATGTCAAGTTTTGATTAAGAGTCAACTTAGTGGGGTGAAATGGACACTGGACTTGATGACAGAAGACTTGGACTTAGGCTTTAATTCAGTCACTTACTAGCCATGTGACCATGCACAAGTCAGCAAGCATTTAGTAAGCACCTACTATATGCCAAGCACTGTACTTACCATTAGGGCTACAAAGAAAGGCAAAAAAACCCAACATTCTCAAGAAGCTCACTACCTAGTGGGAGAGACGACTTGCAAACGACTGTATACACACAAGATAAATACAGGCTACAGTGGAAATATTCTTAGAAGGAAGGCACTAGCATTAAGGGGGATTAGGAAAAGAACATGCTACTTTTCTTTCCAAGCTTCAGTTTACTTATCTGTAAAACAGGAAAAATAATATTCAAACAACCTACCTGATGGAGTTCTTATGAGGAAAATCATTTGTCAACTATAATATATGTATGTATGTACATAAACATGTATATGTGTGCATGTGTGTGTGTGTGTGTATTTCCTAGAGGAATGGTAGTTATTTTTATGACCAGATTTTATTCTATGAGATGGCAAAAATCACTGGGAAAAGTCACATATCAAATTAACTCATTTAGACCACAATTCTCAATTCTGATAAATACATGTGCATCTGTATATATGTATATACATATATCCATATATAGGTATATGTGTATATGCACATATATCCACATGCATGTATTGTACATATGTATGCATGTGAGTATATACCTGTGTCTATATATGTACACATGTGTGTATGCATATATACATGCGTGTGTATATACATATCCTACATATACATACATGAAAAGCATATATATACATAATCTGTTCCAGTTGTCAGTGACCAGTAAGGGAGAGACTAAAGCAGGGTAGAAGACAGTAGAAAACAAAATTAGGAATCAGAACACTTGTGTCTTAGTTCTGGCCACTAACTTACTGTATGACCTTGGACCAAGTTCCTTCCCATCTCCTACAAAACCTCAGTTTCCTCTATTGTAAAATGAGGTATTTGGGTGTTATTTCTGAGGTTTCTCTCAGCTTTAACAGTCTGTGAACCTGTACCACATATCTTCTTTTAAGCATGAATTGGTGGAGGGGGAGGAGGACGGGTAGAGAAGAGGTGAGAGACAACCAGACGGAAAAGAAATAACCAAGGAAGATAAAAAGAGAGACCAAAAAAATGCAGAAACAGGGAGCTTGAAATGGAGGAAGACACAAAATCAGCCAATGAAAGAAAGATGGGAAGTTCTATTAACAAATATATCCCATGATGTGCAGGAGAGCAATTCTATATAATTTAGCATACCTCTGGTTGTGAAAATGCCTCTTCGGTGTCTGCCAAATGACTAGGAATCTGGTATAACTCGTTAATTCTCCCTTTTAAAAATGGGCTTTTAAATGTAAAAGAAAATAGTTGTGGCCAAAACTTGCGTGAAGCATTTGAATTCTTACCAAAATTCAGGGAATAGAGATGATCTTGAAATTTCCTCTTCATCATTTTCAAATGGAAGTAAACTAACTTTCTGCTCATGAAATTCGGGAGGGTTACATGTCATTTGATAATGGAAAAGGTTATCCTAGTCTTAAAGGCCATTGACCTTGAGGACACAGCTACTGAGGGACTTTAAAGACATTTTGTGTCTTCAAAATTATAGCAAAAAAATATTTAATGGAACTTTACACATGGACCATATGAAATTATCAAGGGCCAAGGATTCCCCATCCCTACTTTTAGTGTGGGAGACTTTAAGATGCCAGCCAGGACAACAGGCAGTATAAAATGGCTTAGCTCATGACTATCACCCAACAGGGCTTTCTTTGCATATGTTCATCTTATTGAACTGAATTATGAGTTAAAAGGAAGTTTTTTTTGTTTTATAAATTTTATTTTATTTTTTTAGGCAGTTGGGGTTAAGTGACTTGCCCAGGGTCACACAGCTAGTAAGTGTCAAGTGTTTGGTCTGAGGCCGGATTTGAACTCAGGTACTCCTGACTTCAGGGTTGGTGCTCTATCCACTGTGCCACCTAGCAGCCCCTGAAAGGAAGTTTTTAAATGGTAGATCATACATTGAGATTTCCCCATGTAGTGAGAAAAATATTATCACATTTCTATAATCCTTTAAATATTACAAAGCTCTTTACAACACACACACACACACACATATGTGTTAATCTCCATTTTACAGATGAAGGAATTGAGGTTCTAAGAGGCTCAGTTCAATAAAGGCTTGCCCAAAGTCACAGGTAGTGTCAGAGCTGGGATTTGAACCCAGGGCTCCTGAGTACAAAATCTCAGAGTTGGAAGGATCCCTCAGAAGTCATCTAGCTCGACCCTAATTTGGACAAGAATCTCCCCTACAAAATAATAGTTTTTCTACATTTGATGTTTACCAAGTGTTATACAATTACCTTTTTTATCCTCACAACAATCCTGGGGAGGTGGGTGCTATTATTATTATTACCATTTTACAGATGAGGAAACTGAAGCAGAGTTTCAGTAATTTTCCCAGGGTCACACAGCCAGCAAGGCTGGCTTTGAACTCATATCTTCTTGATTCCATACCTGGCACTCCACTGTGCCCCTAGCTGACCCTAACTTTGAACCCGAGTTGGCTTAATCTGGGTAGCGTACAATGGAACTATTGCCTCCCTTTGTCCTGGACACTGCGTCTCTCTAACATGTGCAAACGAAAACCATTTTGGCTAACATCGCCCTGTTGATGGATATTGAGCTTGCAGTCAGCTGTAGGCATCACGTCACCCCTATTCCTACAGCTCGAGCAGTGGTTCAGAAATCCAAACCCCATTCTCAGACACCATCTTCTTACACAGGAATAGATTGTCCAGTGTCCCTTCCCAACTCTGTATTGGTGAAGTTAATTTCTGAACCCTAGCAATGATCTTTAATTTGTTCTTAATGAATTTCATCCTATTAGATTCAGCCCACCATTACCATCCATTGAGATCTTTTTGGATCTAAACCTTGTCTTCCAAAATGTTAATTATTCCTCATGTCATCTACAAATTTGGCAAGCACGTCCTCTATGCCCTTATCTAAGTGATTAATAGGTGTACTACATCTACTATTGACCCAACAGCCTGACTACCCCATCAAGACTGGGAATGAGTCTCATGTAGCACGACGAGCTCTTACGGAGGCCATATTGGCTCTTAATGACCATCGATTCCCTACGTACCTACAAGTCATCTCTTTAGTCATGTATTCTAGAAACGAACCAGGAATTAAAGTCAAGCTCATTTTCCTATATCTTGTAGACTGCTTCTCTCCCCCTTTTGAAATGCGGGACATTTGCCATGCAGCGGTACCTCTCCCTTTCTCCAAGACCTTTCCGAGTTCACTGATAGCGGTTCAGCCATCCCATTGCCAGTTCTTTCTGTACTTTGGGGTATAGCTCACATGGGACTAGTGACTTCTGTCTAATCATCTCCTCACCTATTTTGAGTTTTCAGTCCCTATTCACTCTCTTTGTTCTAGTCTTCCTAGTCCAGATGTAATTGTCCACGGAAGAGAACAGGGGGAAAGGAGTTGAGGCAGTTCCGCTTTCTTACCACCCTCTATCATCTTAGTCTAGGACTTCCTACAGGAGTCACTTGTTCCTACAGTCTCTGTCCTTTCTCCTGAAGCAGCTAGTTTCTAGAATCTCATTCATAAGTATTATTTCTAGAATAGCAGTTCCCTTTGTCTTTTCCTTCACCTTAAAATAATTAAATTAGCATTAAAGCAAGTTACAAATTATCTGCTGCTCTGTATATGATAGTGAAGAGAGAGAAAGAGACAGAGAAAGAGAGAGAGAGACAGAGAGAGACAGAAAGAGACAGAGAGAGAGAGAGAGTTTGAGATTTTAGGTGTTGTGCAGTCATTTTTCAGTTGTATTTGACTGTTTGTGATCCCATTTAGGATTTTCTTTGTAAAACTGGTTTGCCATTTCCTTCAGCTCATTTTGCAGTTGAAAAAACTGAGGCAGAGTTAAATGACTCACTCAGGATCACATGGTTAGTGTCTGAGGCCAGATTTGAACTCATGAAGATGAGTCTTCCTGACTCCAGGCCTGGCACTCTATCTCCTGGACCACCTAGCTGCCCAAATGGTTAGTGCCCCTATCACAGCTATATCCAGCTTCCATTCCTAGTTTGTGATGTGTTTCCCACATTCCTCAAATTCCTTCTTTTGTATAGATGGCTTATAGTATACTCTGATGACAGTGCTCTCTTTCTGACTCTATTAACGTTTACCCAAATGCTCTCCACCATGGTCGCCTCCCCACCACTATTGTGTTCCTGGATTTACTCAAATATTTTCTTACTAGACAATGCTGCTCTGATTACCAAACTCTCATCTTATCTCCTCTGGCTTGTTTTTGCTTTTTTTAAAGTAAGATCTATGTTTGTTAGTACCATCCCATCGAGTTTTGAAGATACCGATAACATAAAATTTGCTTCCTTGAATTATAATCTCTAATTCATCTTGTTTTTGGTATCCATCTTTGGTACATTTGTTTATAGATGTTGATAGTCACAAGTTTTATTGCTGATACTCTTCTGTGATTCTTGTTTACTAAGAATTACTGATCCTGTCTTTTATTATTTTTTTGTTATATTCACAATTCTTTAAGTTTTCAAGTTTGTCCAATCTACTTAAACAGGCTTTTTTTTTTCTTTCTTCTTTCTTTAGTTTAACTCTTCTTGGTTTGATTCACAAGATTTTAGACAAATGTATTTTTTTTTGGTTGGGTACACTACATCTCCCCTCTCCCTGCCCCCAGAGCCCATCATTTCTGCAGCTCAAGCAATGTACCAGAAATGAACCAGTCTTCCAACACCTTGCCTTCCAAGGGTACCACAGTCATTAATGATGTGATCCAAACTCTGAAAACTGGTCAGGTAGTGGGAGAATAATAGATCATGTTCTTTGGTGGTACGATGGATAGATCCTGGAGTCAGGAAAGACCTGAGTTCAAATCCAGCCCCAGACACTTGCTAACTTTGTGACCCTGGGCAAGTCACTTAACCTTACAGTTAACAGACTGCAAAATGGGGATAATAACACCTACCGCACAACATTGTGTGGGAATTATTATTATGAGGATCAGATGGGATAACGTTTTTAAAAAGTGCTTAGAATAGTGCCTGGCACAAAGTAGGTATATGTAAATTTTTCTTCCTTTCCCTAGCCTTTTCAAAGTTTAACCCCAAAGAGTTTTGTAAAAAGGGATTTGTATCAGGCTGAATGCCTTTACAAAGAACATTTAAAACTAAGATGAAAAAGATGAACAGTAATTATTCAATTCAACAAACATTTATTCTAAAGCCTACTGTGTTCAAGAGTCTCTGCTGGGCCCTAAGGGAGATACAAAGATTGTCACCATCACAATCATTGTCATCATCACTGTTGCTATCATTTACATAGCACCCTACAGTTTGCTAAGCACTTTATACATGTATTGACTCAACTACCTCCATTCCATCACACTTCAAGATTTTCCAAGCAGAGTTCACAATGGCCCCATGTGGGTTATAGTGTAAGGATTAATTATTATCCTTATTTTCCCTGGAGGAACTGGGCACAGAGAAATGAGATGACTCGCCCAGGGTCACATAGGGACGAAGTGCTGGGGCTAAAATGCATGCCGATTCCAAAGACTGCTCGAAGGCTGGTACTCTTTGCATTATACCAGGCTGTAAGAACACAAGCTCTGGATCAGAAAGAGGCCTTAGAAATCATCTAGCCTAACACATTTTAAAGAAAAGGAAACTGAGCCCCTAAGAAATCAAGTGACTCACCCCAGCTCACACGTGTAGTCAGCTGCAAGGCTGGGGTTCCAATCCAAACCTTTTGACTCCAAATCCTGTGTTCCCTTCACCTGCCCATGCCCTCAGAGAACTTAGAACCCAGGAGGAAGAGATGAGGACAAAAAGAGCTTCAAGGTCACATGTATAAGAACAAGCACAAGAGGAAGGGACGAAGTGCTAGGAGACATCTAAGGAGCTTGTTGAAGGGGACGAGGAACAATCATCATTCCGCCCAGCCAACGGTTCTTAATTGTAAGCAGCAACATAGAATAATATTTAAAATTTTGTTTCTGTGGAGAGACGGCAATCAGATAATGGAGAGGACACCTAGCCAGGTGAGTTGGGCTCCTTGCTCTGCTACTTCTAGATGAGTGACTTCAGGTGAATCAGTGGCCCTGCCTGTAACAGCTTCCCACCTCATGCCCCTTAGTGCAGCTCTGCTGCTGAACAGTAGGAAAGTCACTTCCTCTCCCACAGCCTGTTTCTCTGTGTGTGAAGTGGGGGAGTTGAATTCAATTGTCTCTAAGGCATCTTTCAGCTCTAATATTCTATGCTCTCAGATCCCGTCCAGCTCTAACATTCTGTGTCCTAAGAGTGCTACTCACTCTAACATTCTCTGTTCGGTCTTCTAAACTCCCATCTCTGACATTCTGCGTTCCAAGGTTTCTACTAGCGCTAACATTCTATGTTCTAAACTCCCATCTTTAACATTCTGTGTTCTAAGATTCCTATCCACTCTTACATTATCTGTTCTGTGTTCTAAATTCCCTTCTATGTCTAATATTCTATGTTCTAAGGTTCCTTCCAGCTCAAACATTCTTTGTTCTGTGTTCTAAACTCCCATCTTTAACATTCTGTGTTCTAACATTTTTACC